>NW_027490201.1:0-600000 GCF_050948175.1 Xylocopa sonorina
AGATCGCGATAAATGATGTATTAGAACTCTATTGCTTCGACACATTTACAATTAGAATCGCTATCCTTTTGTCAGGAAATGTGGAAACCACACTTTTGGGGCGCAGAAGCAGATGAGCATAATGATATATATATAGTGCATTAAATTCTACAGACATACTTCGAACTGTTGATATGAAATGCGATATTGCGAAGCATGAAGCATGAGAAATTAAATGCTTCGGCACCTGGACATCTAGAAACGCTATCGCCGGCAAGGAAGTGTAGAGTTCACATTCAATTGATGTGCAGAAGCAGATAAACATAACGCGATACAATGAATATTACATCATATCATGCGGCATTGAAATGAGTAGCGAAATCGAATTGAATGCAGTAAGAGAACTCTATTGCTTCTACGCATAGATACCTAGAAACGCTATCCCGTTGGAAGAAAGTGTGGGATTTATATTCTTTTTGTATGCAGATACACAAAGCGCGTTGCATTGAATACTATATCTTAACGCAGAACAACGAAATGAGATGCGACATCGCACGGAATCAGGTAACAGAACCCTGTTGTTTTTACACATTGACATCTAGAAACGCTATTCTCTTGCGAGGAAGTGTAGCATCACATTGTTTTGCAGTGTAGAAGCAGATAAGAATAGTCTGATTTATAGATCATTAAAATCTACATACATACTTTGAACTCTTGATGTGAAATGCTATATCGCGTTCTATGAAGCATTAGAACTCCTTTGCCTCGATTCGTAGACATCTAGAAACACTGTTCCGTAGCAAGGAAGTAATGCATCCACTTTCATTTGAAGTGTAGACGAGATATACATAACGCGTTGCATTGAGATCACATCTGATCATGTAACATAGACATGAGATGCGATATCGTGTTTTAAGAAGCACCAGAACACTATAGCTTCGATACATAGACATCTGGAAACGCTATTTCCTAGCAAGGAAGTGTGGCGTTTACATACTTATGAAGTGTAGACGAAGAATACATAGCACTTTGCAATGAATATTATATCCTATCATGAAACATAGACATGAGATGCGATATGGCGTTTTAAGAAGCATTAGAAGTCTATTGCTTCGATACGTAGACATCTGGAAACGCTATTTCCTAACAAGAAAGAGTGGCATTTACATTCATTTGAAGTTTAGACGAGATATACATATCACATCGCAATGAATATTATATCTTATCGTGAAACATAGAAAAGAGATGAGATATCGCGTCTTACAAAGCACTAGAACTCTATTGCTTCGATACGTAGCAATCTGGAAACGCTATTTCCAAGCAAGGAAGGGACGCATTTACATTCAATTGAAGTGTAGACGAGGTTTACATAACACTTCGTAATGAATATTATGTCTTGTCATGAAACATAGAAATGAGAAGAGATATCTCGTCTTAAGAAGTATTAGAACTGTATTGCTGCGATACGTAGACTTCCGGAAACGATATTTCCTAGCAGAGATGTGTGGCGTTTACATTCTCTTGAAGTGTAGACGAGGTATACATAACACTTCGCAATGAATATTATGTCTTATCATGAAACATACATATGAAATGTAATATCGCGTTTTAAGAAGCATTAAAACGCTATTGCTTCGATACGTAGACATCTGCAAACGCTATTTCCTAGCAAGGCAATGTCCCATTTTCATTCATTTGAAGTCTTGACGAGGTATACACAACACTTCGCAATGGATATTATATCTTGTCATGAAAGATAGAAATGAGATGCGATATCGTGTTTTAAGATGCATTAGAAATCTATAGATTCGATACGTAGACATTTGGAAATGCTATTTCCTAGCAAGGAAGTGTCGCATTTACAATCTTTTGAAGTGTAGACGAGGTATACATAACACTTCCCAATGAATATCATATATCTTATCATGAATCATAGTATTGAGGTGCGATATCGCGTTTTGAGAAGCATTAGAACCATATTACTTCGATTCATAGACATCTGGAAACGCTACTTCCTAGCAAACAAGTGTGGTACTTACATTGTTTTAGAGTATAGACGAGTTATACATAACACTTCGCAATGAATATGATATCTTATCATGGAACATAGAAATGAGATGCGATATCGCGTTTTAAGAAGCAGTAGAACTCTATTGCTTCGATACGTAGATATCTGGTAGAGCTATTTCCTAGCAAGGAATTGTGACATTTACATTCTTTTGAAGTGTAGATGAGGCATACATAACACTTCGCAATGTATATTGTATCTTGTCATGAAACATGGAATTGTGATGCGATATCTCGTTTAAAGAAGCGTTAGAGCTCTATTGCTTCGATACGTAGACATCTGGAAACGCATTCCCTAGAAAGGATGTGTGGCATTTACATTATTTTTAAGTGTATACGAGGTTTACATAACACTTCGCAATGAATATTATGTGTTATCATGAAGCATAGATATGAGATGCGATATCGCGATTCAAGAAGCATTAGAACTATATTGCTTCGATATGTAGACATCTGGAAACGCATTTCCTAGAAAGGATGTGTGGTATTTACATTCTTTTGAAGTGTGGACGTGGTATACATAAAACTTCGCAATGAATATTATATCTTGTCATGTAACATAGAAATGGGATGTGATGTCGCGTTTTAAGAAGCATTAGAACACTATTGCTTCGATATGTAGACATATGGAAATGCTATTTCCTAGCAAGGAAGCGTGACATTTACATTCTTTTGAAGTATAGACGAGGTATACATAACACTTCGCAATGAAAGTTGTATCTTATCATGAAACATAATACTGAGATTCGATATCGCGATATAAGAAGCATTAGAAATGCATTGCTTCGATACGTAGACATCTCGAAACACATTTCCCAGCAAGGAAGTGTGGAATTTAGATTCTTTTGAACTGTAGACGAGGTACACATAACACTTCGCAATGAATATTATATCTTATGATGAAACATAGAACTGAGATGCGATATCCCGTTTTAAGAAGCATCAGCACACTATCGCTTCAATACGTAGACATTTTGAAACGCTATTTCCTAGCAAGGAAGTGTCGCATTTACATTCTTTTGAAGTGTAGACGAGGCATACATAACACTTCGCAATGAATGTTGTATCTTGTCATGAAACATGGAATTGTGATGCGATATCGCGTTTTAGGAAGCATCAGAACTCTATTGCTTCGATAGGTAGACAACTGGAAACGCATTTCTTAGCAAGGCTGTATGGCATTTATATTCTTTTGAAGTGTAGACGAGGTATAAAAAACAATTCGCAATGAATATTATATCTTATCATGGAACATAGAAATTAGATACTATATCGCGTACTAAGAAGCATTAGAACTATATTGCTTCGATACGTAGGCATCTGTAAATGCATTTACAAGCAAGTAAGTACGGCACTTACATTCTTTGGAAGTGAAAACGAGGAATATATAACACTTCGCAATGAATATTATATCTTATCATGAAACATAGATCTGAGATGCGATATCGCGTTTTAAGAAGCATCAGAATACTATTGCTTCGATACGTATACATTCTTATGAAGTGTAGATGAGGTATACATAACACTTCGCAATGAATATTATATCTTATCATGAACCTTCGAAATGAAATGCGATATCGCGTTTTTAGAAGCATTAGAACTCTATTGCTTCGACACTTAGACATCTGGAAACGTTACTTCCTATCGTATCTCAGTTCTATGTTCCATGATAAGATATAATATCATTGCGAAGTGTTATGTATACCTCGTCTACACTTCAAAAGAATGTAAATGCCACACCTCCTTGCAAGGAAATAGCGTTTGCAGATGTCTACGATTCGAAGCAATAGCGTTCTAATGCTTCTTAAAACGCGATATCGCATCTCATCTGTATGTTTCATGATAAGGTATAATATTCATTGCGAAGTGTTATGTATACCGCGTCTACACTTCTAAAGAATGTAAGTGCCGCTTTTCCTTTCTAGGAAATAGCGTTTCCAGATGTCTACGTATCGAAGCAAAAGATTTCTAATGCTTCTTAACACGCGATATCGCAATCTCATTTGTATGATTCATGATAAGAAATAATATTCATTGTGAAGTGTTATGTATACCTCGTCGACATTTCAACAGAATGTAATTGCCATACTTCCTTTCTAGGAGAAAGCGTTTGCAGATGTCTACGTATCGAAGCAGTAGAGCTCCAATACTTCTTAGAACGCGATATCGCATCTTATTTCTATATTTTATGGTAAAATATAATATTCACTGCGAAGTGTTATGTATACCTCGTCTACATTTCAGAAGAATGTAAATCGCACACTTCCCTGCTACGAATCAGCGTTTCCAGATATCTATGTGTCGAAGAAATAGAGTTCTAATGCCTCTTCAAACACGATATCGCATCTCACTTCTATGTTTCATGATAGGTTATAATATTGATTGCTGAGTGTTATGTATGCCTCGCCTACACTTCAAAAGAACGTAAGTGTCACACTTCCTTTCTAGGAAATAGCGTTTCAAGATGTCTACGTATCGAAGTAATAGAGTTCTAATGCTTCTTAAAATGCGACATCGCATCCCATTTCTATGTCTCATGTTAATATATTATAATCATTGCGAAGTGTTATGTACACGTCGTCTACACGTGAAAAGAATGTAAATGCGACACTTCCATGCTAGGAAATAGCGTCTCCAGATATCTGTGTATCGAAGAAATAGTGTTCTAATGCCTCTTAAAACGCAATATCGCATCTCAATTCTATGTTTCATGATAGGTTATAATATTGATTGCTAAGTGTTATGTATACCTCGTCTACATTCCAAAAGAATGTAAATGCTACTCTTCCTTGCTAGGTAATAGCGTTTCCAGATGTCTACGTATCGAGCAATGGAATTCTAATGCTTCATAAAACACGATATTGCATCTCACTTCTAAGTTTCATGATGAGATACAATATTCATTGCGAAGTGTTACGTATACCTCGTCTGCATTTCAAAAGAATGTAAATGCCACACATCCTTGCTAGGAAATGCGTTTCCAGATGTACAACAATGGAAGCAATAGAGTTCTAATGCTTCGTAACACGCGATATCGCATCTCATTTCTATGTTACATTATAAGAAATAATATTCATTGCGAAGTGTTATGTGTACCTCGTCTGCACTTCAAAAGAATGTAAATGCCACACTTCCTCGCTAGGCAATAGCGTTTCCAGATGTCTACGTATCGAAGCAATGGAGTTCTAAAGCTTCTGAAGGCGCGATATCGCATGTCATTTCTATGTTTCAAGATAAGGTATAATATTCATTGCGAAGTGTTATGTGTACCTCGTCTACACTTCAAAAGAATGTAAATGCCACACTTTCTCGCTAGGCAATAGCGTTTCCAGATGTCTACGTATCGAAGTAACAGAGTTCAAATGCTTCTTAAAACGCGATATCACATCTCATTTCTATGCTTCATGATAAGATATAATATTCATTGCGAAGTGTCATGTGTACCTCGTCTACACTTCAAAGGACTGTAAATGCCATACTTCCTTGATACAGAATAGCGTTCCTGGACGTCTACGTGTTGAAGCAATAGAGTTCTAATGTTACTTAAATCGCGATATCGCATCCCATTTCTATGTTTCATGATAACATGTAATATCAATACGTCGCGTTATGTATTTCTCGTAAGCATTTCAAAAGAATGTAAAGCCCACACTTTCTTGCATCGGGGCAGCGTTTCTAGATGTGTATCGCATCATTTCTGTGCTTCATGATAAGATGTAAAATCATGGCAACGCATTATGTATATCTCGTCTACACAACAAAAGAATGTAAATGCCACACTTTCTTGCAACGGAATAGCGTTCCGATATGTCTACGTATCGGAGCAATACAGTTCTATTTCTTCATAAAACACGATATGGTATCTCATTTCTATGTCTCATGGTAAGATGTAATATTCAATGCAACGTGTTATGTATATCTCGCCTACACTTCGCAAGAATGTGAATCTCACACTTCGTGTCTAGGGAATAGCGTTTCTAGATGTCTACATATCGCAGTAATATATATATTTACGAAATTACTTAAAACGTCTTATTCTCAAAAATAGCCTTTTCGTCACAAACGTGTAATAAATGAAGTCTTCGGAGATCCCACGTTTTATTGGTTCAGTCGGTCGAACCACGTTCCCCCGGTTGAAAGACGGTGTCGATCAATCTAGATCGGATTGATCTGAATATCGCCGCGACGTCGATGGTTCACACTGTCGCCTCGGATGTGGGCAACTTCGCTAGCTGCTTGACGTTGCGTTTGTAGACCTCGTGGCTGGTCCGTACGGTGACCGCGCGGATGATCTTATCTGGACCTGGGTGCACCTCTTCGTTTCGACCGCGGTGCCACTGCAAAGGCGGAAGGTAGTCATCCCTTAAGACTACGAGGGATCCTTTCTTGATCTCGTGGTAGCCCTTTGTCCATTTTTTTTGCTCGTTCAGATGGTGGATAGTCCTGCTGAACGTTCTGGATGTGTGGCCAGTGTGACAATCGGTGACGAGGAGTATCGCTGAAATCAGTCTCGGGCAAACTCGTTAACGACGTGCCGATCAGGAAGTGGGCCGGAGTTAGAGCTGATGGACCATTAGGATCGGATGATAATGAAGTAAGCGGGCAGGAGTTTAGGATCGCTTCGATTTCGATCGCGAACGTGTTGAACTGTACGAACGTAAACAGTTCTTCCTCTACGACTCGTTTGACGTGGTGTTTGAAGGATTTGACAGCTGCCTCCCCAAGGCCGCCGAAATTGGGAGAAAGAGCTGGCATGAAATGCCACGATATTTCCTTGCCCGTGAGGAAGTGTGTTACCTTATCGTCCGTTTGCAGTTTTTGGTACAGTGCGCTTAATTCGTTATTCACTCCAACGAAATTTTGTCCCGTTGTCGGAATGAATGTTCCGACAGATGCTCCTACGACCGATGAAGCGTTTCAATGCCGCGATGATCGCTACGGTAGTCATGTCACCGACGACCTCAAGATGGACCGCTCTCGTTGCAAAGCACTCAAACACTGCTACATAGATTTTTACTCGCGCACAATGTCGGAAACGTTTTTCCTTGATATAAAAAGGACCGCAATAATCTGTTCTGCAGTTATAAAAGGGTTGGCATTCGGATTCGCGTGCCGCAGGTAGAGTGCCCATTACGTAATTCACGGCCGGTGGTTTTACGCGGAAGCACCTGATGGACTTTTTACCATCAATGGGCCAACACCTCTGCTTTAGTGTCGCCAGCGTGGTATTGATAACCGAATGATGTCCATCTAAATGCGTGTGACGAATGATCAGATCGGTGATGTGATGTTATTTCGGAAGCAGATTCGGATGTTTCTGTCCGAAGGGAATGTTTGCGTTTTGTAGTCGACCGCCTACCCGTAGAATTCCCGTTTCGTGTAAGAATGGCTACAGCGAGAGCCGGTTACTCTTTGGATGCAGCTCTGTACCGTTCTTCAAATTTCGGATCTCTTTTTCGAACGCGGAGGCCTGCACGAGCTTCAAGATCCGATCATTAGCGTCGTGGACCTCTCGTACGGTTAGAGGTCCTGCGTTACAATGATTCTTGCGAAATCGGAGGCAATACGCGACGATCCTCCTCAATTTCGCGATGTCTGAATAGCGGCCGAGAATTTCGTTGCTACGGATGGTCGTTGCCAAGCATGTATGGGCACGAATATCGGGTATTTCCGAAACGAGGTTGAACGTAGATTTCGGCCAATCCCTGTTATCGTCGGCAAACCACGATGGTCCATGACGCCAGATGGAGGGCTTCAAGAATTCCGCCAGTATTTGTCCTCTCTATATGAGGTCCGCTGGATTGTCGTTTGACCTGACGTGCCGCTATCGGTCTTCGCTTGAATTTCGGCCACTCTATTTGCCACGAATGTCCTTAGCGTGGCTGGTTCGCGTTGCAGCCAATTTAAAACTATCGTGGAATCCGTCCAGAAGTTAATCGAGTCGAATCGGCGTGCATTACTATCTCGGACGTTAGAAAATAATGACGTCAGTAGCACCGCCCCGCAAAGTTCGAGACGTGCGAGGCTGACAACTTTTACTAGTGCGAACCGAAATTTCGCGCATAATAGTCCCGTTTTAATTCGTCCGCGATTGTGGACTGACCGTACATACACGCACGCTCCGTATGCTCGTTCGCTCGCGTCGCAGAAACCGTGTAATTCCACTCCTCGCACCTTCTATTGGCATACGTGTCACTCGAAGAATGTTTCGTTATGTAACTGGAATTCCTTCACGTACGTGGACCATTCTGTATGAAGGATTGTTGGTAGCGATTCGTCCCAGACCAATTGTAGTTTCCATAGGTGTTGCATAAATATTTTTCCCGTTATTATTACTGGCGCCAGTAAACCTAACGGGTCGAATATTTTTGCTATGGTGGATAAGATCGTGCGTTTGGTGATCCTCGTATCGATGTTTGGATCCACGGAATAGATGATTCGGTTGTTCTGCGCGTGCCACGAGACGCCGAGAGTTTTCATGGTGGCGTCTCCAAAATACTTTGGGTGAATTTCGCTTTCCGGAAATTTCGCCGTCCTGCTAAAAGTTTCGTTTCGTTCGAGACCCATTGTTGAATGTGGATGCTGCCGCGGTTAAGTAGCTTGATTACCTGGTCCCGTAGTTGTCTAGCGTCTTCGTAATTATCTGTGCTGTCTACGTATAGATCTCGCTGGAGTACGGTCGATGCGAAAGGAGCATTCACTTTTTCGTCGTCCGCTAGCTGATGAATGCACCTGATGGCGAAGAAAGGGGCTGAAGGTAGTCCGAACGTGACCGTGTTCAGCTCGTACGTTTTCACCTTTCCGTTGTTACCTTGCCATAATATCGGCTGGTATCGGCGGTCTTCCGATTTTACGAGGAAATACCGATACATCTTCCCGATGTCTTCGGTTAAGACATAGGTGTGTTGACGGAACCTTATGAGAAGAGCGAATATGTCGTCCTGTATCATTGGTCCTGCCAAAAGCGTGCCGTTCAATGACAGTCCACTGCTCAATCTTGCAGATCCATCGAAGACGACACGAACCTTCGTTGTTGAGCTGGACAGTTTGATGACGGCATGGTGGGTGTGGTAGAAGCCATCCGAATCGCGTGGTTCTACCTGGCTCATGTGTCCCATCTCGAGATACTCCTCGATGACGGCAGAGTATTCTCGTTTCAGCTCTGGATCTTTCATGAATTTTCGTTCGAGCGAAAGAAGACGGCTGAAGGCGCGCGACCGAGTTTCGCCTAACTGCATCTTCTTTTCATTGAACGGCAGTGCGACAATGTAACGACCGGTTCGTGTCCATTTAACGTGGTCGTGAAAATGCTGCTCGCATTCCTGATCCGCGGAAAATAGGTATTGTACGTGTGGATCCTCTTCTAGCTCCCAGAATTTTTGAAGTTCGAAATTCAGGGTTGTAACGAATGTTTGATGTTTTCTCCACGACGCCGATGTGGAGACGCTCCCCCCGATGATCCATCCAAATTGCGTCTTTTGGAGAAATAATTTAGGATCGTTACGAGGAGAAAGTTTGTACTGGCCGATGCTAAGGGACGATAAAGCGGGACCGGTGCCGATTAACATATCCACATTTGCCGGTCGATGAAATTGTGGATCTGCTAGTTTTACGTTTGCCGGAATCGGAGTCTTCGCCTGATCGATTTGCTCTTCCGGTATCGGTCCAGCGATTCGCGGTATCGTAAAGAATGTGAGCTTCCGCGCGAAGTCTAATAACCGCGATTTGATCGTCGTTGAGGCAATTTATTCGCGAACTCGTGTAATTGGTTCAACGCTTCGATAGCTGTCTTGTTATTTTTCGTGGGAAGTCCAAGCTTCATTGCCAGGTCGTCTGTAATGAAGTTTGCACTCGAACAGGTGACGCTCAACGTTCTACACTCGATTGGCTTCTGGTCGCGATCGCTACCGCGGACGATCGCGGTGGCCATCAGCTCCGTTGTGCGACTGTTGATGACTAAGACCGTGAAACTTGGTACGAGCTTTTCGAATTTCCGTTGCAGTCATGCATTTTCCGGTTGGTGGTCCTCGTGCAGCTTCGCATGGTGTTGTTGGTTGCAGACACGTCATCCTCTGGCTCTGCAACGTATACAGTTCAATAGAATGTAAATGCCACACTTCCTTACTACGGAACAGCGTTTCTAGATGTTTACATATCGGAGCAATGGAGTTCTAATGCCTCATAGAAAGCTATATCGCTTGTTAATTCTATATCTCATGGTAAGATGTAATCTTCAATGCAAAGCGTTTTGTATATCTCGTCTACACTTCAAAAGAATATAAATCCCACACTTCCATGCTACGGAATAGCGCTTCTAGATGTTTACATGTCGAAGCAAAGGTGTTCTAATGCTTCGTAAAACACGACATAGCATGTCACTTCTATGTTTCATGATAAGATGTAGTTAATGGCAACGCGTTAACTATATCTCGCCACCACGTTAAAAGAATGTAAATCCCACACATCCTTCCAACGGTATAGCGTTTCTAGATGTCCGCGGATCGAATCATTAGAGTTATAATTCTTCATAGAAGGCGATATTGCATCTCATTTCTATGTAACATAATAAGATGTAATTCAATGCAACGCGTCATGTACATCTCGTCAACACTCCAAAAGAATCTAAGGCCTGTGGGCCATTTAAATTTCTCATAATAAGACGTATCATTCAATGCAACGCGTTATGTATATCTCGTCAACACTTCTAAAGAAAGTAAATACCACACTTCCCTGCTGCGGAATAGAGTTTCTAGACGTCTGCGTATCGAAGGAATCGATTTCTAATACTTCATAGAGCGCGATATTGCATTTCATTCCTAGGTCTGACGATAAGATGTAATATTCAATGCAAAGCGTAACGTATATCTCGTCTACACTTCAAAAGAATGTAAGTACCACACTTCCTTGCAACGGAATGGCGCTTCTAGATGACTACGCATCGAAGCAATAGAGTTCTAATGCATCATAAAACGGGATATCGCGTCTCATTTCTATGACTCATGATAAGATGTAATATCAAAGCATCGCGTTATGGGTATCTCGTCCACACTTCAAAAGAAAGTAAATGTCATATTACCATTCTATAGAATAGCGCTTCTAGATGTCAGCGAATTATAAGCAGTAGAGTTCCAATTCTTCGTAAAACGCGAAATCGCGTCCCATTTCTATGGTTCATGATAACATGAAAATCAATGCAACGCGTTATGTATATCTCGGAAACACATCAGAGGAATGTAAGGCCCACACTTCGTTGCTATGCAACAGCGTTTCTAGATGTCTACATATCGAAGCAATAGAGTTCTAGTGCCTCATAATACGCGATATCGTATTTCATTTCTATGTATCATGATATGATGTAATTCAATGCAACGAGTTATGTATATTGCGACAATTCTTCAAGGGAATGCAAATCCTTCCCTTCCGTGCGAGGGAATAGCGTTTCTAGATGTCTATACATCGAAGCGAAAGAGTTCTAGTGCTTCATAGAACGCTATATCGCATCTCATTTTTATGTTTCATGATAAGATGTAATATTCAAAGCTACGCGTTATGTATACCTCATCTACACTTCAATATAATGTAAATGCCACACTTCCATGCTACGGAATAGCTTTTCTACATGATTATGCAACAAAACAGTACAGTTCTAAATCTTCGTAGAATGCGATATCGCATCTCAGTCCTATGCTTCATGACAAGATGTAAATCATTGCAACGCGTTATGTATGTCTCGTCAATACTTCAAGAGAATGTAAATGCCACTCTTCCATGTTAGGGAATAGCGTTTCCATATGTCTACGTTTCGAAGCAATAGTGATCTAATGCCTCATAAAACGTGATATCGCACCACACATCAATGTCTCATGATAAGATGTCATATCAATGCAGCGTGTTATGTATACCTCGTCAAGGCATCAAGAGAATATAAATCCCACACATTCTTATGACAGAATAGCGTTTCTAGATGTCTTCGTATCGAAGCAATAGAGTTCTAGCACTTTATAGAACGCGATATGGCATCTCATTCCTATGTTTCACGATAAGATGTAATATCAATGCAGCGCGTTATGTACATCTTGCCATCACGTCAAGAGATTGTAAATCCCACTCATTCTTGCAAAGAATGGCGTTTCTAGATGTCTATGAATCGAAGCAATAGAGTTTTATTGCTTTATAGAACGCGATATCGCATCTCATTTCTATGCCTCACGATAAGATGTAATACACAATGCAACGCGTTATGTATATCTCGTCAGCAAGCCAAAAGAATGTACATCCCACACTTCCTTGCGACGTAATAGCGTTTCTCGATGTATGCGTATCGATGCAATAGAGTTCTATCCCTTTATAAAACGCGATGTTGCATCTCATTTCAATGTCTCATGATAAGATGTAATACTCAATGCAGCGCGTTATGTATATCCCATCGATACTTCAAAAGAATATAATGCAACTCTTCCTTGCTACAGAATAGCGTTTCTATATGTCTACGTATCGAAGCTATAGAGTTCTAATGCTTCAGAAAACGCGTTGTCGCATCTCATTCGTATGTCTCATGATAATGTGTAATATTCAATGCAACTCGTTGTGTATATCTCGTCTACAGTTCAAAAGATTGTAAATCCCACACTTCTATGCTACAGAACAACGTTTCTAGATGTCTACGTATCGAAGCTGCAGAGTTTTAATGCTTCGTAAAGCGCAATGTCGCATTTCATTTTTGTGTCTCATGATAAGATGTCATATCAATGCAGCGTGTTATGTATACCTCGTCAAGGCATCAAGAGAATATAAATCCCACACATTCTTATGACAGAATAGCGTTTCTAGATGTCTTCGTATCGAAGCAATAGAGTTCTAGCACTTTATAGAACGCGATATGGCATCTCATTCCTATGTTTCACGATAAGATGTAATATCAATGCAGCGCGTTATGTACATCTTGCCAAAACGTCAAGAGATTGTAAATCCCACTCATTCTTGCAAAGAATGGCGTTTCTAGATGTCTATGAATCGAAGCAATAGAGTTTTATTGCTTCATAGAACGCGATATCGCATCTCATTTCTATGCCTCACGATAAGATGTAATACACAATGCAACGCGTTATGTATATCTCGTCAGCAAGCCAAAAGAATGTACATCCCACACTTCCTTGCGACGTAATAGCGTTTCTCGATGTATGCGTATCGATGCAATAGAGTTCTATCCCTTTATAAAACGCGATGTTGCATCTCATTTCAATGTCTCATGATAAGATGTAATACTCAATGCAGCGCGTTATGTATATCCCATCGATACTTCAAAAGAATATAATGCAACTCTTCCTTGCTACAGAATAGCGTTTCTATATGTCTACGTATCGAAGCTATAGAGTCATAATGCTTCAGAAAACGCGTTGTCGCATCTCATTCGTATGTCTCATGATAATGTGTAATATTCAATGCAACTCGTTGTGTATATCTCGTCTACAGTTCAAAAGATTGTAAATCCCACACTTCTATGCTACAGAACAACGTTTCTAGATGTCTACGTATCGAAGCTGCAGAGTTCTAATGCTTCGTAAAGCGCAATATCGCATTTCATTTTTGTGTCTCATGATAAGATGTAATATCAATGCAGCTCGTTATGTGTATCTCGTAAACACGTCAAAGGAATGTAAAGCCCACTCTTCCTTGCAATGAAATAGCGCTTCTAGGTGTCTACGTAGAGAAGCAATAGATTCCTAATTCTTCAAAAAACGCGATATCTCTTCTCATTTCTGTGTCTCATGATAAGTTATAACATTCAATAAAATGCGTTATGTATATTCCGCTTATACTTCAAAAGAATGTAAATGCCACACTTCCTTGAAATTACACAAGGCGAAGTTAGGGACGTAACAGCATGAATTTGTATTTTGTAAGTAATATTGTTCTTATAAATTATATTTTTAGTTTATGACGGGTTGAAAGAAATATATACGACTCCCTCAATAACTGTACATATACAACAACGACTATCAAAATATATATCAATACTCATATGTTGTACATCTACTGACATCTAACGGTTCTAATTTGTATGAAAGCAGAGGTTCCCCATTACCAAATGTGACCCTACGTCATTGCTGAAAAGATTCGTGAATGGAGCGATGACACGCGTGTCACGATAGTGCTGGTGCTGCGTGATTCACGCAGCGTGTTATGCTTGTTTAGAAAGTGCTGGTAAAATCTGACATTTTAGCTAACGAATCCGGCCATAGATGGCTACGGATCAGCTGACACTCCTCGGAAGTGGCAATATAGTGCCGGTATGGTGTCGCCGCCATCTTGTTCTTTGTTATCTGGGATGCTTTTTAGAGCATTATTCGGAATTGAATTTCAACATATAGCTACTTAATCGCGAATTTGTATGTACATAATTATACGTGACTGCATAAATACAATATTATATACTTTTATAACCAATGCGATATAAGAATATAAAACGAAGGATTATCCACTCTTATAAGGAGTAAAAGCAGTGTTTGGTATGCAAGGTTCGTTGTAGAATATAATCAAGCAGTTAATATATCAAATCACAGCACATAATAAATCACTGAAAGTATAATGATATGAATAGTAAGAAAAACATATTTATTTGTTAGCTGTTTATAAATTCAAATTTAAAAGTCCAATTCACATTTAATATATTATTGTTTAACAAGGTGGTTTAATGTTGTTTCAAATAGGCTTGGAGAACTAGCTGGTACTTCTGCCAATGTAATTTCATTTCTGCTGGATACAGTAAAAACATATTTGCAATCTAAGCAAGGTTTCGTTAGATCTGGTGGATTTTCGAAATTTTAGAAATAAATGATGGCAGTAGTAGTTGGTTCAGCGCCAGGTGATAAACATATACAACAAGCAAATCAACGTAAACGGATTTAAAATGTTCAAGATTATATAAATTAGACTGTTACACTTTTATAATCCATGTAGCGTTCCTGTTCTTTGTAACTTACAAAAAGTCTTAAGAATGTAACGCAATGTAAAGAAGTTTGGAAACAAAGAAAGCAGGCCTTAATCTCAGATAAAGGAACATTGGATCTGTTGTGTATCGTGGTTACCGGCGTGCTGTGTTAAGGGATATGTCATTCGGTTTTAAATTTCTAAACGAGAACAATTCAAATAAATCTGGAGTCGACACATTGGAAGAAAAATTCTTCCAGTGAAAGATACTGTATGCAGTGCACACATCTCCTTAATATTCTACAGAAAATCTTATGCTATTTTACTCGATTTACAAAAATGGAAGCAATGAAACATATTATGTGATATTTCTGCAACTGCTACCATATACACACGTGCGCGCGCTCATACAGAAACGCGCGCGGGCGCGCGCACACACACACGCGACCATACGAAATCCATCAAGATTAAAGATACTGTGTATGTATTGGAGGATGCGTACAATAAGGAAAGACTATTACATGGATAAATTGTAGAATTCCATTTGTATTTGATAATTAGATTAGAAACATTTATATGCTTTTATCGGATATTTAAATACACCAAAATTGCAGCACGCAGGTGTGTATATATCACTTTGCGATCTCATTTTATTTTGGCAGTTATACTTATATATAAGCATCCATTCAGGCATAAAGCTTGATAATCTATCAACTAGAAAATAATTATAAAACATTAGACTTTTTCCAGGTATTGGTCTATTTCATCATTTTCGGAACTTGTGAAGTATCTAGAACTATAACAACAAAGTACTTTATATCTTTGCTCATTGTTTGAAAAAAAAAAATATGAATAACTATGTTCATTTTATTATAAATGTATGAGTAAAGATCAATCTACGTAATTAAATATTTTCAAACGTAATTTGTTTAGTTTTTATCATTTAACGTTACGAAATATATTAGAAAAATATATAAAAATATATTTTAGTTTAGTTTTTTTAATATTTAAAATATTTTATATTATCATATTAAACCTTTACAAAAAATAACAAAATTTTTATAAGTAGGAATGATTTTTCCTTAATTAGTTAATGTGTCGGTTTCTTTTAAGAAGACGGTATTCAATTTTTCAAAGTAAGTTTCGACTTTAAATTGGCCATTAATATCTCTTATTTCATTGCTTTTCGTAGATCGCCGCTAATTTTCAACTTTTCCATCACAACTTTGCCGATGCAAGTATTAATTCTCCGAAAGATATATAATATTATATTCCTAGTAAACTTATTTTTCATTTCTAATTAATTTGAACGTAAAAAATATATTTCTTTCATGAGAAAGCATTGCGGAAAAATTTGGAAAATCCATTGTTAATGTTGTACCTAGTGGTTGACTAGGTTCTCCTCTTCCTGCCGCACCTTTTTACCATTTTTAAGATCCAAGAACCGTGTACCGGCTTCGTCACCTTTAAAATTTACGAAATTTACATATTGTAAATTTTTGCAAATGTAATATTAATTAACTTCTGAATTATGGTTGTTTGGGCAATAAATTAGACTGATCTATGACGTGCTGTAATGTGCGAAAACCAATAAATTTCTTTTAACATAATGAACAATAGATAATATTTGAGCTTACAGTTTTGTTAACGAACAGCCCATCACCACAATGGGGACTCCTCCAATTCAGTGATCCGACTTTACCAGAACCTGTATTCTACTTTTAAGCCTCTTACATACATATATGTACTATATCCGGACTAATGTATTGCTGTATATGAGAATTCATAAATCCAAGTTACACACATTAAGCCGCATGCTCCTCGCAACGATCCGTTAATCCCCCACTCGCTGGACCATATGCTTTGATGATTTTTCAAGTAAATATTTCAAATTAGTATAAATATTAATACATATTTTATATTTTAGTTATTTCTAAATACAATATCTCCTTATGATACTCCATTACATCTGAAACCCTATCTAATTTCATATCATTTCATGATGTTTTAATTAAATATTTGAAAATGGTTTATATAGTTACACTTATCATATATTTTAATTACGTAGAACTAGATCATCTCTTCTAGATAAAAATAAATATCTATATATTATATAAGTCGATCATTTATTTGCATCGTTCGAGTTCGCTTTCTTTCCATCGAGGCTTACAAATCCCTCTTCGTTATTCTTGTAATTCGTACTTTAGAAGTTATGTAGTACGTATTGATGGTCCAACGCTGCAAATATCTCAAACACTTCTGCTATACTCAACTTAGCGTATATGCAACCTCCTATCAACATTATGTCTATTTTTTATTTGTTTCGGTTCTTAAAGTATGTATAGCCTTCTTTCGGATTGGTCGCGATTAGATCGTTTCTTAGAGCCATTTTGATGATCTTTTCCTCTCTATGATTGCTCGTCTTACTACCCCAGATTACCGATTTTTCGTTCAGGTCACCCTCGATTATTATTCTGCTTGCTTTCTCTCCCTTTTCTACGTTATCCTCAGCTTTGTTTATATATTCTTCGATTTCTTTCCGTTCCTGTTAAGCGAGAAGTAGCAGCTTATAGCTTTTGTTCCTTCGACCATTGCATGAACGATTCCGGTCGAGGAATATGTGGTGCCATATGTGAAACATTTTCGATTAACACCGGTTATCCATATCGCAGCGTCACCGTTCTCGTCTCGCAGTCAGTATTCTTCCATCTTGTGTGCTTCCAATATTATTACCACGTCTGTCTCTTGAATCATTCGCATTTGCTGCATGATATTTCGCGAGATTCGGCATCTGTTCAGATAGATTTGTAGGACTTTCAATTCCATATTCGTTTCTCGTTCTTCTCTATCAACGCCTTTCTGTAGGCCGGACAGTTAAAACTCCGGTAACGTGTCTGATGTACGGATTCCTTCTTCCTGCCTCGCTGCAGATGATACATTTCGGTTTATTCGCGATGCAACCGATCATCGTATAAATCTGAGATGCGCATCTTCTGCAGATTCCCTTATTATCTTTGACTTCTTCGGAATTTCTGCCGATATGTCCCAGTTTATGGCATTTGAAGTATCTCTCTATTCTCGGTATCACTTTGCAGAGACAAGGTGTTAATGGTATTCTGAGTCGTTTGACCTTTTCCAGCTCTTTACTATATTCCTGTCCAAATTCAGCTAACGCGACTCGATTGACTCTCTACGTTTGTTTTAACAACTTGACGTTTATACCGCTATCCTTTCCTTCGATTATTTTCAATGTTCGTCTTATGTAATCATTAATTTCTTCTCTGGTCACCTAACGGGTATATGTCCCTTAGTTGGAGCATTATACTCCCACTCGTACGTTTTTCTTCGAATTCTTCTTCTAGAGTTCCTTTTATCTCCTTTATTATGTTCTCTATACCTGTTTTCTTGTTAAATTATAGGATTATATATTCCGCTCTCGATTTTCTTGCATCATCTTTTCATATTTCTGTCGTTTCTCCTGCTTTCCTCATCCCGTTGTTTGTCCTTGAATGCTTACCGCTCCTTTAATTGCTTCAATTTTCCCTGTACCGTTCGCCACTAGTTCGATCAAGTGTTCGATCTCAGTTTTTTTTATATACCTGATGCTTCCCATTAACGTTTTCTAATATGTCATTACCTTCGTCGTATCCTCGCTCATAATATCTATCATTACGTCTGATGTGTGGTTGCCTATTCTTCTATTTCAAAGTAAGGATGTAATTCTTATCGGTAGCATTTCCATTATCCTGCCCTTTCTTTTTGGTTCCCTTACTTCGGCTCCTGATGATTTTCCTTTCGTGCCTGTGTCTTCCGAGGCTTTCTTTTTCTCCTTTATATTTTCGCGAACCAGCAGCACCTTTCAGCAGCATATGCACAGCAGCCTCGCTCATGCCGGTGGTGGGGTTAGGGGAGGCCCCCCCCCACACCATCCTACTGCCTGCACTGATGCGGGCAAGGAACGCAGAGCCACTTGAACCGCGACCAGCATCTATCTTATACTCTAACCGATTCGAAGTCGCGTTTTCCATTAAGCTTGCCGGAATCGATGATATTGATTCGTTCAGTCTAAAGTACTATTTTCCTTTTAAGTTTCTCGATATTTTTATTATCTCCCACGATATCGTCTATTTCGTTGTACCTTGCCCGGACGGTATGGTATATAATCTGTTGTTTGATATTTGTAGGATTTCCTCTTAGTAAATGCAATGTTTCCACAGATCTTCTTTTTCTTTCTCTTTAGTTACGTTGTTGTTATTTTATGTTCTCTGTCCTCCACATTTCCTCTCTGCACCATCCCGGACCCGGCGTTGTACGATTACTTGTCTGATTTGTATATGTCACATATTGGAGAATATTTCCGCTTATTCTTTGTATTTTTCGAATTACGTTTTGGTTAGGTGTATATTGGATATGCGTCGAAATGTCTGATTTCCGTACGATTTGTTAGAAAAGTTTTATTCTTTTCGGACTGTTTTTTTTCATTTAGCCGAAGACGTTCCTGTATTCAATGCGGACCCACTCCGATTGAACCCGCAGATTATTATATTATATTACGTGAATAAACGTTCAATCGGAGCGGATCTACCACTCCGTAACTGCGGAAGTCTTACTGCATAGCCTCTTCCCTGGGAATGTTGCGGAGGCTGCTTCCGTCCCGAGATGGAACTGTGATTGTGTTAGAATTAGTTAGGTTACGCTAGGTTAGGTTAGGTTGAAATATGTTTGGGAATGTTTGTAGGTTGCTCGATTATGTTGGGTTAGATTTAAGAAAGTGTAGGTTCGATTTGTTTATGTTCAAGGAAGGTAATGTTAGATTGTGTTAGGTTGAGTTAGATTTGAGTGCAGGCAGGGTAAGTCACATTAGGTGTAACTGAGGTTAGCTTGGTTTAAATTAAGTTTAGAGGAAGTTAGATTAAGTTAAGCCAAGTAAGAGATGGATTACCAATAGCTGGCAATGCCATTGTTCGATAGTTCTTGAATTCCCGACTATTGGCAATACCAGCCCTTATTATATCATAAGTTATCGACCGCAGTCATTACCTACTATCGATATATCGTAAGTTTCCGACCGCAGGCAACACCAATCTTTGATAAGTCTTGAGTTACCTACTATTGGTTGCACCAGCTATATGTGTAAGCATGCGCTATCGGCTGTTGATAACACCAGTCGTCGACAATTTATGGATCATTAAGCACAAGCAGCACTACCCGTCGGTCGATTGTGAGTAACCGACCACCAGCAGCACCATCCATCGGTAACTTATAAGTTATTCTTAATGGGAACATTCAACCGTAGGCATGTATTGACTCGTTTCGCCATCTCTTCAATCTGTGCTGAAACAGAATTGCGAACAGCTTGAGCAGTTTTCACAGAGATGACTCCACCGGTCTGACAACAACGAACGCCACATATAGGTTCTCACAAAACCATTTGCCACACAACTCAGTGCTGAAAGGGTTAATGCTGTTAGCGCTATTTCTTTAACCAGGCATAGAATCCATTGGTATGAAAAATTATGATCTTGTGAATAATATTAAGGTATGCTTACCATATTCAATGAAAGGCACAGATCCTCATATAGTAAATATCAGCCCATCACTAAGTGTAAAAATTAAACGAATATGGTTTCAAACTCGTGTCGATTATATAATATCCAAGTTTGGAATGTTAATGTGTGCTCTTGGAAGGACCGATGAATGATGGCATTGCTGTGAATGCACTCTTGTCAAAGACTGCAGTAACTTATATATATTTCTAATTTCATTGTTAAGAAAAATAATTCTCTCAATTTGAGATTGCCTTACGCACGCGTTGTTTCAGGTATACATATGGCTGCAATAGAGATGTTCGTTGGTTCAGAATAACAAAATTATAGTGGGAAGCTGGAAATAATGTGTGATGCAATGTACGCTTTTATTTTGCAAAGACAGTAAATCTGTTACTAATCAGTCTTTAATCGATGAGGCAATATTAAAAAAACTGAAGGAAAGTCTGATTTTACCCATTATGCGTATAATCCAGGTGTGAATAATTAACTAAAGGTTTCAATTAATATATGAATGTATAATTTATATTTTAGTAAACATATCAATTTATTTTACAGATTATAAATATTATTGATAAGATAACTTGTTGCCTGATTCCTTCCTAGAGAAGAATTTGGAACATATAGATTTGAATAATTATATATGACAATTGAAAAGAACGAACAAATTATACAGATAAATCAGAGGAAAAGATCATGCAAATATTAATTGTCATCCAAGCTAATTTGAACAGATAGTTTGTTAACAAAAGTGTAAGCTCAAATACTGTATTGTTCATTATGGTAAAAGAAAATTTATTAGTCCTCGTACATTACAGCTTCTCATAGACCAGTCTGATTAATCGCCCAAGCAACCATAATTCAAGAGTTAATTAACATCACTTTTGCAAAATTCACAATATGTAAATTTCGTAAATTTTAAAGGTGACAAAGTTGGTACACGGTTTTTGAATCTTAAAAATAGTAAAGAGGTGCGGCAGCGAGAGGACAACCTAGTCAACCACTAGGTACAACATTAGTAATAGAATCCCAAAATTTTCTCGCAATGCTTTCTCATAAAAAAAATACATTTTTTACGTTTCAATTAATTAGAAATGCAAAATAATTTTACTAATAACATAATAATATATATCTTTCAGAGAATTAAAACTTGCATGGACAAAGCTGTAATGGGAAAGCTGAAAATTTGCGGTGTTCTACGAAAAGCAATGAAATTAGAGAAACTAATGGTCAATTTTAAGTCGAAACTTACTTTGAAAAATTAAATACCGTCTTCTTAAAAAGAACCAACATATTAACTAATTAAGGAAAAATTATTCCTACTTCTAAAAATTTTGTTACTTTTTGTAAAATTTTAATATGATAATATAAAATATTAAAAATATTGAAAAAACTAAAGTAAAATATATTTTTATATATTATTGTAATATATTTTGTAACGCTAAATGATAAAAATTAAATAAATTACGTTTGAATATATTTATTTATTATATTATTATTATGTTATTTATTATATTATGTTACTCACATTTAATATTTTCTTTGGAAACAATGAGCAAAGATATAAAGTACTTTGTTATTATAGTTCTGGCTGCTTCACAAGTTCCGAAAATGATAAAATAGACCAAAATCAGCAAAAAGTTTAATGTTTCATCATTATTTTGTAGTTGAAAGATTATCAAGCTTTATGCCTGGATGGATGCTTATATATAAGTATAACTACCAGAATGAAATGAGATTGCAAAGTGATATTCACACACCTGCGTGCTACAATTTTGACTTATTCAAATTTCTGATAAAAGCATATAAATGATTATAACCAAATTATCAATTACAAATGGAATTCTACAGTTTATCCATGTAATAGTCCTTTCTTTTTGTACGCATCCTCCAATACATACACAGTATCTTTAAGCTTGGTGGATTTCGTATGTGCGTGTGCGTTTGTGTGTGTGCGCGCGCGCAGGTGTGTGTGGTAGCAGTTGCAGAAATACCACATAGTAGGTTTCATAGTTTCGATTCTAGTAAATCGAGTAAAATGGCATAAAATTTTTTGTAGAATATCAAGGGGATGTGAAGCTGCTGTTGCACAGCATACAGCATTTTTCACTGGAAGAATTTTTCTTCCAATATGTCGACTCCAAATTTATTTGAATTGTTCTCGTTTAGATAATTAAATCCGAATGACATATCCCTCAACACAGCACGCCGGAAACCACGATACACAACAGATCCAAGGTCCCTTTTTCTGAGATTAAGGCCTGCTTTCTTTGTTTCCAAACTCCTTTACATTGCGTTACATTCTTAAGACTCTTTGTACGTTACAAAGAACCGAAGCGCTACATGCATTATAAAAGTGTAATAGTTTAATTTAAATAATCTTGAACATTTTAAATCCGTTTACATTGCTTTTCTTGTTGTATATGTTTATCACCTGGCGCTGAACCAACTACTACTGCCATCATTTATTTCTAAAATTTCGAAAATCCACCAGATCTAGTGAAACCTTGCTTAGATTGCAAATGTGTTTTTACTGTATCCAGCAGAAATGAAATTACATTGACAGAAGTACCAGCTAGTTCTCCACGCCTATTTGAAACAACATTAAATCACAATGTTAAGCAATAGTGTATTAAATGTAACTTGGACTTTTAAATTTCAATTTATAAGCATCTAACAAATGAATATGTTTTTCTTACTATTCATATCATTATACTTTCAGTGATTTATTATGTACTGTGATTAGATATATTAACTGCTTGATTATATTTTACAACTAACCTTGCTTTCCAGACTTTGTTTTTACTCCCGATGAGAGTGGATAGTTCTTCGTTTTATATTCTTATACCGCATTGATTATAAAAGTATATGATATTGTTTTTATGCAGTCATGTATTATTATGTACATACAAATTCGCGATCAAGTAGCTATGTGTTCAAATTCAAATCCGAATATTGCTCTAGAAAGCATCCCAGATAACAAACGGCATGATGGTGGCGACACCATACCGGCACTATATCGCCACTTCCGTGGAGTGTCAGCTGATCCGTAGCCATCTGTGACCGGATTCGTTAGCTAAAATGCCAGAACGTGTTACCAGTACCTCCTAAACAAGCGTAAAACGCCGTATGAGTCGCGTAGCACCAGAACCATCATGACACGCGTGTCATCGCTCAATTCATGAATCTTCTCTGCAATGACGTTACGTCATATTTGGTAACGGAGAACCTGTGCTTTCATACAAGTTAAAACCGTTAAATGTCAGTAGATGTTCAACATATGAGTATTGATAGACATTTTGAGAGTTGTTTTCCTATATTAATAGTTATTGAGAGAGTCATATATATTTCTTTCAACCCGTCATAAACTAAAAATATTATTTATAAAATAAAATATTCATCCGTTGTCATTGGCGTGCCAATCGCTGGTTGTTTAGGTTCGTAATTTGCATCTGACTCTTTTGAAAGGCACGCACTTTACTTAACGTTTCCAGTGAATCGTTGAGCGGAGAAAATAAATATTCTACTTTTGATATTGTCGGCTCTTGTAATTCTAAGGCAAATTCATTCATCTGCCGACATCGTGAACACTGTTTTTTGGCTAAATTACAGAAAAACAAATATATTATAAGGAATATAAAAATCGTAATATTAAATTTAACTTTGTTCATCGTTGTCTTGTTGGACACATCCATAACAATATACAGTGTGGGGCAGTAATAATTAGCACCTCAGATATCCTCGAAACTATAAGTTTCATAGAAATTTTTGCTGATATAAAATTGCACAGGTCAAAGGTCCCATCGTTGATGAAAATAGTTTTTTTGTAAGTGGAGGTATGTTGGACATTTGAAGGTTACCTTCATTTTATAAAATGAATTGGTGTGTTCTTTTTTCCGTAATACGATAGAGCATTTTGAAACGAGTTCAACAACCTGTAACATGAAGTCATTGAAGGTTACAAAAAGTAAACAAAGGTGATAATACTTACAGTTTTTATAGTAAATGCAACATACGTATTGTAAACAGTGGTGGAAGGCGTAACGTTTACCGTTTACTTCACTGTGAATAAACACTTTCCGAAGGGCATTTTAATAGTTTGCAGAATAAGTTAAACATGATAAGATTAGTATTGAAAAATCGGTTCGATTACGTTTGGCTAGGCTGTTCTTTGTGTCGTCCATTTTATAAGTACTGAGCTGCGGATTCCTGAGGACAGCTCACAAAATTGTTGGACTATGGAAGATTATCACTGTGAAATTGAATCAAAAGGTAATTAAATTCCATTAGATTGTAAACAAATCTCAATATTTCATTTTAAATAGTAAGATATAATACTCTTTTCAAAATTACAAGAATGGATACATACCTCTCTGTTATTATTATTTCATAAAGAATTCTAATTGCAATTATATAGTTCACTACGATAAAAAATTATTTATAAGAATTAGATTCATTATGGTACGAAGTCTTCCACGACTTCACGCTTCTTCCAGAATCATTCAAGGAGTTCTGAACTTTAGTTACGCTTGGTTACCGACCAGTCAGAGTGGCCCTCCGCTTAGCGGCATTGAGCCACAGTTAGACTAAGGAGAAGATATCCATCGTTTTCCATATCTCTGGATCGGCAAACCAAAGCGGCGGTTTTGGAATCCGATTTGAATGCGCTGTTCCACTACGAATAAACGAACTCGACGCGTGGGAAGGAAGAACTTCCTGCGTTCTCTAGTGCGCGAATACGTGGGTACAAGCAGCTACTCCATCGTCCACCACTGCACTGTCTCATCTCCTGCTGTCTGCCGACCGGAGAGCCATTCCGCATCGGCGCCTCCGTCGCCGATCCGCACCAGAGGTCAGCCGTACAGAGGGACCATACCAGAGGACGATCCTTGCCGACGACGATACCTGGAACGAAGTTAGGAATTAGCGGTTTCTAAGACTTCGAAAGGTAAGTTCCCTTTTTTATATACTCGCGTCCGTGACTTTCACGCAGTGTTCCGCGATCCAAAAAGAACCCCGTCTTCGACCCAAATGTGCGAGCCGAACCGTTCGAGACGGCGTGCTGCTCCGGCATACGGTTAATTTTCCGCGACCCGAGACGTGATACATCATTAAAAGGTAAAATATTTTCAAAACTTTAATTATAGTCTTTAATACAAGCAGTTGGACAGTATTTCAATTTTTGAGAAAATTGATGAAAGTCAATCATTTTCAAATGATCAGACTAAGTGACTAACAAATAACTGCATAAATTTCAGGCTTATGAACATATTGATTAAGTCTCATGCAGATACGTTTATAACCGAGTTACTAAATAATAATCAACACTAAATAATCATCTTAGAACTTAAACGATTACACCTCGCATACATATAAAAATATTGCAAACGTGAAAAGTAAGTGGTTTATCAAGAACTCTTCTAAAAGAACGGACGAAGCCAATAGAAATCTTTGTTGAAGTAAGCAAGTTCTAAAGTTTTAAGCAACGCGATGACCCTTATCTGTCTACGTTACATAGCAAGTAAGTTCTGAAGTTCTACGAAAGCCGATGGAGCTCCTCACTATCAACGTTTCAAAGGAAGTTCTCAAATTCTAAGTTCAACGCTTAAAACTATGTGTGTTCTATATATCTATGTAAAGTGATTGTCCCTATCAGTTTATACGTTCCAGAGTACGTAAGATGCAAAGTTCTATGCAACATGATTTCGCTTCTTATTTCTACGTTTCATAGTAAGCACTTCCCATATCTTCATACAACGCGATGCAGCTTCACAGTCCTGCGTTTCAAAGTGATTCCCAAAGTTCCACGAAAAGGGATGTCGCATCTGAGTGTCTACATGTCAGTGTGAGTAGCTTTGAAGATTCCTTGCAACAAGATGGAGTAAGCAATAAAAAAATATTCTGTGTTACAAGATGGTGCTTCTCAGTTTCACGCTTCAAAGCAAGTATATAATGTTCTAGGCATCGCATTATGCTTACCTGCTTCTACATTTCAGAATAATGTGAATGCTACAATTCCCTCCAATGAAATGGCCCTTCATAGTGTCTACGTTTCAGAGCAATAGAGTTCCTATGCTCCATGCATTGCCATGGCGCATCTCATTTCAACGTTACAAAGTAAGTAAGCAGTAACATTCTATCCATCATATTATGCTTATTTGCTTCTACAATCCAAAGGAATGTGAATTATACAGTTCCGTGAAACGAGAGAGAAAACGTTATTGCTCTGAAAGGTAGATACTACGAAGTGCCATTCTTTTGCATGGAACTGAAGAATTCACATTCTTTTGAAGTATAGAAGCAGAAAATAATACTTCTGCGAGTAGAAGATTACAACTTACTTTCTTCGAACCGTTGCAACGGGATGCGCTTCCGCATTGCAAGGAGCATTAGATATTTATTGCTTTTACACGCAGACGCTATGATGCGCTATCCCGTTGCAAGTAACTATGTTCTTCATATACTTTTGATGTATAGAGGGAGATGAAATCAATGCATTGTATAGAACATTAGAACTTACTAACTTTATAACATTATAATGAGATGTGTCACCGCACTGAATGGAGTGTTAGAACTCTATTGCTTTGACACGTAGGCATAATGATGCGTAATCCAGTTGGAAGGAACTGTGAAGCTCAGATTCGTTTAATGTGTAGAAGCAGATAAGAATGAATCAGTGCATAGAAGATTACAGCTACTGGAGTTTTTACAATGTCTATTCTGCTTAGATTTAGCTATAATATATGGAGAGTGTAAGTATATATACTAACTAGAAATGTTTATTTAAAACATCATGAAATGATACAAAATTATATGGAATTTAATTGTAGTGGAGCAATTGGAGGGCGGATTACCTATTTACTATTGACTAAAGTATATGATGAGTGTGAATATATATGCTAATTTGAAATTTTTACTTTGAATATCATGAAGTGTGATTTCAACAGAGACAATTAATTGTAGAACTGAGAAACACTATCGCGTTGCATGGACGTTTGGAACTCAATTACTTTGAGAAGTGGACACTATGAAGCTCTATACAGTAACATGGAACTATAGAAATAACATACATAGTAGTGTAGAAACTAATAAGCACGATTGTGTTGTGTAGAACCTTACAACTTACTTACTTTGATACGTAGAACTAAGAATTTCCATCGCGTTGCATAGAACATTGGATGTTAATTACATTGACAAGCTATATTACTACTTACTTACGTTGAAACGAGAAGCCATCACGCTACAAGGAACTATAGAATTCACATCACTTTGAAGTCCAGAGGCAGATAAGCATAACGCAATGTATAGAACGTTACAGCTTACATGCATTAAAACGTAAAAAGGAGATGCGCCAACGCATTGCAAGTAGCCACAGAACTTTATTGCCTTGACAACTAGACACTGTGCAGCGCAATCCCCTAGCAAGGAATTGTGGAATTCATATTCTGCTGAAGTGCAGAAGTGGATAAGCATTATGCTATGCATGGAACATTACAACTTACTTGCTTTGTATCGTTGAAAGGAAATGTTGCATGGAGCATTACATGTCAATTACTTTGATAAGTTGAGACTTAGAGAAAATCTTCACATGTCTAGATGCGGTGCCCTCCGTGGCATACTGAACACTCTTGGGTTCTTATGGTTGTCCTGCTTGTTCCGCTTTCGGTGTAATCGTCATCAGAATGTCATCTGATTTCTCGTAGTACGTTGATTCGTGGAACGTGAATGGTCCGATAGTCTCCCGTCGACCCGAATTGCGGTTGAGCTTGCTCTTGCGTTCATCTCTGGTACACAGTTGGCCAGTTTCTCCAAAAACTCTAGAAGATCCGTGTAAGGCGGCACCTTGTTGTCTTTACTATGAGTTCCCATTGGAATAACGTATTAGCATTTATCTTTGCTCGAAAGATGGAAAGCAGAAGTGTTCAATTGCGAGATATTTTCCTTGGAATTTTTCAATGCGCGAAGTAGTTGGTTGACGTTGTCGACGATATTGCCTAGTGTTTCTACAATGTTCCTTGGCGGTTTAAGAATATTCCAGATTGCATCACAATATTTAGAGGCAGCCCGACTTATACAGTCGTATTTACCTTTCAATAACTCAATCGCGTCGAGTTATGATATCGAATCGGCGCGAGTTATGATAGAGAAGTAGTCGTTGTGAATTTTGTAAAGACGTGACGTTTCGGTTTCGTCTTATTCTTCGAGGTCAAATTGGATGCCATCGAATCGTTTCCACGTTTCAGTTAACGCGTAAAGATGGGTTTGTAGTAAACGTATATCCGGTTGTTCTGATGTTTTGCATGTGTTAAGAAGTCGCGTGAAGGTAGTGAATAGACCGAATGTGGTACCACGTTTACACCGCAGTGAACTGAGAATAATTTCATGAGAAATGGACTGAGCTTATTCGAGCGATCGGGTTGTCATCGTGGAACATGGATAAGAAAGGAATGGACGAATAAACGAGTCTACCTTTTCAATGTGAAGATAACAGGTATGTTAAGGTCTGCCATGATGTCTGGATCCCCTGGTATGTCCGACTTGTTGCTGCTGAGAATCTGAATTTGTCCTGGAGCGTTGGCTTGATCACTGGCATGATTCATGGGCAACTGAATGTTGATTGATTGACACACATTGATTGACAGCTAGGCGTAACGCTACGTATAGAGGAGTACAACTTAATTACATCGAAGCGTTGAAATGAGATGCGCCATCGCATTGCATGTAGCATTAGAAATCTACTGCATTGACGCACAGACACTATGAAGTATCATCTCCTTGCAAGAAACTGTGGAATTTACATTCTTTTGAAGCGTAGAAGCAGACAAACATAATCCTGAGCATAGAAAGTTACATCTTACATCGAAATGATGAAATGTGATGCGCCATCGCATTGCATGCAGCAGTAGAACTCTGCTGCTATAATACGTGAACACTATAATGCCGCAACCCGATGCATGGAACTATAGCATTCACATTCGTTAGAAGTGTATGAGCAGATGAGCATAATGATATGCTTAGAAGATTACAGGTTACATACTTTGAAACGTTGAAATGAGATGTATTATCGCGTTGCGTGGAGCATTAAAACTTCATGGTTTTCACACGCAGATACTGTGAAGAACCATCCCATTTCAAGGAACTGCAGAGTTTACATTCCTTTAATGTGTAGTAGCAGGCAAGCATAATGTTATTGAAGGATAATGAAATAATCTTAATTTAAAAGTTAATCAATAACTCAGGTTTAATGTCAATGTTATGTACGTGGAGTATTCTAGAATGCGAGTGAGAGCGAATGTGCAAAGCAAATGAGTTTTTCGTGTGAATGTTTTAAAATAATGCAGCAGTTGTTCATTAGCAGCCTTTGGAGTAATATCTCAGTTGAAAAGAACTATTTAATGATATAAAAAATTTTATAATTGTCTTTTATTAATAAGTTTCCTACAATTTTGGGGTTTCGGGCGTAGTAATTATCAAGAAGATATTCAAGAATTAAATCGGATACGTTCTAAAGATTGATGTATTATCGAATATTTGAAGACAGAACGTTCAAGATAATTCCTTGACGGTCTAGAACGTTCGAGAAGATACTCAAGCGACGCGAATGTAGTTTTGAGAGATAGTGCGAGAACGAAAATTAATTTTTCGTGTGGAGATAATTCGAGTTTAAACGCAATTGTCGAGTGATAATTTTCACAATGATCGATTTGAGTAAAATTACAGTTACAGCGCTAAGAGAGATATTAATAGAGGATAAACTACTTACTGCTGGTTCGAAAGCTGAATTAATTTCTCGTGTTGATGGAAGTTGACTCAGACGGAACGTGAAGTTCATGAAGATAATGAAGAGTCGTGTGCTGGTGTATCACCAAACATGCAGTCATCAATGAATCTACAGCAATCTGAAATTGATCTTTTCTTAAAAGAAAAAGTATTAGCAGAACGTGAGTTAGCCGTGTTGCGCCTTGAGTTAGATGCGGTGCGACAGAAATTACAGGTTGAGTAAATTTCGGAAAATGAGCAACGAAGATCGACGCGTAATTTTGAAGGCGAACTATTTGATGTTATTAGTAGCGGTGACAATTTCTTAATAGTCTAAAGCAAATCTGGTGATTATAAAATTTGGGAGAAGCAGATCAAATTATTCAAGACGACATATAAATTGGAAGATGACGTTGCACGAATACTTATCGGTATGCTACTGAAGGGAAAAGCACTTGAATGATTTCTTTCTAAACCAGAATATATAACTATGGCATTCAACCAACTGCTGGAAGAATTATGAGTTGTGTTTTATCATCCACAAAGCGAAATTGAAATAAAGAAGAAATTTGAAGAGCGGTTATGGAACAGGAACGAGACATTTCATGAATATTTGCACGAGAAGAACATTCTTGGAAATCGAGTACCAATCAACGACGATGAAATACTTGAATATCTGATTGACAGCATTCCCGATGAAATGCTCCGGAACCACGCGCTTATTCTACAGTTTACAACAACCAATCAACTTTCGAAAGCGTTTGAAAAGGTAATTCTTCGAGATCGAGGTATGTCGAGTGTGCAGAGATCAACAAAGTTTGAGATGTGTAAAGACAGTTTCGTTAGAAATGAACGAAAAGAGATGGTCAATGTGGGTGAGATAAAAGAATTTATCGGTAATATTGTACCATGTTATAATTGTGGTGAGCATGATCATATTAGCGTGAAATCCAACGAAAGATCGCGGTGTAAAATGCTTTATATGTCAAGAACGTGGACATATTGCGTCGATACGTTCCAAGAAATTTAAAGCTAGTGAAGAGAGCTGCGCGACATTAGGAGTATCGTACCGAAAGTATCTCAAAAATGTTTTACTTAACGGATGCTAGATCAAAGCATTAATGGATTCAGGAAGTGATTTTAGTTTAATTCGCACAGACGAGTACATTAAGCTTGGTTCTCCGCAATTACGACGCAATGAATTACATTTCGAAGGTTCAAAGAATAATACAACATTAGGTGAGTTTCAAGCAGAAATTACCGTAGATGGGCACTCACATCTGATTTGTATACAAGTAATCTCTGATACCATTGTTCGACACAAGCTGTTAATAGGAACGAATTTCTTAAATGTAACCGATGTCAGCATTAGAGATGGTAATCATTCGTCCATTATCGAAAGTAACGCGCGAAATTGTTGAAAGAGAAAATATTGTACCGGAAATATTTTAAATAGATGTAACGAGTGTTAGAAGTAAATCAAGTTGATGTGTCTCGTGTATTAGATCCTAATTAGCGAGTGACGATAGAAAATCTTGTTAGTAATTACAAGCCGAGTAAAACCTTTGAACGTGAAATTGCAATGAAATTAATATTGAAAGGCGAAGAGTCTGTATATCAATTGGCGAGATAATTGTCAGCGTTGCTAAAAGTGATTGTTAATGCGCAGATAGAACAGTGGATTGTGGCTGGAGTCGCTCAGTTGTCTACTTCTGATTATGCGAGTCCGGTTTTTCTCGTTCGGAAGAAGAATGATTCGTTTGGATTATGTGTGGATAATCGACAAATTAATAAGAAAATTATTAAAGATAGATATCCGTTACAATTGATCAAAGATCAATTAGATTTGTTACAATGCGCGCGCAATTTTATTACTCTTGACTTGAGAAACGGTTTCTTTCACGTGTGACAGGATAAGTCAGGTCAAAAGTATACAGCATTTATTGTATCAGATGGTCATTATGAATTCTTACGAGTCCCTTTTGGTCTATGTAATTCACCAGCAGTTTTTCAAAGTTTTATAAATACCATATTTAGAGATCTTATTCGAGAGAGAATAGATTTAGCATACATAGATGATTCGATTATTTCATCAAATGATATTAAAAGTAGGATCAAAAATCTTGAAAGAGTTTGAATTATAGCGAGCGGAGCCGGTTTAATATTCAGTTGGGAAAAGTGTTGTTTTGTGCAAACTTCAGACAAATTTCTCGGGCATGTATGGTTATATATATAACAATGGTTATGTTCGCCCCTCACTAAAACTGATGCAATCCGATGATTTCCAATGTTAAACACATACAAAGTTTTCTTAGACTAATCGAGAATTTTCGTAAATTTATACATGAATACCCTGTAATTGCGCGACATTTGTCTAATCTTCTGCGAGCGAATGCTAAATTTTGTTTTAGAGTGACTGAAATGGAAGCATTCATACGACTTAAACTTTTTCTGAGTGAGAACCGAATAGTGAATTTGTATCAAGTAGAAGTACAGACGGAGTTGCATACAGATGCTTCTGCGTTAGGGTACGGAGCAATTTTATTTCAAACAAATAACAAAGATCAACCTTTTCACCATGAATATTATTTTTTAGTGGTAAGACAGCTTCTCTTGAATCTAAATGCAGTAGCTATGAGTTTGAGGTTTTAGGAATAGTAAAAGCTTTGAAGAAATTAGGAGTTTATTTATTAGGAATTTCGTTTGTTATTGTTACTTATTGTCGAGATTTTACTCTTACAACGAATAAGAAAGATCTTTGTTTGTGAGTTGCGTGATGGATATTATCCCTAGAAGAATTTGATTACCGGATATAGCATCGTCCAGAGAAGAACATGATACATGTTGCTGCGCTTAGTAGAAATGCACCTCCTGCGATTTTCTTAATCGATGAATCTGATGCAAGCCTTACAGCACGTTTGCGGAAAGCACAGGAAGATGATCAGACTGTTATGAAACTTCGAGATTTGGTACTTCAAAACAAGAAGGATGATTATGTTCTACGGGGGAATTTTCTGTACAGAGCAAGAAATAAGGCGAGCTTATGAGTGTGGATACTTTTCTGTGGGCAAGACAGAGGCTATCGAACGTAAAGATTATTGGATTCCAAATCTTCGGCAGCAAGTTGAAAAGGTGGTAAGGAATTGTGTTGCATGCATCTTAGCCGAAAAGATGCAGGGGACGCAGGAGTGCCATTTAAATCCGATTGAAAATGGGAGTATTCCTTTTGATACATTTCATATCGATCATCTTAGACCGTTGCCATCAACAAATAAAACGTATCAGTACATATTTGTAGTGGTAAATGCTTTTACAAAATTTACATGGCTTTATGCTACAAAATCTACTACTACAGATGAAGTTTTGACACGCCTGAAGAAGCAAGCGACTATTTTCTGTAATCTGCATCGAATAATTTCTGATAGGGGAACGGCTTTCACAGCAAATGATTTCAAGCAATATTGTCAGGGAGAAAATATAGAACATGTTTCAACTACAACAGAAATTCCTAAAGATAATGGTCAAATTGAACGACTTAATAGAACATTCATACTATTGTCAGCAAAATTAGCTACACCTAAGTCCTGTGAATGGTATAAGTATATGGAAGTAGTTCAACATTGTTTGAAATCAGCAATACATCGAAGCATTGGCACGTCACCGTTACATCTTCTCTTTGGGACACATCCACGACTTAAAGGTTATCTTGACATCTGAGACATACTTGAAAAGCAATGGCTCGCATCTTTTCATGATAAACGAGATGAAGTACGACTTCCAGCAAGCAAAAATATATCCCGGATCCGACAAGAGAATAAGCAAACTTTTAACAAGAGTAGACGAAAAGTTAGAATTTATCGTGAAGGAGATCTAGTAGCAATTAAACGTATGCAACAGAGTCCTGGTCTAAATATAGCTCATAAATATTTTGGACCGTGTGAAGTTATACGAGTTTTGCGCAATCAACGATTTGTAGTTCGAATGGTAGGGGAAGGAGAAGGACCCTTACAAACATCTATGTCAGCAGATTCTATGAAATTGTGGATCGACGAAATCAATGTTGATTTATTTGAAATCGAAGACGACATGAATGAAGACATTCAGGGCAAATATTCATGCAGGACGACCGAGTGAAGGATAACGAAATTATCTTAATGTAAAAGCTAATCAATCATTCAAGTTTCAAATGTTATGTGCGTGGAATATTCTAGAATGCGACAGCAGTTGTTTATTAGCAGTCCTTGGAGTAATATGTTGAAAGGAACTATCTAATGATTTACAAAATCTGGTAATTCTCTTTCATTAATAAGTTTCCTACATTATGCATAGGAGATTACAGCTTACTTAATTCGATACGAACAAATGAAATGCGTCATCGCATTGCATGGAGAATTAGAACTCTATTATTTTGACAGGCAGATACTGTGAAACGCCAATCTGTTGCAAGAAAGCGTATAGTTCACAATCTTATAATGTGTAGTAGCAGAGAAGCATAGTGCCATGCATACAAGATTACAGCTCACTTATTTTGGAATGTTGAAATGAGATGTGCCATGGCATTGAATGGAGTATTAGAACTCCGTTGCATTGACACTTAGGCACTACGAAGCCCCATCCCGATACGTGGTACTGTAGAATTCACATTCCTCTGAAGTCTTGAATCAGATAAGAATAATGCTATGCATTAAAAATTACAACTTACTCCGATTGAAATATTGAAATGAAATCCGATATCGCGATGCATGAAGCATCACAAAATTAAATGCTTCAACACTTAGAAATCTGGAAACACTATCTCGTTGTAAGGAAGTGTGGGATTCAAATTCTTCAGAAGAGGAGAAGCAGATAAGCATGACGCGATGCATAGAGCATTACGACATACTTACTAACTTTCAACGGGTGAAATGAAATGGAATATCGCGATGCAGGAAGCATTAGAACTCAATGAGTTAAGAAGCGTAGACATCTAGGAACGCTATCCCTTAGCAAGTAAGTGTGGGATTTACATTCTCTCGACGTGTAGACGGAATAAACTTAACACGTTGCATGGAATATTACATCTTAGCGTGTAACAAAGAAATGAGATGCCATATTGCGTTTTATTTAGTAATAGAACTATATTGCTTCGATACGTAGATATCTAGAATCGCTATTCCGTTGGAACGAACTGTAGGATTCACATTCTTTTGAAATGTAGAGGCAGATAAACATAACGCGTTGCATTGAATATTACATCTTATCATGAAACATCGAAGTGAAATACGACATCGCGTTGAATGGACTATTAAAAATCTATTGCTTGGACCCACACGCATATAGAAACGCTATATCTTCGCAAAGAAGTGCAGGATTTACATTCTTTTGAAGTGTAGAAGCTGAAAAGCATAACTCTTTGCATTGAATATTACATGATATTATGAATGTCTGAAATGAGATGCGACATTCCGTTGAATGAAGTATTAGTACTCTATTGCTTCTACACGTAGATATCAAGAAACGCGATTCGTTTGCAAGAAAGAGCATTATTCATATTTTTTTGAAGCGATTTATTCATTTTATGAGTGATTTATTTTGAAGTGAAGTTATTCACATTCTTTGAAGCTAGTAATCATAAGGCATTCTTCAGGCGTCGTAATATTACAATTCATTTCAACAGTTCAAAGTAAGTAACTAGGTTGTAATGCTCTATGCATCGCATTATGCTTATCTGCTCCTACACTTCAAAAGAATGTGAATCCTACGCTTCCTTAAAAAGGATTTGTGTTTATAAATGTCTACGTGTCGACGCAATAGAGTTCTAATACATCATTGAACGCGATGTGGCATCTCATTACAATGTTTCATGATAAGTTGTAATATTCAATGCAACGCGTTATGCTTATCTGCATCTACACTTCACAAGAATGCAAATTCTGCATTTCCATGCAACAGTATGACCCGTCATAGTGTCTGCTTGTCGACGCAATGGAGTTTTAATGCTCCATTCATTGCGATGGCGCATCTCACTTGAACGTTTCAAGGGATGTAATCTGTAGACTGCTATGCATAGCTAAATGCTTATCTGTTTCTGCTTTAAAGTAATGTGAAATTTACAGCTCCATGCAACGATATGGCGCATCTCATTTCAACGTATCAGAGTCTATAAAAAAGCTAATCGAACGTTGAAATGAGATCTGCCACCGCATAGCATGGAGCATTAGAACTCTACTGCCTCGAGACGCAGGTACTATGAAGCGTCATCCCGTTGCATGGCTCTGTAGAATTCACATTCATTTGAATTGTAAAAGCAGATGAGCATAATGCATTGCATAGAAGATTGAAGCTAATGGAGCATTTATAGGGGCGGTAGTATTTAGAATTAGCTATAATATATTAATATTTTAAGTATATATACTGATTAAAAATCTTTATTTAAAACGTCATAAAATGGTACAAAATTAGATAGAATTTTGGGTGATGTAATGTATTTAGTGGGAATATTCTATTCCCAAATAGCTGAGATATATTATATGTGTAAATATATATACCAAATTGAAATGTTTGTGTAAAATATCATGAAACGATATATAATTAGGTAGGTAGGGTGTTAGATGTATTGTAGTATTTGGAGGGGATATTTTATTTACGTTTATAGAAAGTTCTTGATGTGTTTAAATATATACACTAACCTGAAATGTTTACTTATACCTTTCGCTACGGCAGTCCTTTCCGCGCGAGTAGCGCCACTGAACGGGGCACCGCGCCGTGCAGTGTGCATATTACGCATCTGTAGGTTTCGATGTTTGCACTTACGTCTTTCATTGGCACCTTGGAATTCTCTTGTGTATATACTTTTTTGAGAGTTATGTAACAACTGTTTCGTCATATTATATGAAAAATATAAAAATGAGTATATTTTGAGTATTCAGAAATATACATATTAAAAAATTTTACTGTTATTATAAATAAAAATACATTTGAGTTAGTGAGATATCAAATTATACGTTAATTCTTAGTAATGCAACACAGTATAGTAAATTCTAAAGCAAGGTTCCACGCAGAGTCCAACATTACGATATTTACATTCATATCGAGACACGCGTCTCTTGTTTGTCGTAAAGACGATGCATCTTCTATTTCAGTTTTTTCTTCGTGGTTCATACAGTGAAGGAAAATGCCGTTCTGTTGGCCGTAATGGATTGTTGTTGTCTCTCTGATGATATTAAGAAATATTCATATGATAATTTTTCAGCATTTTTCGGATTAAATTTAAGTGAAATTTAGCCATAGATTTCGGTTTTCTTGTGTTATCCTTGTAAACACAATATGCATTCCATACTCATATGTTCAGCAAATGAAAAAATATTTACGTTACCATTTTAGTGATTTCCGTGTCGAATTTATAGTGATTATCACTATGTCGGCTTTGTCGACACAACCCATGCAAGTATTACAGTTAATGACGCATAGGCGTTTTTGAATAATTTTGTTTCCTCCATGCCTAACAACCGTTGCAGACTCTGAAGTATAGTGGACATAAAAAATATATAAATATATAAATATATAAATATAGTATCATAGTGGATAGCATATATATTTCTTTTTTATCCAGCCATTTCACAACTAATAAATTTTTAGTTGGCCAGGAAGATGCCCCTCCTTTTCTCAGTGTATCAGTAATTTATGGTATTCCTTGTCGCTTTTTTGCTACGGTCTCTCACGCATTTGTATGATTATTATATAGTAAATTAAACAAAGCTGGACTTGAATACCAATTATCTAGGTAAACTGTATGTCCCTTTCCTAGATAGGGCGCCATTAGGGCTTCTGCTATCGTTCTCGATTTTCTAATTTTCTTATTTTGGCTGTTGATTATAGTCGACGACCCAGCGTAAACAATAAGTTCTTGTACAGAACCAGTTCGACAATCACAAAGAATACATGATTTTATCCCAAATCTACTTCTTTTCGAAGGAATGTATTGTTCGAATGAAAGCCGCCCTTTATATAGATGTATACTCTCATCGATGCATAATTTTTGGTAATGATAGAATGAATGGCAGAAATTTTCTGGAACATATCAATCACGTTCCTTATTATATATAATTTATCATTGGTATATGTGATATCTTGACTGAAATGTAGCAACGATAACGATTTAAAATAGCTGTCTCTATGCATAATCTCAGCAAAAATGTCACTACGCAGGAATTTGTTTACCCTCCAGTATTCCTTTAAGGACAACTTCTTGTTGCGTGTCATTAGAAATGACACAGCAAAAAAGCAGTAAATTTCGGACAGCATTGTCGCTTCACCATCTTTCATATTATTGTTATTTTTTTCCAATAGGCATTTGTTTCATTTAAAATAAATTGCTCGAACTCGTCTGAAGCAAAGAGTTCAAAGTAATCAATTGCTTTTTCTGATCTGTTAATGTTTGGTATAATTCCTGTATTTTCTGGGGTAAATGGATGTAACTTAGGGATGAATGTGTTTGGCGTCCAGGAATCACAATGGTCCTTATTTTCTCGCTCATTGTTCTCTACTTCTGAGTCTGAGGTACTACATATATACTTTCTTTTTTTGTGCTCAGCGAAATGATCTTCGTTTTCACTCACGGTATCATTTTCGTAATCAGTTAATCCAATCAAGAATTGAATTCCTTTTGAACTCCATCCAGAAATTGTAAGGAGGGTGCAATTAAAAATTAAAAAACAAATTTTACGCAAACATAAAACTAAAATTTTTAGATAATCATTTATAACCTTAGAATTTACCTCAACTGTAAAAGTCGACAATAATCTATTCAACTTACATGTTGTCCGACTTATATTAGTTCAAGTAAGATCTTATATTATAATCCCTGTTTTTTATTATAGTTTTGTGCCTTGCAAATACTTCGTATGTCGAATATGTGTTTGGCAGGCTTTAGTACAGTACGAGCCACTAGATTCAAAAGATATTCTACCGATACGGTAGATTCTGTTTTAGCAACGGAGTCAGCGTAGGTGATCACGCGGCACCGACTATAGTTGGCACCCGTACGCACAGCAGGTCTGGCGAACATCGACTATAGCCGGCATCAGTACGCACAGCACTTCGCGCGGCCGCCGGCTATAGTTGGTGTCCGTAGTGAAAGGGTTAGAACATCACGAAATGATATAAAATTAGATGAGATTTTAAATGTAATATATGATATATAAAATATATGATAAGTGTAAGTATATGTACCAATTTGATGTAACTAATTAAAACAGTATGGAATGATACAAAACTAGATAGGACTTTAGGTGTAATGGAGCATTTAGAGGGGATATTATATATACACTTAAATAAAATTTATGATAAATGTGAACATATATACTAATTTGAAATACTTATTTAACACATCATAAAATGATATAAAATTACATAGGAATATGGATGCATTAGAGTATTTAGAGGGGATATTCTCTTTGAATTTAACTAAAATACATGGTAAGTGTAAGCATATACATTGGTTTGAAATATTTACTTCAAACATAGTAAAATTATATAGTATTAGGTAGGAATGCAGATCTAATGGAATATTTAGTGGGGATATTTTATTTAGAATCGACTATCATATATGATAAGTGTAAATATATGTACTAATTTGAAATATATATTTAAAATGTAAAGAAATAATACAAAATTAGATAAGATTTTAGATACAATGGAGTATTTAGAGGATATTCTATTTAGGATTAACTAAAACATATGTTAAGTTGAAGCATATATAATAATTTGAAATAATTATTTAAAGCGTCATGAAATTATATATAATGAGGCACAATTTTAGTTGTAATTTAACGTTTCGAGGGGAAATCCTTTTTACAATTAAAATAAATGTCTGCAAATATTTGTACCAATTTGAAATATTTATTTAAAATATCATGAAATAGTACGAAATTAGATGAAATTTTAGATGTAATGGACTATTTAGAGAGGGTATTCTATTAGCAATCAATTAAAATATATGATAAGAATAAATATATATACTAATATGGAATATTTATTATTAGAAAATCATAAAATAATGTAAAATTAATTAGGATTTTGGATGTAATAGGGTATTTAGTAATGGTAATCTATTGACAATCAACTGAAATACACGATAAGAGTAAACATATATAATAACTTGAAACATGCACTTAGAATATCATGAAGTGCTATTTCTACAGACACGTTCAGATAAAGAACATTGAATTGTAGAACTAAGAAGCGCCATCGCATTGCATTGAAAGTCAATTACTTTGACAAGCTGATACTTAGAAGTGCAGAATAGTTATACGGAACTGTAGATATTACACATTTTGTAACGTAGTACCAGGTAAACGTAACTGCGTTGTGTAGATACCTACAACTCGCTTACTTTGAAACGTAGAACTAAAAAGCTGTATGGACCATTGGAAGTCAATTACTATGTCAATTTGACAGTTAGAAGAGCCAACAGTTACATGGATCTGTAGGAATTGCATACATTGTTATGAAGTACCTAGTAAGCAAAATTGATATGTATAGAAACTAAAAACTAACATACATTGAAACGCTGAACTGAGAAACGCCATCGCATTGCATGGAGCATTATAACTCTATTACTCTAACACGTAGGCACAATGAAGCGCCTACTCACTGCGTGGACCTGTAGACGCCACATCCTTTAGAATTGTAAACGGAGTTAAGCATATTGGAATGCTTAGAAGATTGTACCCTACTCACTTCGAAACGCTGAAGTTAAACGCGACCATTGCGATATATAAAGCATTAGACCCCTATTGCTTTGAAACGCAGACACTATGAAACGACAGCTCTTTACATTCAGCAGGAGGATTCACTATCATTTAAAGCGTACAAGCAGATATGTTTTATGCGATGCGTAGGAAATTTGAACCTACTTCCATTGAAACGTTAAAATGACAATCGTCACAGAAATGAATAAAGCTCCATTGCTTTGAAACGCAAATACTATGAAGCGCCATCCAGTTGCATGCAACATTAGAATAGATTCCTTTTACGCTTTTCTTATCAATAGGGAAAATTTTTGGACTTGGCTCACCTGTAAAATCTGATGTGGTAGGAATTTTATCGACATCTGACCATTCTTCGCTCTAACTATACAATCCTGTGAACATTACACAATGACTGGAATCATCGGAATCACTTGAATGCTGTAGTGGAATGGCTGTTGATCTTATTCTTGGACCCACATCAATATAACAGTCCTCGACTTTTATATCAAAATCTTCTGAATGTACCGAATAATCCGATAGAGAGTCAGCAATATACTCATCAATAGTATCACTCATATTATGTGGGTAAAAAGTTACAAAATAATAAACCTTGTTATACTGGTAAACTAGAAGCGTAAGCCTACGAAACGGAAGATGAAATGCAATGTTCTAGAATAATTCTTGCTTTGATTGTTTCCAAACTATCGCATAAGTTTTATGTCTTGGGCATAAGAAATGAAGATCGGCATAACCATGGCAAGTACATATAAATCGATGTACAAGATACTCAAACCTGTAAAAAAATTGCACATCATAGTGGGATCAGCGCACAAGCGTCAGACTCAGAAACCCGCGTTTTCACGGGGCCGGCGCTCAAGTGACATACTCAAAAACCTGCGTTATCGCGGGGACGGCTGTCAATGTGTTAACAGCTTCAGGTCTTCAAAAGAATGTGAATTGTACAGTTCCATGCAATGGAATGGAGCTTCATAGTGTCTGCGTGTCAAAGCGGAAGAGTACTAATGCGATGGCACATAGCATTTCATCGCTTCGAGGTAACTAAGCGGTATACTTCGATGCATGGCATTATGCTTATCTGCTTCTACATTTCAAGAGAAAGTAAATGCTAGAGCTCCTTGCACCTGGATTGCGCTTCATAGTGTTTGCGTGGCAAATCAATGGTGTTCTAAAAAACACCATGCATTCCAATGGCCCACCTCATCTCAACGATTCGAAGTTAGTGAGCTGTAATCTTCTATGAGTAGCATTGTGCTCATCTGCTTTTGCACTACAACAGAAAGTGAATCCTACAGTTCTAAGCAACAGGGACGAGTTTCATAATGTCTGCCAGTCAAAGCAACGGAGTTCTAATGCTCCATTCAATGGTGTCGCGCATCTCATTTCAACGTTTCAAAGTAAGTAAGTTGCAATCCTCCATACATAGCATTTTGTTTATCTATTTCTACATTTCTAAAAAATGTGAATTCTACAGTTCCAAGCAACTGGATAGCGTTCCACAATGTCTCGGTGTCGATACAGTAGAGTCCTAATGCTCCATGCAATGCGATGGCGCATCTCATTTCAACGTTCTGAGTAAGTAATTTGTAATTCTCTATGTATAGCATTATGCTTATTTGCTTCTACAATTAAAAATTTTCTTTTCTTCTAGACACCAACTGGCCTGGCAGCCAATGACAGAAAACGAAGTGAACATTTTTATTGGTGTCCTGCTTATATTGGTTGTAGCGCCACTGCTAGAAATTAGATTATATTGAACTCAAAAAAAGGATATGTATACAAGCGTGGATATGAAAAGCGCGACCGGTTTACATCGATACATAGATATTTACACTTATCCTACATTTTCACGGCTTGGACTGAGGACCGTTTAAATAAACTTAGAAATATTGTTAACGAAATTGTCGACACTTTCAAAATTACTGTTAAGACTTGTAAAAATATTGTAATCGACGAAACCATGGTTTCGTGTCGAGGACGCCTCAGTTCTTACCAATATATCCCAGGAAAGCGGCATAAATATGGTATAAGACTTTGTAAACTGTGCCTTCCGGAAGGATACAGTCACAACATTCTTATTTTCGTCGGAAAAAATGCAACCATAATAGTTAAAGCACATGCGCATGCTGTTGTTATGACGTTGGAAGTTGAATTATTATTTGGAAGCCGCATATTATACGCAGATAGTTTTGACAATAGTGTCCCATTGGCCGAGGAACTTCTGCAAAAGGGAACATTTATTTGTGGTACAGTAAAAATTAATAAAAAATTTCCCCAGCTGCATGCCATACGAAAACAGCAACGGTGTGGCTTTATGTATTTTCAAAATCGGAGCGGCTTTAAATTTTTAAAGTGGACGGATAAGAGGCCGGTATGCATACTAGCCACTTCTGAAAACCACAAATGTGTTACTGTCCAGGGTAGTAACAATAAGTTAAAGCCGGACATTGTGTTCCTTTATAACAAAGCTAAGAAGGGGTTTGATCATCTGACCAGATGTCTTCTTATCACAGTTGATTACGCAGAACAGTAAAGTGGTATAGAAAAATAGTTATCGAATTAGTATGCGGGGCTTCTCTCGTCAATGCCTGTTATATATATAGAAAATGGAGTACTAAAGGTATGAAAATATTAAACTTCCGCGAAAAAGTTATCGATTATCTCTTCAATACAGTGGATCATCACGGTGAACAAACGTCATCTGAAACTTAAGCAGTGCCTAAGAAACGTACACATTTTCTGCGGTGGTTCCAAGGACGTGCGAGAAAAACGAGACAGGGATGTAAAGAATATTATAAACGAATGTCTAGAATAAATGGTAGGCAGTATGCCGCAAATAAGGCGATAAAAGTAAAAACCTGTTGTAACCGATGTAAAGACCAACCGAAACTCTACCCAACATGTATTGAAAAATTACATAAAAAGATTAAATAATTATGTTAAGTTTATAATATTGATTTGTTATGTTTTAAGTATTGAAAGTTTGTTTACAATGCGGAGAATTATATCACAACAGCTTTGACAAGCAGACAATAAGAATCCCCAGCCCGGTGCAAGGATCAGTCGAATTTACATTCGTTTGAAGTGTAGAAATAGGTAAGGGTAATGCGATACATAGAACATTACAACATTCTTGCTTTCGAACGTTGAAATGAGATACTGCACCGCACCGCATACAGTATTGGAACTCCATTGTTTTTACACGAAGACACTATGAAACGCCGTCCCGATGCATATGTCTGTAGAATTCAGATTCTTCTGAGGTGTAGATGCAAATAAACATAATGCTATGCGTAGAAGATTACAGCTCACTTACTTTGTAACGTTGAAATGAAAAGTGCTATCGCATTGTGTGGAGTAGTAAACTCTAATGCTTCGACACGCAGACACTGTGATCTACCTTCTTGTTGCATGGAACTGTAGAATTCAAATTCTTTTGAACTGTAGAAGCAGATAAGCATAATTCTATACATGGAGGATTACAGCTTACATAATTTGAAATCATGAAATGACATGCACAATTGCATTGCATGGAGCATTAGAACTCCATTCCATTCACACGCAGGCACTACGAGCCGCTACCTCTTTGCATGGAGATGTAACATTCACTTTCTACGGAAATGTAGAAGAAGATATGCATAATGCTATGCTTAGCATATTTCAGCGTACTTAATTTGAAACGTTGCAATGATATGCCGCATAGCAATGCATGGAACATTAAACCTCCATTGCTTTGACACGTAGACATTATGAAGTCACTTCCTCTTGCATGAAACTGTAGAACTCACATACAGGATCCTTACTTTGAAACTTTGAAACTTTGAAATGACAAGAGCCATTCGCATTACATGGAGCACTGCAACTCCATTGCTTTGACACGCAGACACACTGAAGCGCCATCCCGTTGCACGGAACTGTGGAATTCATATTTATAGGAAGTGTAGATGCCGATAAGCATAATGTTATTAATTGAAGATTGCAGCTTACTTACTTTGAAACGTTTAAATGGGATGCGCTGTCGCATTGCATGGTACTTTAGAACTCTACCGCTTTGACACGCAGACACTATGAAGCGCTATTCCATTCCATGGAAATGTATAATTCACAATCTTTGGAAATGTAGAAGCAAATAAGCATATTGCTTTGTTTAGAAGTTTTAGCTCACTTAATTTGAAAATTTGCAATGAGATGCGCCTCTGAATTGCATGAAGTACTAGACCTCTTCCCTTTTCACAAGCAGACTCTGTACAGCGCCATCCCGTTGCATGAAACAGTAGAAATCACAATCATTAGGCATAATATTATCTATTGGCCATGATTTCTATTGCTTTTTCAAGATTTTTCATCAAACATGGTTTTTAGAGTCTTATCATGAATATAAGCTGTGGAACCGAAAATTCGTAAATACTTTACTTTAGGCTTTTTATCAAGCCACATTTCAAATGGCGTTTTACTTTACTTTAAAGCCTTTGTCGGGCTTAAGTTTATTAAATACGTCACAGTTGAAGCTCCTTCCACCCGAAACAGTTTATTTAAACTGGCACCACTTATCATCGTGCGTACCTTTTCTGTAACGCTTCTGACCATTCTCTCAGAAACACCAATTTGGGAGTTCGCGGAACTGTTAGATGGTAACTAGTACCCTTTTCTACACAATAACCTTTCATCTCATTTGACAGATATTCTCTGCCATTATCGCTATACAACTAAACAACTTTTAAATTAAAATGAGCCTCGCATCCAGTTGCAAAATCTTTAAGTGCAGAAAATACTGCTGATTTATATGTAATCAGGTATGCTACACGGTAAAGTGTATATTCGTCCACAAACAGGAGAAAATAATTCTTTCCGTTAATAGTTGTAAGAATAATAAAACAAGATACATCTGAATAAATTGAAGCAGCTGAGCTGCTTCGGTTTGCTGTAAAGATGGAGGAAGAAAGCAGGAAGGAAAAGAGAGGGGAAGAACGTTTCATCCCGGGCCTGCTAGTGGACTCATCAGTAAGGCTACCTAGCAGGCCCTTCCTTAGACGCTGGGATATTAGGGACAGTTCAGAACTTCTATATATTGGAAAGGATGGGTCATCGAGTACTTGCAGGAAAGTGTAAACGGTACTGTCCCTCTAGTGGCGAGTGCCGCCACAAAATAATAAACAATGGTCGCTTTACATGCTCCATATTCTTTACCTTTTCGAATGATAACCGTGCTTGCTTACCTTTAATGCAAGCCTCACATAAATTATCATTCGGCACTATCATTTCAATATGATTTACATCATTGATCATTTTTTTTATTCTTCAATTCTACGAATTTTGATCTTCCAATGTGGCCCAAATGCTGATGCGACAGTTCATAGTCATTATTTATTGCACTATGAATCTGGTGATTAATCAACTTCTCACCATTTTTCATTTGAAAATCAGTAATAGATAAGCTATTTTATTCCTTACCTTTGATTATTTTCTGACCAGTTTTCATCTGACTGTTTCCATCTGTTACAAATACGATGTCCATTCCTGCTTCTTGCATCCCTCTATCGGACAGCACCTTTCTGCCACCGAAATCTTCAAGGGTAGACTCTCGAATGTCGAAAAGACATTATCACATTTGACAATGTGATCCAACGCTCCGGAATCCAACAGAAACTTTAATTTGTTTTTATCGTCTTCCCCATTTTCATTGTACCCCGTCTTAAAGGCAAACGAGGATGACCAAATCTTTGCAATATCCAATTCTTCTGTTACTTGAGCTGCTTGGGCGATCACCTTTTTCTTTTCCGCGTGCTGGACCGTTCTTTTATAATAGCAACATTCTTTTATTTTATGCCCTTTCGCCCACTATCATGGCATTTTATATTTATCGTTTCTTTGGCCATTTAAATTATCTCTATCTGTATGTATCTTCTCAGTATGTAATACTTTCGCGCTTGTCGAGCAGCCTGTTCGTAATTTTACTTCATGGACCAATAAACCAGTTTCTACAAATGCTAATGTTAGATTGTCCTCGGGAAATGTTCTATTGCCGTAATTACTCGCCATAGCACGTTGGAAGGATTAGTAGTAAATGAAAAGCTTTATCCGTTTCTTCTAATTTTACATACGCTACTAAAAGTTCCGTGATTATGTCGTTGAGTGGTGTAAAATGTTTGATCAAGGGCTGCTCTCCCTGTAGTTTTAAACTTAATAGTTTTTTTCTAACAGCCAATTGCGTTGCTAAATTATCCCTTTCATATATGCCATCCAATTTCTGCAAAACTTCAGCAGCAGTTTTCGCATTATTTGCGAAGCTCAAAATGGAATCTGCTAAATATTCAGCATCCTCTCTGCTCTCCTCCAATTTTCAGTTATTTTTACTGGAATGGGTTCATCAATAATTATCCAATTCGCTTAACAGTGCACCAATTCTTAATTGCAACATACTGTAGCGATCACCATCAAATTGTTTAATGTTCCTCTTGGTTTTCGTACTTTCCATATTTCTCTTTTTTTTCATAAGGAAAGGTTTATATTCGCTAACAATGTTCCTTTAATAGTTTAAACACTTATATATACTTCTGATATTACACTTATAATCACATAATCACGTACACAAAAGTTATCACTAAAAAGAATATCTACTAAAGTGTCAATACTATTAAAATACGTAAACTGTGCCCATAACCTATTGAATTATAGGTAAATATAAATGAAAAGCTGTCCAAAGTTCTTTATAGTCTGTAACTTTATTCTTAAGGTTTGAAGGTACGTCTTTACGTTTTAAACGCTCTAATAATTGTGAGAACACCGCATAGGAAATATAGCATTCTCCCTCCTAAAGAAATAGACGACGCAAAGTCTGCACGTGTTTTCCTTTCAGGCCACTAGGTATAAACAGTCGTGAACTCTACTCGAACCGACAGAACTATTTCACAGTTTATATACTGGATTCTATTTCCTAACTCAAGATTCATTTTTGTTTCTCCGTTGACATTTGAAATAATGCAACAGCAGTAAGCTGTTATGTATAGCATTATAATTATCTGCCACTACACTTCAAAAGAACGTTAATTCTATATGTCCATGCAACAAGATAGCCCTTCGTACAGTCTGCCTGTTGGAACAACAGGATCCTAATGCTCCATGACATGCAGTGGCGAATCTCACATCAATGTTTCCAAGTAAGTAAGCTGAAACATTCTATGCATAGGATTACGCTTGTCAGCTTTTACACTTCAAAGATATGTGAATTCTGCAGTTTCTTGAAACAGGATTACGCATCGCATTGTCTGCGTGTCGTAACAATAGAGCTCTAATGCTACATGCCATGCAATGGGCCATTCCGTTTCAACATTACAAACCTTGTAAGCTGTAACCTTCTGTGAATAGCATTATACTTGTCTGCGTGTACACTTCACAAGAATGTGAATTCTATAGTTCAATGCAACGGGGTCCGTCTGCATAGTGTCTGCGTATCAAAGAAGTAGGGTTTTAATGCCCCATGCCATGCGATAGCGCATCTCATTTCAACGTATAGAAGTAAGTAATCTGTAATCTACTATGCATGGCATTATGCCGGCTGCTTCTACTCTAAAAGAGTGTAAGTTCTACAGTTCCATGCAACAGGAAGGAGCTTCATAATGTCTACGTGTCAAAGCAACGAAGTTCTAATACCCCATTCAATACTGGGGCAAATCTCATTCCAACGTTTCAATCAAAGTAAACTGCAATCCTCCATGCATAGAATTATGCTCATCTGCTTTTACACTTTAAAAGAAAGTGAATTCTACGATTCGATGCAACGGAATGGCGCTTCACAGTGTCTGCGTGTCAAATGAGGAGAGTCTTAATGCTCCATGCAATGCGATGTCGCATCTCATATCAACGTTTCAATGTACTTATCTGCTTCTACAATCTTCAATAATGTGAGTTCTATAGTTTCATGCAACGGGATGGTGCTTCACATTGTCTGCGCGTCAGTACTACTGTACTAATGATGCATGCATTGCAATGGCTTATCTTGTTTAGCGTTTCAAAGTATGTTAGCTGTAATCTTCTATGAATAGCATTATGTTCATCTGCTTCAACACATCAGCAGATTGTGAATGCTACATTTCCATCCAGCAGGATGGCGCTTCATAGTGTCTGCGTGTCAAAGAAGTAGATCTGGAGTGCACCATGCAATGCATTAGCGCATCTCATTTCAACGTATCAAAGTAAGGTTGGTGTAATCTTTCATGCATAGCACTATGCTTATCTGCTTCTACACTTCAGAAGGTTGTGAATTCTACATTTCCATGCAACAGGGTGGCGTTTCACAGTGTTTACTTGTAAAAACAATGGAGTTCTAATGCTCCATGCAATGCGACTGTGCATTTTATTTGTACGTATCGAATTAAGTAACCTGTAATCTCCTATGCATATTGTAGGAAACTCATTAATTAAAGACAATTACAAGGTTTTGTAAATCATTAAATAGTTCCTTTCAACTGATATATTACTCCAAGAATTGCTAATAAACAACTGCTTCATCGTTTTAAAACATACACACGAAATATCATTTATTCCGCACATTCGCTCTCGCTCACATTCTTTAATATTCCACGCACCTAATATTTAAAACTTGAATTATTGATTAGCTTTTAAATTAAGAGAATTTCGTTATTCTTCACTCGGCCGTCCTGCATGAATAATCGTTCCGAATGTCTTCATTCATGTCGTCTTCGATTTCAGATAAATATCATAGATTTCTTCGATCCACAATTTCATAGAATCTGCTGACGTCGATGTTTATAGGGGTCCTTCTCCTTGCCATACCTTTCAAACTACAAATCGTTGATTGCGTAAAACTCGTGCAACATCATACGGTTCAAAATATTTATGAGGTATATTTAGACCAGGACTCTGTTGCATACGTTTAATTCCTACTAGATCTCCTTCACGATAAATTCTAGCTTTTCGTCTACTTTTGTTAAAAGTTCGCCTATTCTCTTATTGGATCCTGGATATATTTTTACTTGCTTGAAGTCGTACTTCATCCCGTTTATCTTGAAAAGGTGCGATCCATTCCTTTTCAAGTATGTCTCGGATGTCAAGATAACCTTTAAGTCGAGCATGTGTCCCAAAGAGAAGATGAAACGGTGACGTACCAATACTTCGATGTATTGTTGATTTCAAACATTGTTGATCTACTTCTAAATACTTACATCATTCACAGTGCTTAGGTGTAGCTAATTTTGCTGACAACAGTATGAATGTTCTATTACGACGTTCAACTTGACCATTAGCTCTAGGATTTCCAGTTGTAGTTGAATCATGTTCTATATTTTCTTCTCGAGAATATTGCTTGAAATCCTTTGCTGTGAAAGCCGTTCCCCTATCAGAAATTATTCGACGCAGATTACAGAAAACAGTCGCTTGCTTCTTCAAGCGTGTCAAAACTTCATCTGTAGTAGTAGATTTTGTAGCATAAAGTCACATAAATTTTGTAAAAGCATTTACCACTTCAAATATGTACTGATACGATTTATTTGTTGATGGTAACGGTCTAAGATGATCGATATGAAATGTATCAAAAGGAATACTCCCATTTTCAATCGGATTGAAATGATACTCCTGCGACCCCTGCATCTTTCGGTTAAAATGCATGCAACACATTTTCTTACCACCATTTCAACTTGCTACCGAAGATTTGGAGTCCAATAATCTTTACGTACGATAGCTTCAGTCTTGACCACAGAAAAATGTTCACTCATGAGCTCGCCCTATTTCTTATATCTGCATCCGACATGGTGCTACTAGTTGAATACCACCTGCAGACTCTCTGTACAGTAAATTTTCCCGCAGAACATAATCATTCGTCTTGTTTTGAAGTACTAAATCTCGAAGTTTCATTACAGTCTCATCTTCTTTCTGTGCTTTCCGCAAACGATCCGTAAGTCTTGCATCAGATTCATCGATTAAGAAATTCGTAGGAGGAGGTTTTCTACTAAGCGCATCAACCTGAATCATGTGCTTCTCTGGACGAACAAAGATCTTTCTTATTTATTGTAAGAGTAATAGCTCGGCAATCAAAAACAATAACAAACGAAATTCCTAATAAATGAAGTCCTAATTTCTTCAACGCTTTTACCATTGCTGAAACTTCGAACTCATAGCTACTGTATTTAGATGCAGTAGAAGTTGTCTTACCACTAGAAAATAATATACAGGGTGAAAAGATTTATCTTCGTTATTTCTTTGAAATAAAATCGCTCCGTACCCTAACACAGAAGCATCTGTATGCAACTCCATCTCTACTTCTACTTGAACCAAATTCAACATTGGTTTCTCACTCAATAAAGGTATAAGTCGTATGAATGCTTCCATTTAAGTCGCTCCAGAACAGAATTTAGCATTCGCTTGCAGAAGGTTAGGCAAAGGTCGCGCAATTACAGGGTATTCACGGATAAATTTACGAAAATACCCGATGAGTCCAAGTAAACTTTGTACGTGTTTAACATTTTTCGACTCTATAAATCGTCTGACTGCATCAGTTTCAGTGAGGGGCGAAAACAACCATTGTTTATTATATGCCCGAGGAACTCGACAGAAGTTTACCCGAAACAACTTTCTTCTCAACTGAATATTAAACCGGCTCCGCACGCTACAATTAAAACCCTTTCAAGAATTTGATCCCACGTTCAGTATCATTTGATGAAACAATCAAATCATTCATGTATGCTAAAACAATTTCCTCACGAATAAGATCTCTAAATATGGTATTTATAAATCTTTGAAAAACTGCTGGAGAATTACATAAACCAAAAGGGACTCGTAAGAATTCATAATGACCATCTGGTACAACAATTGCTGTATATTTTCGACTTGATTTATCCTGTCGCACGTGAAAGAAACCGTTTTTCAAGTCAAGAGTATTGAAAATGCACGCGACTTGTAACAGATCTAATTGATCTTCAATCAGTTGTAACGGATATCTATATTTAATAATCTTCTTATTAATTTGTCGATATTAATTTGTCGCAATCCTCTGTTCTATCTACACATTAACAATCTCTTTTTTGCGGCGATAGCAATCGTCTCGCCGATTGATATACAGACTCTTCGCCTTTCAATATTAATTTCATTGCAATTTAAGGTTCAAAGGTTTTACTCGACTTGTAATTGCTAACAAGATATTCTATCGCCACTCGCTAATTAGGAACTAATACATGAGACACACCAACTTGATTTACATCTAACACGTCACTCGTTACATCTATTTTAAATATTTCCGGTACAATATTTTCTCTTTCAACAATTTCGCGCGTTACTTTCGGTAATGGACGAAAGTTTACTTTACAACCTCTAGTGCTAACATCAGTTACATTTAAGAAATTCGTTGCTATCAGCAACTTGTGTCGAACAATAGTATGAGAGATTACATGTATACAAATCGGATATGAGTGCCCATCTGCGGTAATTTCTGCTCGAAATTCACCAAATGTTGTATCATTCTTTGAACCTATACCATCGAAATGTAATTCATCGTGTCGTAATTGCGGAGAACCGAACTTAATAAACTCGTCGGTGTGAATTAAACTAAAATCACTTCCTGAATCCATTAATGCTTCGATCTCGTATCCGTTAAGTAAATCATTTTTGAGATACTTTCGGTACGATACACCTAATGTCGCGCAACTCTCTTCACTCGTTTTAAATTTCTTGGGACATTTCGACGCAATATGTCCAGGTTCTTGACATATAAAACATTTTACACCACGATCATTCGTTGGACAATTCACGCTAATATGATCGTGCCCACCACAAATATAACATCGTACAATATTACCGGTGAACGCCTTCATCTTACCAACACTGACTACCTCTTTTCGTTCATTTCTAACGAAACTGTCTTCACACTTCTCAGATTTTGTTGACATTAGCACACTCGATAAACCTTGATCTCGAAGAATTACGTTTTCAAACGCTTTCGAAAGTTGATCGGTTGTTGTAAACTGTTGAATACGCGCCTGGTTCCGGAGCATTTAATCGGGGATGCCGTCAATCAGATATTCAAGTATTTCATCGTCGTTAGTTGGTACTCGATTTCCGAGAATGATCTTCTCGTGCAAATATTCATGAAATGTCTGGTTCCTCTTCTATAATCATACTTCAAATTTCTTCCTTATTTCAATTTTGCTTTGTGGATGATAAAACGTAACTCTTAATTGTTCCAGCAGTCGGTTGAATGGCATAGTTATATATCCTCGTTTAGAATGAAACGATTGAAGTGCTTTTCCCTTCAGTCGCAAACCCATAGGTAATTATGCAACGTCATCTTCCAATTTATATATCGTCTTCAATAATTTGATCTACTTCTTCCAAATTTCACTATCACAAGATTTTCCAACAAATTTAAAAATTAAATTTGCAACTGCCGAAATATTCGTTCGCGGCTAACAGAATTGAGATAAAACATTGCATTCATTGCCATTATTCAATGCCAAGAGATTGTCACCGCCACTAACGACATCATATTGTACGCTTCCAAAATTACGCGTCGATCGTCGTTGCTCATTTTCCAAATTTTGCTCAACCTGTAATTAAATGAATTGTCCTTCGTATTGCATCTAACTCAAGACGCAGCATGGCCAGCTCACCTTCTGCTAATTCTTTTTCCTTAAAAAAAATCAGTTTCTCGTTGCTGTAGATTCATTGCTGACTGCACGTTTGATGATATATTAGCACACTACCCTTCATTATCTTCACGAACTTCTTTCTGCTTGCCATCTATCCTCGTTCCGTCTGCGTCAATATCCATCTAATCAATAATCTAGTCAATATCCAATTAATTTAGCTTTCGAACTAGCAGTTGATAGTTTATGTTCCATTAATATCTTTTTTAGCGCAGTAACTGTGATTTTACTCTAACCTTTGATGGTGAAAATTTATACTCGACACTTGCGTATAAACTCGAATTGTCTCTACATGAAAGTTTATTTTTCATCCTCGCAATATCTCTCAAAACTGCACTCGGGTCGCATGAATAACTTCTCGAACGTTCTAGACCGTCAAGTAACTTTCTCCAACGTTCTGTTTTCAAATACTCGATAATATTCCAATCTTTAGAACGTATCCAATTTAATTCTTGAATGTCTTCTTGATAATTACCACTCCTGAGCCCAAAAACTGTAGAAAACTTATTAACTATAGACAACTACAAGGTTTTGTAAATCATTATATAGTTCTTCTCAACGGTGATATAACTCGAAAGAATGCTAATGAACAACTGCTTCATCGTTTTAAAATATTCATATGAAAACCTCATCTATTCCGCACTCTCGGTCTCGCTCGCAATCCAGAATATTCCACGATCGCATCTCACTTCAACGTATCAAAAAAAGTAAGATGCAATTTTCTATCTGTAGCTTATGCTTATCTGCTTTTACCGTTCAAAAGAATATGTATTATACAGTCCCATGCAAAGAGATGGCGCCCCATAATTTCTGCGTGTCAATGCAGAGGTGTTACACTACTAGTTCTAATACTTCCATCGACGCGATGTCGCATTTTATTTCAATGTTTCATGATAAGATGGAAAATTCAATGCAATGCTTTATGTTTATATCTTCAACACTGCAAAAGCAAGAGAATGTGAACTGTGGCGTCAGACGTACCGCCTGCTATGCCCAGACGCTTACCACCGTCCTTGGCGTCCCCAGATCGGCATCTGCATCTCCTACAGCATCCGGATCCACTGTATGCGGGCAACCCACCTACTCGCTGCCACAGAACGAGGTGGCGACGCCACATACACCAGAGGGAGGATTCCATCGCACGTTGCGAGGGCGAAGAGATCTATGACGGCTACGGACTCGAATCTCCAATGGTTACGTATCCGTACTCCGCTCATCGGTCCACACGCTATCCCCACTCTGGGGCCCAGCGACTCGTGTGCCGCGCGACCCGAGGAGGTTGCGGACGCGCCGATCCAGTCTCAGTCTCATTCACCGATTCGAACAGAGCAATTGACTCTAAGGAGTTTCGATCTCCGACACGAACAGAACAGTTGTACCTCAGGTATACGAGCTCCCAGCTCAGTGCATCCAACTCATTCACATCTAACATAGTGGAGTCCTTATTTTATTCTATTTCCATTTTCGTGATGAATGAAGTATTAGAAGTCTATTGCTTCGTCACGTTGGCATCTGGAAACACTGTCCACATGCATGGAAATTTAAAAATGGCATTCTACTGAAGTGTAGATGCAGATAAGTATAATGAGATGTATATAGCATTAAAATCTATTAACACACTTCGATCTGTTGATATGAAATGCGATATGGCGTTTAATGAAGCATTAGAACTCTATTGCTTCGATACGTAGAGATTTGGGAACGCTATCCAGTAGCAAGAAACTATTACTGTGAATAATGTGGAAAACACATTTGCAATCTAAGCAAGGTTTCATTAGATCTGGTGGATTTTCCAAGTTTTAGAAAGGGATGGTGGCAGTAGCAGTTGGTTCAGCGCCAGCTGATAAACGTATACAACAAGCAAAGCAACGTAAACGGATTTAAAATGTTGACGATTATATGAATTGAAATATTACACTTTTATAATCCATGTAGCGTTTCTGTTCTTTGTAACTTACGAACAGTCTTAAGAATGTAACGCAATGTAAAGAAGATTGGGCACAAAGAAAGCAGGCCTTAGTCTGAGATAAAGGAACCTTGGATCTGTTAAGTTTTGTGGTTACCGCCGTGCAGTGTAAAGGGATATGTCATTCAGTTTTAGTTTTCTAAACCAGAACAATTCAAACAAATCTGGAGTTGACACATTGGAAGAATAATTATTCCAGTGAAAAATTCTGTATGCAGTACAATAGTAGCTTCACATCCCCTTGATATTCAGCAGAAATTCTTATGCCATTTTACTCTATTTACTAGAATCGAAACTATGAAACCTATTAGGTGGTACTTCTAAAGATATTGTGTATGTATTGGAGGATGCGTACAAAAAGAAAGGACTATTACGTGGATAAATTGTAGAATTCCGTTTGTAATTGATAATTAGATTATAAACATTTATATGCTTTTATCAGAAATTTTAATGTGTCAAAATTGCAGCACACAGGTGTGTAGATATCACTTTGCGATCTCATTTCATTTTGAGAGGTATATATATAAGCATCCATCCAGGCATAAAGCTTGATAATCTTTCAACTATAAAATAATTATGAAACATTATACTTTTTGCTGGCGTTGGTCTATTTTGTCATTTTCAGAACTTGTGAAGCAGCTAGGACTGTAATAAGAAAGTACGTTATATCTTTGCTCATTGTTTCCAAAGAAAATATTAAATGTGAGTAACATAATATAATAAATAACATAATAATAATATAATAAATAAATATATTCAAACGTAATGTATTTAATTTTTATCATTTAGCGTTACAAAATATATTACAATAATATATAAAAATATATTTTACTTTAGTTTTTTCAATATTTTTAATATTTTATATTATCATATTAAAATTTTACAAAAAGTAACAAAATTTTTAGAAGTAGGAATAATTTTTCCTTACATAGTTAATATGTCGGTTCTTTCTAAGAAGACGGTATTTCATTTTTCAAAGTAAGTTTCGACTTTAAATTGACCATTAATTTCTCTAATTTCATTGCATTTCGTAGATCACCGCTAATTTTCAACTTTCCCATTGTCGATGCAAGTTTTAATTCTCCGAAAGATATATAATATTATGTTATTAGTAAAATTATTTTGCATTTCTAATTAATTTGAACATAAGAAATATATTTCTTTTATGAGAAAGCATTGCGAGAAAATTTTGAGAATCCATTGTTAATGTTGTACCTAGTGTTTGACTAGGTTTTTACCATTTTTAAGATCCAAAAACCGTGTACCAGCTTCGTCACTATTAAAATTTACGAAATTTTCATATTGTAAATTTTTGCAAATATGATGTTAATTAACTCTTGAATTATGGTTGCTTGGGCAATTAATCAGACTGATCTATGATGTGCTGTAATGTACGAGGTCTAATACATTTTTTTTTAACATAATGAACAATATAGTATTTGAGCTTACAGTTTTGTTAACGAACTGGCTGTTTAAATTAGTTTAGATGACAATTAATATTTGCATGATCTTTTCCTCTGACTTATCTGTATAATTTGTTCGTTCTTTTCAATTGTTATACATAATTATCCAAATCTATATGTTCCAAATTCTCCTCTAGGAAAGAATCTGGCAACAATTTATCTTATCAATAATATTTTTATTCTGTAAAATAAATTGATTTGTTTACTAAAATATAAATTATACATTCATGTATTAATTGTAAACCTTTAGTTAATTATTCACACCTGTATTACCCGCAGAGTGGGTAAAATCAGACATCCCTTCAGTTTTTTAATATTGCCTCATCGATTAAAGACTGATTAGTAACAGATTTACTGTCTTTGCAAAATAAATGCGTACATTGCATCACCCATTATTTCCAGCTTCCCACTATAATTTTGTGATTCTGAACCAACTAACATCTCTATCGCAGCCATGCGTATACCTGAAACAACACGTGCGTAAGGCAATCTTAAATTGAGAGAATTATTTTTCTTAAAAATGAAATTAGAAATATATATAAGTTACTGCAGTCTTTGACAAGAGTGCATTCACAGCAATACCATCATTCATCGGTCCTTCCAAGAGCACACATTAACATTCCAAACTTGGATATTATATAATCGACACGAGTTTGAAACCATATTCGTTTAATTTTTACACTTAGTGATGGGCTGATATTTACTATATGAGGATCTGTGCCTTTCATTGAATATGGTAAGCATACCTTAATATTATTCACAAGATCATAATTTTTCATACCAATGGATTCTATGCCTGGTTAAAGAAATAGCGCTAACAGCATTAACCCTTTCAGCACTGAGTTGTGTGGCAAATGGTTTTGTGAGAACCTATATGTGGCGTTCGTTGTTGTCAGACCGGTGGAGTCATCTCTGTGAAAACTGCTCAAGCTGTTCGCAATTCTGTTTCAGCACAGATTGAAGACATGGCGAAACGAGTCAATACATGCCTACGGTTGAATGTTCCCATTAAGAATAACTTATAAGTTACCGATGGATGGTGCTGCTGGTGGTCGGTTATTCACAATCGACCGACGGGTAGTGCTGCTTGTGCTTAATAATCCATAAATTATATACGACTGGTGTTACCAACAACCGATAGCGCATGCTTTCACATACAGCTGGTGCAGCCAATAGTAGGTAACTCAAGACTTATGAACGACTGGTGTTGGCTGCGGTCGGTAGCTTACGATATAACGACAGTAGATGATGCCTGTGGTCGATAAATTATGACATAATGACGGCTGGTATTGCCAATAGCCAGGAATTCAAGAACTATCGACGAATGGCATTGTCAAGCTATCGGTAATCCATCTCTTACTTGGCTTAACATAATCTAACATGCACCAAACTTAATTCAAACCAACCTAATCTCAGTTACACCTAATCTGACTTAACCTGCCTTCGCTCAAATCTAACCCAACCTAACACAATCTAGCATTACCTTTCGTAAACATAAACAAATCAAACCTACGCTTTTTTAAATCTAACCCAACATAACTGAGCAACCTACAAACATTCCCAAACATAACCCAACCTAACATAACCTAGCGTAACCTAACTAAATCTAACATAAGCACACTTCCATCTCGGGGCGGAAGCAACTTCCGCAACTTTCACAGGGATGAGGCTATGCAGTAAGCCTTCCACAGTTACGGTGTGGCAGAAATCTGCTCCGATTGAACGTTTATTCACGTAATATAATATAATAATCGGCTGGTTCAATCGGAGCGGGTCTGCATCGAATACAGGAGCGCCTATCGTGAAATGAAAACGAACAGTCGGAAAGGAATAAGACTTTACTAAAAAATCGTACGGAAGTCCGATATTTTGACGCATATCTAATATATATGTAATTAAAACGTAATTCGAAAAATACAAAGGATAAGAGGAAATATTCTCCAATATGTCACATATACAAATCAACGGATGCAAGGGAGAACATTCGATCTCGGGGTAGCGAGACCGGGGCGCCATCATGATGTAATCGTATAACGCCGGTTCCGCGATGGTGCAGAGAGGAAATGTGGATGATCGAGAGGATAAAATAACAACAACGTAACTAAAGAGAAAGGAAAAGAAAATCTGTGGAAGCATTGCATTTATTAAGAGGAAATCCTACAAATATCGAACAACAGATTATATACCATACCGTCCGGGCAAGGTACAACGAAATAGACGATATCGTGAGAGAAAATAAGAAAATCGAGAAACTTAAAAAGAAAATAATACTTTAGACTGGACGAATCAATATCACTGATTCCGGCCAGCTTAATGGAAAACGCATAACTACGAATCGGTTATAGTATAAGATAGATGCTAGTTGTAGTTCAAGTGGTCCTGGGAGTCCCTCGCCCGTATCAGGGCAGGCAGTAGGATGGTGGAGGGCCTGCAGCCCCCCCTACCCCCGAGTCCCCACTGCCGAAGTGAGTGAGGCTGCTGTGCATATACTGCTGAAAGGTGAGGCTGGCTCGGGATATGGAATCAGCCCCATCGGGTAAAGGCAGAAGATTAAAGATTGAGCAGGCGGTTCGTAGCCCCCAGTCAATAACACAAAAGGATAGGAAAATAGAAATGGATACGAAATGCATATATAAAGGAGAAAAAGAAAGCCGATGTAAGGGAACCAAAAAGAAAGACCAGGATAATGGAAAAGCTACTGATGAGAATAACGTCCTCACTATCAAATAGAAGAATAGGCAGCCACACATCAGACGTAATGATAGATATTATGAGCGAGGATACGACGAAGTTAATGACATATTAGAAATCATTAATGGGAAACATCAGGCATATAAAAAAAAACTGAGATCGAACTAGTTGCGAACGGTACAGAAAAAAATGAAACAATTAGAGAAGCAGTAAGCATTCGGGGACAAACAATGGGATGAGGAAAAGCAGAAGAAACGAGAGAAATAGGAAAAGATGACGCAAGAAAATCGAGAGCGGGAGATATAATCCTGGAACTTAACAAGAAAACAGGTATAGAGAACAAAATAAAGGAGAAGAAAGGAACTCTGGAAAAAGAATTCGAAGAATCACATACGAGTGCGAGTATCATGCTCCAACTAAGGGACATATATCCGTTAGGTGACTAGAGAAGAAATGAAGGAGTACATAAAATGAAGACTGAAAATAATCGAAAGAATGGTCAAGTTGTTAAAGCAGACGTGGAGAGGAACGGAGTCGCGTTAGTTGAATTTGTACAGGAATACAGTAAAGAGCTGGAGAAGGTCAAACGACTCAGAATAGCATTAACACCTTGTCCCTACAAAGTACTACCGAAAATAGAGAGATGCTTCAAATACCATAAACTGTGACATATCGGCAGAAATTGCGAAGAATTCAAAGATAATAAGGGAATCTGCAGAAGATGCGGATCCCCTATCTATACGATGATCGGTTACATCGCGAATAAACCGAAATGTATCATCTGCAGCGAAGCAGGATCGAAAAATCGGTAATCTGGGATGGTAAGAAGAACAACCATAGAGTGGAAAAGATCATCAAAATGGCTCTAAGAAACGATCTAATCGCGACGAATCCTAAAGAAGACTATACACAGTATAAGAACCGAAGCAAATAAAATATAGACACAATGTTGATAGGAGATTGCATGTACGCTAAGCTGCGAAAAGCAGAAGTGTTTGAGGTATTTTCAGCGTCGGACAATCAATACGTACTACATACCTTCTAAAGTATGAATTATAAGAATAACGAAGAGGGATTTGCAAGCCTCGATGGAGAAAAAGCGAATTGAATGATCTATTTTTAAGTAACTAAAATATATGATAAGTGTAATTATATAAACCAATTTCAAATATTTAATTAAAACATTATGAAATGATATGAAATTAGATAGGATTTTAGATGTAATGGAGTATCTTGAAGGGATATTGTATTTTGAATTAACTAAAATATAAAATATGTATTAATATTTATACCAATTTGAAATATTTACTAGAAAAATCATGAAAGCATGTGGTCCAGCGAGTGGGGGATTAAGGGATCGTTGCGAGGAGCATGAGGCCCAGCGAGTGGGGACTCGCGTCTCCCGGTGGGACTAGGGGCGCGTCTTTCGCGTTTAACTTATGAAATAGTATAATGAAGTAGTATAGCATGAACTTACAATTACGTGTGTGTTGTTCGTGTCTTGCATTCTTAACGTGTGTAACTTCGATATATGAATTCTTATATGCAGGAATACATTAGTCCGGATATAGTATATATATATATAGTATATATATATATATATATATATATATATATATATATATATATATATATATATATATATATATATATATATATATATATACGCACAAAAGTAGAACACAGGTTCTGTTAAAGTCGTCTCCCTGAATTGGAATAGTTCCCATTGAGGTTATGGGCTTCGACTGTCCCTTTCAGCAAGACGAAATCACCCGTGCGAGGTAGACAAGGGTGTTCGTCTTTGGTGCGAGCGAGGCAGATATACTCATTAGTGGGAGTGAGACAGTAGTGCTTGTCGGTGAGATTGAAACAGCGATGCCAGAGCGAAACAGAGATTGAATCGCGATGTTGCATCTCAATTCAGTGTTTAATGTAAGATGTAATATTTAACTCAAAGCGTTATGTTTATCTCTTCTACACTTCAAAAGAATGTGAGCACTACTCTCCCTTAAAAAGGAATAGCATTATAAGATGTATACTGTTCGATGCAATAGAGTTCTATTACATTATTCAACGCGATATCGCATCTCATTTCTATGTTTCATGATAAGATATAATATTCGTTGCGAAGTGTCACCTATACCTCGCATACACTTCAAATGAATGTAAATGCGATACTTCCATGCTTGGAAATAGCGTTTGCAGATGTCTACGTATAAATGCAATAGAGTCCTAATGGTTCATAAATCGCGATATCGCATTTCATTTCTATGTTTCATGATAAGATATAATATTCATTGCGAAGTGTCATGTATACCTCGCATACACTTCAAATGAATGTAAGTGCGACACTGCCTTGCTAGGAAATTGCGTTTGCAGATGTCAACGTATCGAAGCAATAGATTTCTAATGCTTCTTCAAGCGAGAGACGCATCCCATTTCTATGTTTCATGACAGGATATAATCTTCATTGCGAAGTGTCATGTATACCTCGTATTCACTTCAAAAGAATGTAAATGCGACACTTCCTTTCTAGGAAATAGCGTCTGCAGATGTCTACGTATCGAAGCAATAGGGTTCTAATGCTTCTTGAAACTCGATATCGCATCTCATTTCTATGTTTCATGATAAGATGTAATATTCAATGCGAAGTGTCATGTATACCTCGTATTCACACCAAATGAATGTAAATGCGACACTTCCTTGGTAGGAAATAACGTTTGCAGATATCTACGTACCGAAGCAATAGAGTGCTCTGCTTCCCAAAACGCGATATCGCATATCATTCCTATGTTTCTTGATAAGACATAATATTCATTGCGAAGTGTCATGTATACCTCGTATTTACTTCAAATGAATGTAAATGCGACACTTCCTTCCTAGGAAATAGCGTTTGCAGATGTCTACGTATCGAAGCGAAAGAGTTCTAATGTTTCAAAAAATGCGACATCGCATCTCACTTCCATGTTTCATGAAAATATATAATATTCATTCCGAAGTGTTATGTATTCCTCGTTTAACCTTCAAATGAATGTAAATGCGACACTTCCATGCTAGGAAGTAGCGTTTCCAGATGTCTACGTATCGAAGCAATAGAGTTCTAATGCTTCTTATAACGCGATATCGCATCCCATTTCCATGTTTCATAATAAGATATAATATTCATTGCGAATTGTCATGTATACCTCGTATTCACTTCAAAAGAATGTAAATGCGACACTTCCTTGCTAGGAAATAGCGTCTGCAGATATCTACGTTTCGTAGCAATAGAATTCTAATGCTTCTTAAATCGCCATATCGCATCTCATTTCTATGTTTAATGATAAGGTATAATATTCATTGCGGAGGCTCATGTATACCTCGTATTCTTTTCAAAAGGATGTAAATACGACACTTCCTTCCTAGGAAATAGCGTTTGCAGATGTGTACGTATCGTAGCAATAGATTTCTAACGGTTCCTAAACGGGATATCGCATCTCACTTCTATGTTTCATGATGAGATATAATATTCATTGCTTAAGTGTCATGTATACCTCGTATTCACATCAAGAGAATGTAAATACGACACTTCCTAGCGAAGAAGTAGCGTTTACAGGTGTCTACGTATCGAAGCAATAGTGTTCTAATGCTTCTTAAATAGCGATATCGAATTTCATTCCTATGTTCCATGATAAGATATAATATTCATTGTGCTGTGTTATGTATACCTCGTATTCACTTCAAAAGAATGTAAATGCGACACTTTCTTGCTTCGAAATAGCGTTTGCAGGTGTCTACGTATCGTAGCAATAGAAATCTAATAATACTTAAAACGCGAAATCGCATCTCATTTCTGTGTTTCATGATACGATATAATATTAATTGCGAAGTGTCACATATACCTCGCGTACACATCAAATGAATGTAAATGCGACACTTCCTTGCTAGGAAACAGCGTTTGCAGATGTCTACGTATCGAAGCAACAGATATCTAATGCTTCTTAAAACGCGACATCGCATCTCATTTCTATGTTTCGTTATAAGATATAATATTCATTATGCTGTGTTATGTATACCTCGTATGCACTTCAAAATAATGTAAATGCGACACTTCCTTGCTTGGAAATAGCGTTTGCAGATGTCGACGCATCCTAACAATAGAGTTCTAAAGCTTCCCAAAGCGAGATATCGCACCTCATTTCTATGTTTCATGATAAGATATAATATTCATTATGCTGTGATATGTATACCTCGTATGCACTTCAAAATAATGTAAATGCGACACTTCCTTGCTTGGAAATAGCGTTTGCAGATGTCTACGTACCGAAGCAATAGAATTCTAACGCTTCTTAGAACGCGATATCGCATCTCATTTCAATGTTTCATGATAAGATATAATATTCATTGTGGAGTGTTATGTTAACCTCGTATTCACTTCAAAAGAATGTAAGTGCGACACTTCCTTGCTAGGAAATAGCGTCTGCAGATGTCTACGTCTTAAATGATGATATCGCATCGCATCTCATTTCCATGTTTCATGATAAGGTATAATATTCAATGCGAAGTGCCATGTATAACTCGTATTCACTTCAAAAGAATGTAAATGCGACACTTCCTTGCTAGGAAGTAGTGTTTGTAGATGTCTACGTATCGAAGCAATAGAGTTCTAATGCTTCTTAAATCGCGATATCGCATCTCATTTCCATGTTTCATGATAAGGTATAATATTCAATGCGAAGTGCCATGTATAACTCGTATTCACTTCAAAAGAATGTAAATGGGACACTTCCTTGCTAGGAAATAGCGACTGCAGATGTCTACGTATCGTAGCAATAGAATTCTAACGCTTCTTAAAACGCGATATCGCATCTCATTTCTATGTTTCGTTATAAGATATAATATTCATTGTGGAGTGCTATGTATTCCTCGCATTCGCTTCAAAAGAATGTAAATGCGACACATCCTTGCTAGGAAATAACGTTTCCAGATGTCTACGTATCGAAACAATAGAGTTGTAATGCTTCTTAAATCGGGATATCGCAACACATTTCTATATTTCGTGATAAGATATAATATTCATTGTGGATTGCTATGTATACCTCGTATTCGCTTCAAAAGAATGTAAATGCGACACTTCCTTGCTACGAAATAGCGTTTGCAGATGTCTACGTACCGAAGCAATAGAATTCTAACGCTTCTTAGAACGCGATATCGCATCTCATTTCAATGTTTCATGATAAGATATAATATTCATTGTAGAGTGTTATGTTAACCTCGTATTCACTTCAAAAGAATGTAAGTGCGACACTTCCTTGCTAGGAAATAGCGCCTGCAGATGTCTACGTCTTAAATGATGATATCGCATCGCATCTCATTTCCATGTTTCATGATAAGGTATAATATTCAATGCGAAGTGCCATGTATAACTCGTATTCACTTCAAAAGAATGTAAATGCGACACTTCCTTGCTAGGAAGTAGTGTTTGTAGATGTCTACGTATCGAAGCAATTGAGTTCTAATGCTTCTTAAATCGCGATATCGCTTCTCGTTTCTATGTTTCATGATAAGATGTATTCATTGTGCAGTGTTATGTATACGTCGTATTCACTTCAAAAGAATGTAAATGCGACACTTCCTTGCTTGGAATCCGCGTTTGCAGATGTCTACGCATCCTAGCAATAGAGTTCTAAAGCTTTCCAAAACGAGATATCGCATCTCATTTCTATGTTTCATGATAAGATATAATATTCCTTATGCTGTGTTATGTATACCTCGTCTACACTTCAAAAGAATGTATTTGCGACACTTCCTTGCTAGGAAATAGCGTCTGCAGATGTCTACGTATCGTAGAAATAGATTTCTAATTCTTCTTAAAACGCGGTATCGCACCTCATTTCTATGTTTCATTATAAGATATAATATTCATTGCGGAGTGTAATGTATACCTCGTATTCACTTCAAAAGAATGTAAATCCGATACTTCCTTGCTAGGAAGTAGCGTCTGCAGATATCTACGTATCGAGGAACTAGAGTCCTAATGTTCCTTAAATAGCGATATCGCATCTCATTTCTATGTTTCATGATAAGATATAATATTCATTGCGAAGTCTCATGTATACCTTGTATTCCTTTCAATAGAATGTAATTACGACACTTCCTTGCTAGGAAGTAGCGTTTGCAGATGTCTACGTATCGAAGCCATAGATTTCTAATGCTTCTCAAGACACGATATCGCATTTCATTTCTATGTTTCATGATAAGATATAATATTTATTGCGTAGTGTCATGTATATCTCGCATACACATCAAATGAATGTAAATGCGACACCTCCTTGCTAGGAAATAGCGTTTGCAGATGTCTACGTATCGTAGCATTAGAGTTCTAATGCTTCTCCAAACGCGATATCGCATCTCATTTCTATGCTTCACGATAAGATATAATATTCATTGCGAAGTGTTATGTATACATCGTATACACTTCAAAAGAATGTAAATGCGACACTTCCTTGCCATGAAATAGCGTTTGCAGATGTCTATGTATCGTAGCAATAAGGTTCTAATCCTTTTTAAATCGCGATATCGCATCTCATTTCAATGTTTCATGATAAGATATAATATTCATAGCGAAGTGTCATGTATACCTCGCATTCACTTCAAAAGAATGCAAATGCGACACTTCCTTGCTAGGAAGTAGCGTTTGCAGATGTCTACGTATCGTGGCATTAGAGTTCTAATGCTTCTCCAAACGCGATATCGCATCTCATTTCTATGTTTCACGATAAGATAAAATAACCATTGTGCAGTGTTATGTTTACCTCGTATTCATTTCAAGAGAATGTAAATACGACACTCCCTAGCTAGGAAGTAGCGTTTGCAGACGTCTACGTATCGAAGCAGTAGAGTTCTAATGCTTCTTAAATTGCGATATTGCATCTCATTTCTATGCTTCATGATAAGATATAATATTCATTGCGAAGTATTATAAATACCTCGCATACACATCAAATGAATGTAAATGCGACACTTTCTTGCTAGGAAGTAGCGTTTGCAGATGTCTACGTATCGTAGCAATAGAGTTCGAATGCTTCGTAAAACGCGATATCGCTCCTCATTTCTGTTTCACGATAAGATATAATATTCATTGCGAAGTGTCATGTATACCTCGTATTCACTTCAAAAGAATGTAAATGCGGCCCATCAGTGCTAGGAAATAGAGTTTGCAGAAGCCTACATATCGTGGCAATAGAGTTCTAATGCTTCTTAAAACGGGGTATCGCATCTCATTCCTTTGTTTCATGATAAGATATAATATTCATTGCGAAGTGTCATGTATACATAGTATTCGCTTCAAATAAATGTAAATGCGACACTTCCTTGCTAGGATATAGCGTTTGCAGATGTCTACGTATCGTAGCAATAGGGTTCTATTGCTTCTTAAACCGCGATATCGCATCACATTTCTATGTTTCACGATAAGATATAATATTCATTGTGGTGTGTTATGTATACCCCGTACTCACCTCAAAAGAATGTAAGTGCGTCAGTTCCATCCTATTAAACAGACTTTGCAGAAGTCTACGTTTCGTAGCAATCGAGCCCTACCGCTTCTTAAAACGCGATATCGCATCTCATTTCTATGTTTCATGATAAGGTATAATATTCATTGCGAAGAGTCATGTATACCTCGTATTCACTTCAAAGGAATGTAAATGCGACACTTCCTTGCTAGGAAATAGCGTTTGCAGATGTCTACGTATCGTAGCAATAGAGTTCTACAGCTTCTTAAAACGCGATATCGCATATCATTTCTATGTTTCATGATAAGATATAATATTCATTGCGATGTGCCGTGTATACCTCGTATTCACTTCAAAAGAATGTAAATGCGGTATTTCCTTGCGAGGAATTGGCGTTTGCAGATGTCTACATATCGAAGCAATAGAGTTCTAATGCTTCTTAAAACGCGATATCGCATCTAATTTCTGTGTTTCACGATAAGGTACAATATTCATTGCGAAGTGTCATGGATACTTGGTATTCACCTCAAAAGAATGCAAATGCGGCACTTCCTTGCTAGGATATAGCGTTTGCAGATGTCTATGTATCGTAGCAATAGATTTCTAACGCTTCTTAAATCGGGATATCGCATCTCATTTCTATGTTTCATGATAAGATACGATATTCATTACGAAGATACGATATTCATTACGAAGTGTTATGTTTTCCTCTTATACAAATCAAATGAATGTAAGTGCGATACTTCCTTGCTAGGAAGTACCGTTTTCAGTTGTCTACGCATCGTAGCAATAGAGTTCCAATGCTTCTTAAATCGCGATATCGCATCTTATTTCTATGTCTCGTGATAAGTTATAATGTTCATTGTGGAGTGTTATGTATACCTCGTCTACACTTCAAAAGAGTGTAAATGGCACACTTCCTTGCAAGGAAATAGCGTTTCCAGATGTCTACGTATCGAAGCAATAGATTTCTAATGCATCTTATAGTGAGATAACGCATCTCATTACTATGTTTCATGTTAAGATATAATATACATTGCGAATTGTCATGTATACCTCGCATACACTTCAAATGAGTGTAAATGCGACAGTTCCTTGCTGCGAAATAGCGTTGCAGATGTCTACGTATCGAAGCAATAGAGTTCTAGTGCACCTTAAAACGTGATATCGCATCACATTTCTATGTCTTATGATAAGATATAATATTCATTGCGAAGTGTCATGTGTTCCTCGTCTGCGCTTCAATTGAATGTAAATGCGACACTTCCTTTCTAGGAAATTACGTTTCCAGATGTCTACGTATCGAAGCAATAGAATTCTCTAGCATCTTAAAGCGCGATATCGCAATTCATTTCTATGTTTCATGATAAGATATATTCATTGCGAAGTGTCATGTATTCCTCGTGCACACTTCACATGAACGTAAATGCGACACTTCCTTGCTAGGAAATAGTGTTTGCAGATGTCTACGCATCGTAGCAATAGAGTTCTAATGCTTCTCAAAACGAGATATCGCATCTCATTTCTATGTCTTATGATAAGATATAATATTCATTGCGAAGTGTTATGTGTTCCTCGTCTGCACTTCAATTGAATGTAAGTGCGACACTTCCTTTCTAGGAAATTACGTTTCCAGATGTCTACGTATCGAAGCAATAGAGTTCTAATGCTCTTAGAAACGCGAAATCGCATCTCATTTCTAAGTTTCGTGATGAGATATAATATTCATTGCGAAGTGTCACTTATACCTCGCATACGCTTCAAATGAATGTATATGCGACACTTACTTGCTAGGAAATAGCGTTTGCAGATGACTACGTATCGAAGCAATATAGTTCTAATGCATCTTAAAACGCGATATCGCATCTCATTCCTATGTCTCATGATAAGATATAATATTCATTGCGAAGTGTTATGTATTCCTCGTCTACACTTCAAATGAATGTAAATGCGACACTTCCTTTCTAGGAAATAGCGTTTCCAGATGTTTACGTATCGAAGCAATAGAGTTCTAATGCGTCTTAAAACGCGATATCGCATCTCGTTTCTATGTCTCATGATAAGATATAATATTCATTGCGAAGTGTTATGTATTCTCGCATACGCTTCAAAAGAATGTAAATGCGGTATTTCCTTGCGAGGAATTGGCGTTTGCAGATGTCTACATATCGAAGCAATAGAGTTCTAATGCTTCTTAAAACGCGATATCGCATCTAATTTCTGTGTTTCACGATAAGGTACAATATTCATTGCGAAGTGTCATGGATACTTGGTATTCACGTCAAAAGAATGCAAATGCGGCACTTCCTTGCTAGGATATAGCGTTTGCAGATGTCTATGTATCGTAGCAATAGATTTCTAACGCTTGTTAAATCGGGATATCGCATCTCATTTCTATGTTTCATGATAAGATACGATATTCATTACGAAGTGTTATGTTTTCCTCTTATACACATCAAATGAATGTAAGTGCGATACTTCCTTGCTAGGAAGTACCGTTTTCAGTTGTCTACGCATCGTAGCAATAGAGTTCCAATGCTTCTTAAATCGCGATATCGCATCTTATTTCTATGTCTCGTGATAAGTTATAATGTTCATTGTGGAGTGTTATGTATACCTCGTCTACACTTCAAGAGAGTGTAAATGGCACACTTCCTTGCAAGGAAATAGCGTTTCCAGATGTCTACGTATCGAAGCAATAGATTTCTAATGCATCTTATAGTGAGATAACGCATCTCATTACTATGTTTCATGTTAAGATATAATATACATTGCGAATTGTCATGTATACCTCGCATACACTTCAAATGAGTGTAAATGCGACAGTTCCTTGCTGCGAAATAGCGTTGCAGATGTCTACGTATCGAAGCAATAGAGTTCTAGTGCACCTTAAAACGTGATATCGCATCACATTTCTATGTCTTATGATAAGATTTAATATTCATTGCGAAGTGTCATGTGTTCCTCGTCTGCGCTTCAATTGAATGTAAATGCGACACTTCCTTTCTAGGAAATTACGTTTCCAGATGTCTACGTATCGAAGCAATAGAATTCTCTAGCATCTTAAAGCGCGATATCGCAATTCATTTCTATGTTTCATGATAAGATATATTCATTGCGAAGTGTCATGTATTCCTCGTGCACACTTCACATGAACGTAAATGCGACACTTCCTTGCAAGGAAATAGCGTTTGCAGATGTCTACGCATCGTAGCAATAGAGTTCTAATGCTTCTCAAAACGAGATATCGCATCTCATTTCTATGTCTTATGATAAGATATAATATTCATTGCGAAGTGTTATGTGTTCCTCGTCTGCACTTCAATTGAATGTAAGTGCGACACTTCCTTTCTAGGAAATTACGTTTCCAGATGTCTACGTATCGAAGCAATAGAGTTCTAATGCTCTTAGAAACGCGAAATCGCATCTCATTTCTAAGTTTCGTGATGAGATATAATATTCATTGCGAAGTGTCACTTATACCTCGCATACGCTTCAAATGAATGTATATGCGACACTTACTTGCTAGGAAATAGCGTTTGCAGATGACTACGTATCGAAGCAATATAGTTCTAATGCATCTTAAAACGCGATATCGCATCTCATTCCTATGTCTCATGATAAGATATAATATTCATTGCGAAGTGTTATGTATTCCTCGTCTACACTTCAAATGAATGTAAATGCGACACTTCCTTTCTAGGAAATAGCGTTTCCAGATGTTTACGTATAGAAGCAATATAGTTCTAATGCATCTTAAAACGCGATATCGCATCTCATTCCTATGTCTCATGATAAGATATAATATTCATTGCGAAGTGTTATGTATTCTTCGTTTACACTTCAAATGAATGTAAATGCAACACTTAATTTCCAGGGAATAGAGTTTCCAGATGTTTACGTATCGAAACAATAAAGTTCTAATGCTTCTTAAAACGAGATATCGCATCTCATTTCTGTGTTTCATGATTTGATATAATATTCATTGTGCAGTGTTATGTATACCTCGCATACACTTCAACTGAATGTAAATGCGACACTTCCTTGCCAGGAAATAGCGTCTGTAAATATCTACGTATTGTAGCAATAGGGTTCTAGTGCTTCTTAAATCGCGATATCGTATCTTATTTCTATATTTCATGATAAGATATAATATTCATTGCGAAGTGACATGTATATCTCACATACACTTCAAATGAATGTAAATACGACACTTCCTTCCTAGGATATAGCGATAGCAGATGTCTACGTGTCGAAGCAATAGGGTTCTAATGCTTCTTAAATCGCCATATCGCATCTCATTTTTATGTTTCATGATAATATATAATATTCTTTGTGGAGTGTTATGTATACCTCGTATTCACTTCAAAAGAATGTAAGTGCAACACTTCCTTGCTAGGAAATAGCGTCCGCAGATATCTACGTATCGTATCAATAGAGTTCTAATGCCTCTTAACAAGCGATATCGCATCTCAATTCTATGTTTCATGATAAGATATAATATTCATTGCGAAGTGTCATGTATACCTCGTATTCACTTCAAAAGAATATAAATGCGACGCTTCCTTGCTAGGAAGTAGCGTTTGCAGATGTCTACGTATCGAAGCAATAGAGTCCTAATGCTTCATAAATCTAGACATCGCATCTCATTTCGATGTTTCATGTCAAGATATAATATTCATTGTGCAGTGTTATGTATACCTCGCATACACTTCAAATGAATGTAACTGCGACACTTCCTTGCTAGGATATAGCGATGGTAGATGTCTACGTATCGAAGCAATAGTGTTCCAATGCTTCTTAAATCGCGATATCGCACATCAATTCTACGTTTCATGATAAGATATAATATTCATTGTGGAGTGTTATGTATACCTCGTATTCACTTCAAAAGAATGTAAATACGACACTTCCTTGCTAGGAAATAGCGTCTGCAGATATCTACGTATCGAAGAAATAGATTTCTAATGCTTCTTAAAACGCGATATCGCTCCTCATTTCTATGTTTCATGATAAGATATAATATTCATTCTGGAGTGTTATGTATAGCTCGTATTCACTTCAAATGAATGTAAATGCGACACTTCCTTGCTAGAAAAAGTGTTTGCAGATGTCTCCGTATCGAAGCAATAGAGTTCTAATGCTTCTTAATACGCGATATCGCATCACATTTATATGTTTCATGGTAGGATATAATACTCATTGCGAAGTGCCACTTATACCTCGCATACACTTCATATGAATGTCAACGCGAGACTTCCTTGCTAGGAAATAGCGTTTGCAGATGCCTACGTATCGTAGCAATAGAGTTCTAATGTTTCGTAAAACGCGATATCGCAATTCATTTATATGTTTCATGGTAAGATAAAATAATCATTGTGATGTGTCACTTATACCTCGTATTCGCTTCAAAAGAATGTATATGCGACGCTTCCTTGCTAGGAAATAGCGTTTCCAGATGTCTACGTATCGAACCAATAGAGTTCTAATGCTTCTGAAAACGAGATGTCGCATCTCGTTTCTATGTTTCATGATAAGATATAATATTCATTGCGAAGTATCATGTATACCTTGTATTCACTTCAAAAGAATGTAAATGCGACACTTCATTGCTAGGAAATAGCGTTTGCAGATGTCTACGTATCGCAGAAATAGTGTTCTAATGCTCCTTAAAACGCAATATCGCATCTCATTCGTATGTATCATGTTGAGATATAATATTCATTGCGAAGTGTCATGTATACTTCGTAGTCACTTCAAAAGAGTGTAAATGCGACACTTCTTTGCTATGAAATAGCGTTTCCACATGTCTACGTATCGAAAGAATAGAGGTCTAATGCTTCTTAAAACGGGATACTGCATCTCATTTCTATGTATCATGATAAGATATAGTATTCATTGCGAATTGTCATGTATACCTCGCATACACTTCAAATGAGTGTAAATGCGACAGTTCCTTGCTGCGAAATAGCGTTGCAGATGTCTACGTATCGAAGCAATAGAGTTCTAGTGCACCTTAAAACGTGATATCGCATCACATTTCTATGTCTTATGATAAGATATAATATTCATTGCGAAGTGTCATGTGTTCCTCGTCTGCGCTTCAATTGAATGTAAATGCGACACTTCCTTTCTAGGAAATTACGTTTCCAGATGTCTACGTATCGAAGCAATAGAATTCTCTAGCATCTTAAAGCGCGATATCGCATTTCATTTCTATGTTTGATGATAAGATATATTCATTGCGAAGTGTCATGTATTCCTCGTGCACACTTCACATGAACGTAAATGCGACACTTCCTTGCTAGGAAATAGCGTTTGCAGATGTCTACGCATCGTAGCAATAGAGTTCTAATGCTTCTCAAAACGAGATATCGCATCTCATTTCTATGTCTTATGATAAGATATAATATTCATTGCGAAGTGTTATGTGTTCCTCGTCTGCACTTCAATTGAATGTAAGTGCGACACTTCCTTTCTAGGAAATTACGTTTCCAGATGTCTACGTATCGAAGCAATAGAGTTCTAATGCTCTTAGAAACGCGAAATCGCATCTCATTTCTAAGTTTCGTGATGAAATATAATATTCATTGCGAAGTGTCACTTATACCTCGCATACGCTTCAAATGAATGTATATGCGACACTTACTTGCTAGGAAATAGCGTTTGCAGATGACTACGTATCGAAGCAATATAGTTCTAATGCATCTTAAAACGCGATATCGCATCTCATTCCTATGTCTCATGATAAGATATAATATTCATTGCGAAGTGTTATGTATTCCTCGTCTACACTTCAAATGAATGTAAATGCGACACTTCCTTTCTAGGAAATAGCGTTTCCAGATGTTTACGTATCGAAGCAATAGAGTTCTAATGCGTCTTAAAACGCGATATCGCATCTCGTTTCTATGTCTCATGATAAGATATAATATTCATTGCGAAGTGTTATGTATTCTCGCATACGCTTCAAAAGAATGTAAATGCGGTATTTCCTTGCGAGGAATTGGCGTTTGCAGATGTCTACATATCGAAGCAATAGAGTTCTAATGCTTCTTAAAACGCGATATCGCATCTAATTTCTGTGTTTCACGATAAGGTACAATATTCATTGCGAAGTGTCATGGATACGTGGTATTCACGTCAAAAGAATGCAAATGCGGCACTTCCTTGCTAGGATATAGCGTTTGCAGATGTCTATGTATCGTAGCAATAGATTTCTAACGCTTGTTAAATCGGGATATCGCATCTCATTTCTATGTTTCATGATAAGATACGATATTCATTACGAAGTGTTATGTTTTCCTCTTATACACATCAAATGAATGTAAGTGCGATACTTCCTTGCTAGGAAGTACCGTTTTCAGTTGTCTACGCATCGTAGCAATAGAGTTCCAATGCTTCTTAAATCGCGATATCGCATCTTATTTCTATGTCTCGTGATAAGTTATAATGTTCATTGTGGAGTGTTATGTATACCTCGTCTACACTTCAAAAGAGTGTAAATGGCACACTTCCTTGCAAGGAAATAGCGTTTCCAGATGTCTACGTATCGAAGCAATAGATTTCTAATGCATCTTATAGTGAGATAACGCATCTCATTACTATGTTTCATGTTAAGATATAATATACATTGCGAATTGTCATATATACCTCGCATACACTTCAAATGAGTGTAAATGCGACAGTTCCTTGCTGCGAAATAGCGTTGCAGATGTCTACGTATCGAAGCAATAGAGTTCTAGTGCACCTTAAAACGTGATATCGCATCACATTTCTATGTCTTATGATAAGATATAATATTCATTGCGAAGTGTCATGTGTTCCTCGTCTGCGCTTCAATTGAATGTAAATGCGACACTTCCTTTCTAGGAAATTACGTTTCCAGATGTCTACGTATCGAAGCAATAGAATTCTCTAGCATCTTAAAGCGCGATATCGCATTTCACTTCTATGTTTCATGATAAGATATATTCATTGCGAAGTGTCATGTATTCCTCGTGCACACTTCACATGAACGTAAATGCGACACTTCCTTGCTAGGAAATAGCGTTTGCAGATGTCTACGCATCGTAGCAATAGAGTTCTAATGCTTCTCAAAACGAAATATCGCATCTCATTTCTATGTCTTATGATAAGATATAATATTCATTGCGAAGTGTTATGTGTTCCTCGTCTGCACTTCAATTGAATGTAAGTGCGACACTTCCTTTCTAGGAAATTACGTTTCCAGATGTCTACGTATCGAAGCAATAGAGTTCTAATGCTCTTAGAAACGCGAAATCGCATCTCATTTCTAAGTTTCGTGATGAGATAGAATATTCATTGCGAAGTGTCATGTATACCTCGCATACACATCGAATGAATGTAAATGCGACACTTCCTTGCTAGGAAATAGCGTTTGCAGATGTCTACGTATCGAAGCAATAGAGTTCTAATGCTTCATAAATCGCCATATCGCATCTCATTTCTATGTTTCATGATAAGATATAATATTCATTGCGTAGTGCCATGTATACTTCGTATTCACTTCAAAAGAATGTAAATGCGACACATCCCTGCTAGGAAGTAGGGTTTGCAGATGTCTACGCATCGAAGCAATAGTGTTCCAATGCTTCTTAAATCTCGTTATCGCACCTCAATTCTACGTTTCACGATAAGATATAATATTCATTGTGCAGTGTTATGTATATCTCGTCCACACTTCAAATGAATGTAAGTGCGACACTTCCTTGCTAGGAAATAGCGTTCGCAGATGTCTACGTATCGAAGCAATAGAGTTATAATGCTTGTTAAATCGCCATATCGCATCTCACTTCTATGTTTCATGATAAGATATAATATTCATTGTGAAGTGTTATGTATACCTCGTATTCACTTCAAAAGAATGTAAATGCGACACTTCTATGCTAGAATATAGCGTTTCCAGATGTCTACGTATTCAAGCTATAGAGTTCTAATGCTTCTTAAAACGCGATACCGCATCTCATTTCTATGTTTCATGGTAAGATATAATATTCATTGCGAAGTGTCATGTATACCTCGCATACGCTTCAGCTGAATGTAAATGCGACACTTCCATGCCAGGAAATAGCGTTTGCAGATGTCTACGTATCGTAGCAAGAGTTCTAATGCTTCTTAAAACGTGATACCGCATTTGACTTCTATGTTTCATGATAATAGATAATATCCATTGCAAAGTGCTATGTATACCTCGCATACACTTCAAATGAATGTAAATACGACACTTCATCGCTAGGAAATAGCGTTTGCAGATGTCTACGTATCGCAGAAGCAGTGTTCTAATGATTCTTAAAACGCGATATCGCATCTCATTTCTATGTTTCATGATAAGATATAATATTCATTGCGAAGTGTCAGGTGTACACCGTATTCACTTCAAAAGAATGTAAATGCGACACTTCTCTGCTAGGAAATAGTGTTACCACATGTGTACGTATCGAAACAATAGTGTTCTCATGCTTCTTAAAACGTGATATCGCACCACAATTCTGTGTTTCATGATAAGAGATAATATTCATTGCGAAGTTTCATGTATACCTTGTATTCACTTCAAAAGAATGTAAATGCGACACTTCCTTGCTAGGAAATAGCGTTTGCAGATGTCTACGTGTCGAAGGAATAGGGTTCTAATGCTTCTTAAAACAAGATATCGCATCTCACTTCTGTTTCATGATAAGATATAATATTCATTGTGAAGTGTTATGTATACCTCGTATTCACTTCAAAGGAATGTAAATGCGACACTTCCATGCTAGAAAATAGCGTTTGCAGATGTCTACGTATCGTAGCAATAGAGTTCTAATGCTACTTTAAACGGGATACCGCATCTCATTTCTATGTTTCATGACAAGATGTGATATTTATAGTGGAGTGTTGTGTATACCTCGTATTCACTTCAAAAGAATGTAAATGCGACACTTCCTTGCTAGGAAATAGCGTTTTCAGATGTCTACGTATCGTAGCAATAGAGTTCTACCGCTTCTTAAAACGCCATAGCGTTTCTCATTTCTATGTTTCATGATAAGATATAATATTCATTGTGGAGTCTTAGGTATACCTCGTGTTCACTTCAAAAGAATGTAAATGCGATACTTCCTTTCTAGGAAATAGCGTTTGCAGATGTCATCGTATGGAAACAATAGGGTTCTAATGCTTCTTAAATCGCGATATCTCATTTCATTTCTATGTTCCGTGATAAGGTACAATATTCGTCGTGGAGTGTTATGTATACCTCGTATTCACTTCAAAAGAATGTAATAGCGACACACCGTAGCTAAGAAATAGCGTTTCCAGATGTCTACGTATCGCAACAATAGATTTCTAATGATTAGATATAATACTCATTGTGGAGTGTCATGTATACCTCGTATTCACTTCAAAAGAATGTAAATGCGACACTTCCTTGCTAAGAAATAGCGTTTCCAGATGTCTACGTATAGAAACAATAGAGTTCCTATGCTTCCTAATGCGAGTAATCGCATCTCATGTCTATGTTTCACGATAAGATATAATATTCATTGCGATGTGTCATGTATACCTCGCATACACTTCAAATGAATGAAGATGCGACACTTCCTTGCTAGGAAATAGCGTTTGCAGATGTCTACGTATCGTATCATTAGAGTTCTAATGCTTCTCAAAACGCGATATCGCATCTCACTTCTATGTTTCATGATAAGATATAATATTCATTGCGATATGTCATGTATACCTCGCACACACTTCAAATGAATGTAAATGCGACACTTCCTTGCTAGGAAAAAGCGTTTCCAGATGTCTACGTATCGTAGCAATAGAGTTCTAATGCTTCTTGAAACGCGATATCGCATCTTACTTCTATGTTTCATTGTAAGATAAAATAATCATTGCGAAGTGTCACTTATACCTTGAATTCACATCAAAGGAATGTAAATGCGACACTTCCATGCTAGGAAATAGCGTTTGCAGAAGCCTACGTATCGTAGCAATAGAGATCTTATGTTTCGTAAAACGCAATATCGCATCTCATTTCTATGTTTCAAGGTAAGATAAAATAATCATTGCGAAGTGTCACTTATACCTCGCATACACTTCAAATGAATGTAAATGCGACGCTCCATTGCTAGGAAATAGCGTTTGCAGATGTCTATGTATCGCAGAAATAGTGTTCTAATGCTTCTTGAAACGCGATATCGCATCCCATGACTATGTTTCATGATAAGATATAATATTCAATGCGAAGTGTCATGTACACCGCGAATTCACTTCAAAAGAATGTAAATGCGACACTTCCTTGCTAGGAAAAAGCGTTTCCAGATGTCTACGTATCGTAGCAATGGAGTTCTAATGCTTCTTAAAACGCGATATCGCATCTCACTTCTATGTTTCATTGTAAGATAAAATAATCATTGCGAAGTGTCACTTCTACCTCGCATACACTTCAAATGAATGTAAATGCTACACTTAATTGCTACGAAATAGCGTTTGCAGATGTCTCCGTATCGAAGCAATAGAGTTCTAATGCTTCTTTAAACGAGATGTCGCATCTCACTTCTGTTTCACGATAAGATATAATATTCATTGCGAAGTGTCATGTGTACCTCGTATTCACTTTAAAGGAATGTAAATGCGACACTTCCATGCTAGAAAATAACGTTTGCAGATGTCTACATATCGTAGCAATAGAGTTCTAATGCTTCTCAAAACGCTATATCGCATCTCATTTATATGATTCATGATAAGAGATAATATTCATAGCGAAATGTCATGTATACCTGGAATTCACTTCAAAGTAATGTAAATGCGACGCTTCCTTGCTAGGAAATAGCGTCTGCAGATATCTACGTATCGAAGCAATAGAGTTCTAATGCTTCCTAAATCGCGATATCGCATCTCATTTCTATGTTCCGTGATAAGATATAATATCCATTGTGGAGTGTTATGTATACCACGTATTCACTTCAAAAAAATGTAAATGCGACACTTCCTTGCTAGGAAATAGCGTCTGCAGATGTCTACGTATCGTAGAAAAGGAGTTCTAATGCTTCGGAAAACGCGAAATCGATCCTAATTTCTTGGTTTCATGATATGATACAATATTCATTGTGGAGTGTTAAGTATACCTCGTATTCAGTTCTGAAGATTGTAAATGCGACACTTCCTTGCTAGGAAATGGGGTCTGCATATGTCTACGTATCGTAGCAACAGATTTCTAATGCTTCTTAAAACGCGATATCGCTTCTTATTTCTATGTTTTATGATAAGATATAATATTCATTGTGCAATGTTATGTATACCTCGCATACACTTCAAATGAATGTAACTGTATCGAAGCAACAGAGTTCTAAGGCTTCTCTAAACGAGATATCGCATCGCATTTCTATCATTCACGATAAGATATAATATTCATTGCGGAGTGTCGTATATACCCCGTATTTCTTTCAAATGATTGTAAATGCGACACTTCCTTGCTAGGAAGTAGCGTTTGCGGATGTCCACGTATCGAAGCAATAGAGTTCTAATGCTTCTTAAAACGAGATGTCGCATTTCATTTCTATGTTTCGTGATAAGTATTAATATTCAGTGCGAAGTGTCATGTATACCTGCTATTTCCTTCAAAGGAATGTAATGGCGACACTTCCTTGCTAGGAAATAGCGATAGCAGATGTCTACGTATCGTAGCAATAGAGTTCTAGTGCTTTTTAAATCGCGATTTCGCATCTCATTTCTGTGTTTCATAAGATATAATATTCATTGCGAAGTGTCACTTATACCTTGCGTACACTGCAAATGAATGTAAATGCGACACTTCGTTCCTAGGAAATAGCGTTCGCAGATGTCTACGTAACGAAGCAATAGATTTCTAATGCTTCTTAAAATGCAATATCGCATTTCATTTCTGTTTCATGATAAGATATAATATTCATTGCGAAATGTCACTTATACCTCGCATACACTTGAAATGAATGTAAATGCGACACTTCCTTGCCAGGAAATAGCGTTTGCAGATTTCTCCGTATCGAAGGAATAGTGTTCTAATGCTTCGTAAATCGCGATATCGCATTTCATTTCTATGTTTCATGTCCAGGTATAATATTCATTGTGGAGTGTTATGTATACCTCGTATTCACTTCAAACGAATCCATATGCGACACATCCTTGCTAGGAAGTAGCGTTTGCAGATGTCTGCATATCGTAGCAATAGAGTTTTAATGCTTTTTGAATCGCAATGTCGCATCTCATTCCTATGTCTCATGATAAGAGATAATATTCATTGCGAAGTGTTATGTATTCCTCGTCTACACTTCAAATGAATCTAAATGCGACACTTCCTTTCTAGGAAATAGCGTTTCCAGATGTCTACGTATCGAAGCCATAGAGTTCTCATGCTTCTCAAAGGTCGATGCCGCATCTCATTTCTATGTTTATGATAAGATATACTATACATCGTGCAGTGTTATGTATACTTCGCATACACTTCAAAAGAATGTAAATGCGATACTTCCATGCTAGGAAGAAGCGTTTTCAGATGTCTACGTATCGTAGCAATAGGGTTCTAATGCTTCGTCAAACACGATATCGCATCTTATTTCTATGTTTCGTGATAAGATATAATATTCATCGTGGAGTGTTATGTCTACTTCGTATTCACCTCAAAAGAATGTAAATGCGACACTTCCTTCCTATTAAATAGCGTTTGCAGATGTCTACGTATCGAAGCAATAGTGCTCTAATGCTTCTTAAAACGGGATACCGCATTTCATTTCTATGTTTCATGATAAGATATAATATTAATTGCGAAGTGTCATGTAGACTTCGTATTCACTTAAAAAGAATGTAAATGCGACACATCTTTGCCAGGAAATAGCGTTTGCAGATGTCTCCGTATCGAAACAATGGAGTTCTAATGCTTCTTTAAACGCGATGTCGCACCTCACTTCCATGCTTCATGATAAGATATAATATTCATTGCAAAGTGCCATGCATATCTAGTATTCACTTCAAATGAATGTAAATGCGACAGTTCCTTACTGGGAAATAGCGTTTAAGAGATGTCTACGTATCGCAGCAATATAGTTCTAATGCTTCTTAAAGCGCGATATCGCATCTCATTTCTATGTTCCATGATAAGATATAATATTCATTGCGAAGTGTCATGTATACCTCGCATACACTTCAAACGAATGTAAATGCGACACGTCCTTGCTAGGAAATAGCGTTTGCAGATGTCTATATTTCGAAGCAATAGAATTCTAATGCTTCTTAAAACGCGATATCGCATCTCATTCCTACATTTCATGATAAGATATAATATTCATTGCGAAGTGTCATGTATACCTCGTATTCACTTCAAGTGAATGTACATGCGACACTTCCTTGCTAGGAAATAGCGTTTGCAGAAGTCTACGTATCGAAGCAATAGAGTTCTAATGCTTCTTAAAACGCGGTATCGCATCTCATTTCTATGTTTCATGATAAGATATAATATTTGTGGAGGAGGGTTCGTTATTAGAATGATCTGACTAAGTCGTAGGTTGTTCACTTTTCTCTTTATTCTGGAGCGACTGCACTCGGCAAGTTCTCGAGATCAACTGTGTCTTTTTTGGTTCTCTTGTGTGCAGCCGCGTTTGTACATATACTTTCCGTTGCATGATTGGCTAAGTCGGTGCTTCGACCTTAGCCAATCATGTATTTGTTTATCTAGGTGCCGCCTCTTCTTGCGCCCTTAGCGCGTTTGCTTGGAAGGGCGGCAGCAGGTATAGTGGGGGCATTTTGTTATTTTAACATTTGGCAATGTAGCGGGGTTTCCGCTGGGTCTGGTTCTTCTCACGTCAAGGCTGTAGCCTCTTGACCGTAGGCCTAGACCCTTTCTGGAAACCCTCGGTTTATGGAGTCCGCGTGTGTTACTGAGGTCGTCGACTAAGATTTACAACTAACATGTGGAGAAAGTTCGTTAAGGACGTCTTCTCAAAAGTAACTTATTTGTGCGCATACCATAAATCGTGCTAGCTGCTTGTAGCGAAAAAGGTCTTCTATTATACCTCGATGCTAGCCGCTACATATTCATTGCGAAGTTACATGTATACCTCGTATTCACTTCATAAGTATGTAAATGCGACACTTCCTTGCCAGGAAATAGCGTTTGCAGATATCTCCGTATCGAAGCAATAGAGTTCTAATGCTTCTTAAAACGAGATGTCGCATCTCATTTATTTGCTTCACGATAAGATATAATATTCATTGCGAAGTGTCATGTATACCTCGAATTCGCTTCAAAAGAATGTAAATGCGACACTTGCATGCTAGGAAATAGCGTTTGCAGATGTCTATATTCCGAAGCAAGAGTTCTAATGCTTCTTAAAACGCGATATCGCATCCCATTTCTATGTTTCATGATGAGATATAAAATTCATAGCGAAATGTTACTTATTCCTCGCATACACTTCAAATGAATGTAAATACGACACTTTATTGCTAGGAAATAGCGTTTGCAGATGTCTACGTATCGAAGCAATTGTGTTCTAATGATTCTTAAAACGCGATATCGCATCTCATTTCTATGTTTCATGATAAGATATAATATTCATTGTGGAGTGCCATGCATACCTCGTTTTCACTTCAAAAGAATGTAAATGCGACACTTCCTTGCTAGGAAGTAGCCTTTGCAGATGTCTACGTATCGAAGCAATAGAGTTCTAAAGCTTCTTGAAACGCGATATCGCATCTCATTTCTATGTTTCATGATAAGATATAATATACATTGCGAAGTGTCATGTATACCTCGCATACACTTCAAATGAATGTAAATGCGACACTACCTTGCTAGGAAATAGCGTTGGCAGATGTCTACATATCGTAGCAATAGGGTTCTAATGCTTCTTAAAACGAGATATCGCATCTCATCTCTATGTTTCATGATAAGATATAATACTTATTGCGAAGTGTCATGTATACCTCGTATTCACTTCAAAAGAATGTAAATGCAACACTTCCTTGCTAGGAAATAGCGTTCGAAGATATCTACGTATTGAAGCACTAGAGTTCTAAATCTTCTTAAAACAAGATATCGCATCTCATTTCTACGTTTCGTGATAAGATATAATATTCATTGCGAAGTGTCATGTGATCCTCGAATTCACATCAAAAGAATGTAAATGCGACACTACCTTGCTGGAAAGTAGTGTTTGCAGATGTCTACGTATCGAAGCAATAGAGTTCTAAAGCTTCTTGAAACGCGATATCGCATCTCATTTCTATGTTTCATGATAAGATATAATATACATTGCGAAGTGTCATGTATACCTCGCATACACTTCAAATGAATGTAAATGCGACACTTTCTTGCTAGGAAGTAGCGTTTGCAGATGTCTACGTATCGTAGCAATAGAGTTCTAACGCTTCTTAAAACGCGATATCGCATCTCATTTCTATGAATCATGATAAGATATAATATTCATTACGAAGTGTCATGTATACCTCGTATTCACTTAAAAGGGATGTCAATGAGACACTTCCTTGCTGGGAAATAGCGTTTGCAGATGTCTACATATCGTAGCAATAGAGTTCAAAACTTCTTAAAACGGGATATCGCATCTGATTTCTATGTTTCATGAAAGGATACAATATTCATTGCGAAGTGTCATGTATACCTCGTATTCGCTTGAAAAGAATGTAAATGCAACACTTCCTTGCTAGGAAATAGCGTTCGATGATATCTACGCATTGAAGCACTAGAGTTCTAAATCTTCTTAAAACAAGATATCGCATCTCATTTCTACGTTTCGTGATAAGATATAATATTCATTGCGAAGTGTCATGTGATCCTCGAATTCACATCAAAAGAATGTAAATGCGACACTACCTTGCTGGAAAGTAGTGTTTGCAGATGTCTACGTATCGAAGCAATAGAGTTCTAAAGCTTCTTGAAACGCGATATCGCATCTCATTTCTATGTTTCATGATAAGATATAATATACATTGCGAAGTGTCATGTATACCTCGCATACACTTCAAATGAATGTAAATGCGACACTTTCTTACTAGGAAGTAGCGTTTGCAGATGTCTACGTATCGTAGCAATAGAGTTCTAACGCTTCTTAAAACGCGATATCGCATCTCATTTCTATGTTTCATGATAGGATATAACATTCATTGCGAAGTGTTATGTGTACCTCGTCTACACTTCAGACGAATGTAAATGCGGCACTTCCTTGCAAGGATATAGCGTTTCCAGATGTCTAGGTATCGAAGCAATAGAGTTCTATTGCTTCTTAGAACGCGATATCGCATCTCATTTCTATGTTTCGTGATAAGGTACAATATTCATTGCGCAGTGTCATGTATTCCTCGTATTCACTTCAAAAGAATGTAAATGCGACACGTCCTTGCTAGGATATAGCGATGGCAGATTTCTACGTATCGAAGCAATAGGGTTCTAATGCTTTTTAAATCGCCATATCGCATCTCATTTCCATGTTCCATGATAAGGTATAATATTCATTGCGAAGTGTCATGTATACCTCGTTCTTACATCAAAAGAATGTAAATGCGACTCTTCCTTCCTATTAAATAGCGTTTGCAGATGTCTCCACTTCGAAGCTGTTGAGTTCTAACGCTTCTTAAATCCCGATATCGCATTTTATTTCTGTGTTTCGTGATAGGGTACAATATTCATTGCGAAGTGTCATGTACACCTCATATTCACTTAAAATGAATGTAAATCCGACACTTCCATGCTAGGTAATAGCGTTTGCAGATGTCTACGTATCGAGGCAATAGAGTTCTAATGCTTTTTATATCGCGATATCGCATCTCATGTCTATGTTTCATGATAAGATATAATATTCATTGCGAAATGTCACATATATCTCGCATACAACATAAAAGAAAGTAAATGCGACACTTCCTTGCACGGAAATAGCGTTCGCAGATGTCTACGTATCGAAGCTATAGAATTCTAAATCTTCTTAAACAGTCATATCGGATCTCGTTTCTGTGTTTCATGATAAGATATAATATTCATTGTGGAGTGTTATGTATACATCGTATTCACTTCAAAAGAATGTAAATGCGACACTTCCTTGCTAGGAAGTAGCGGTTGCAGATGTTTACGTATCGTAGCAATAGAGTTCTAATGCTTCATAAATCGCGAAATCGCATCTCATTCCTATGTTTCATGATAAGATATAATATTCATTGTGGAGTGATATGTATACCTTGCATTCACTTCAAATGAATGTAAATGCGACACTTACATGCTAGGAAATAGCGTTTGCAGATGTCTACTTACCGCAGTAATAGAGTTCTAATGCTTCTTAAAACGCGATATCGCATCTCATTTCTATGTTTCATGATAAGATATAATATTCATTGTGGAGTGACATGTATACCTTGCATTCACTTCAAATGAATGTAAATGCGACACTTCCATGCTAGGAAATAGCGTTTGCAGATGTCTACGTACCGCAGTAATAGAGTTCTAATGCTTCTTAAAACGCGACATCGTATCAAACTTCTATGTTTCATGATTAGATGTAATATTCATTGCGAAGTATTATGTATATCTCGCATACACTTCACATGCATGTAAATACGACACTTCCTAGCTAGGAAATAGCGATGGAAGATGTCTACGTATCGAAGCTATAGAGTTCTAATGCTTCTCAAATCGCGATATCGCATATCATTTCTATGTTTCGTGATAAGGTAGAATATTCATCCTTGAGTGTTATGTATACCTCGTATTCACTTCAAAAGAATGTAATAGTGACACTTCCTAGCTAAGAAATAGCGTTTGCAGATATCTACGTATCTCAACAATAGAGTTCTAGTGCTTCTTAAAACGCGATATCGCATCTCATTCCTATGTTTCATGATAAGATATAATATTCATTGCGAAGTGTCATGTATAGCTCGTATTCACTTCAAAAGAATGTAAATACGACACTTCCCTGCTAGGAAATAGCGCTTGCAGATGACTACGTATCGAAGCAGTAGAGTTCTAATGCTTCTTAAATCGCGATATCGCATCTCATTTCTATGTTCCGTGATAAGACATAATATTCTATGCGCAGTGATATGTATACCTCGTATTCACTTCAAAAGAATATAAATGCGACACTTCCTTCCTAGGAAATAGCGTTTGCAGATGTCTACTTACCGCAGTAATAGAGTTCTAATGCTTCCAAAATCGCCATATCGCATCTCATTTCTATGTTTCATGATAAGATACAATATTCATTGTACAGTGTTGTGTATACCTCGTATTCACTTCAAAAGAATGTAAATGTGACACTTCCTTGCTAGGAAATAGCGTTTGCAGATATCTACGTATCGAAGCTATAGAATTCTAAATCTTCTTAAACAGTCATATCGGATCTCGTTTCTGTGTTTCATGATAAGATATAATATTCATTGTGGAGTGTTATGTATACATCGTATTCACTTCAAAAGAATGTAAATGCGACACTTCCTTGCTAGGAAATAGCGTTTGCAGATGTCTACTTACCGCAGTAATAGTGTTCTAATGCTTCCAAAATCGCCATATCGCATCTCATTTCTATGTTTCATGATAAGATACAATATTCATTGTACAGTGTTGTGTATACCTCGTATTCACTTCAAAAGAATGTAAATGTGACACTTCCTTGCTAGGAAATAGCGTTTGCAGATATCTACGTATCGAAGCTATAGAATTCTAAATCTTCTTAAACAGTCATATCGGATCTCGTTTCTGTGTTTCATGATAAGATATAATATTCATTGTGGAGTGTTATGTATACATCGTATTCACTTCAAAAGAATGTAAATGCGACACTTCCTTGCTAGGAAGTAGCGGTTGCAGATGTTTACGTATCGTAGCAATAGAGTTCTAATGCTTCATAAATCGCGAAATCGCATCTCATTCCTACGTTTCATGATAAGATATAATATTCATTGTGGAGTGATATGTATACCTTGCATTCACTTCAAATGAATGTAAATGCGACTCTTCCTTCCTATTAAATAGCGTTTGCAGATGTCTATGTACCGCAGTAATAGAGTTCTAATGCTTCTTAAAACGCGATATGGCATCAAATTTCTATGTTTCATTATAAGATATAATAATCAGTGCGAAGTGTCATGTGTTCCTCGTATTCTCTTCAGAGGAATGTAAAGGCGACACTTCGTTGCTAGGAAATACCCATTGCAGATGTCTACGTATCGTAGCTATAGAGTTCTGATGCTCCTTGAGTCGCGATATCGCATCTCATTTCTATGTTCCATGATAAGATATAATATTCATTGTGGAGTGTTATGCTTACCTCGTATTCACTTCATAAGAATGTAAAGGCGAAGCTTCCTTGCTAGGGAATAGCGTTTTCAGATATCTCCGTATCGAAGCAATGGATTTCTAATGCCTCTTAAGTCGCGATATCGCATCTCATTTCTATGTTTCGTGATAAGGTATAATATTCAATGCGAAGTGTCATGTTTAACTCGTATTCACTTCAAAAGAATGTAAATGTGACACTTGCTTGCTAGGATATAGCGTTTGCAGATGTATACGTATCGAAGCCGTAGAATTCTAATGCTTCTTAAAACGCGATATCGCATCTCATTTCTATGTTTCATAATAAGATATAACATTCATTGCGAAGTGTCATGTATTCCTCGCATACACTTCAAATGAATGTAAATGCGACACATCCTTGCTAGGAAATAGCGTGTGCAGATGTCTACGTACCGTAGCATTAGAGTTCCAATGCCTCTTATAACGCGATATCGCATCTCATTTCTATATTTCATGATATTATACAATATTCATTGCGTAGTGACATGTATACCTCAAATACACTTCAAATGAATGTAAATGCGACACTTCCTTGCTAGGAAATAGCGATGGAGATGTCTACGTATCGAAGCAATAGGGTTCTTATGCTTCTTAAATCGCCATATCGCATCTCATTTCTATGTTTCATGGTAAGATATAATATTCATTGCGTAGTGTCTTGTATATCTCGCATACACTTCAAAAGAATATAAATGCGATGCTTCCTTGCTAGGAAGTAGCGTTTGCAGATGCCTACGTATCGAAGCAATAGAGTTCTAATGCTTCTTAAATCGCGATATAGCAGCACATTTCTATGTTTCATTATAAGATATAATATTCATTGCCAAGTGTCATGTGCACCTAGTATTCCTTTCAAAACAATGTAAATGCGACACTTCCTTGCTAGGAACTAGCGCCTGCAGATGTCTACGTATCGAAGCAATAGAGTTCTAACGCTTCTTAAATCGCGATATTGCATCTCATTTCTATGTTTCATGATAAGATATAATATTCATTGCGAAATGTCATGTATACCTCGTATCCACTTCAAATGGATATACATGCGACAATTCCTTGCTAGGAAATAGCGTTTGCAGATGTCTACGTTTCGAAAGCAATAGAGTTCTAATGCTTCTTAAAACGCGATATCGCATCTCATTCCTATGTCTCATGATAAGAGATAATATTTATTGCGAAGTGTCATGTGTACCTCGCATTCACTTCAGAAGAATGTAAATGCGACACTTCCTTGCTACGGAGTAGCGTTTGCAGATGTCTGCGTATCGAAGCAATAGAGTCCTAATGCTGCTTACATCGCGATATCGCATCTCATTTCCATGTTTCATGATAAGATATAATATTCATTGTGGAGTGTTATGTATACCTCGTATTCACTTCAAAAGAATGTAAATGCGACTCTTCGTTTCTAGGAAATTACGTTTCCAGATGTCTACTTTTCGAAGCAATAGATTTCTAACGCTTCTTAAAACGCAATATCGCATCTCATTTCTACGTTTCATGATAAGATATAATATTCATTGTGCAGTGTTATGTATATCTCGCCTACACTCCAAATGAATGTAAATGCGACACTTCCTTGCTATTAAATAGCGTTTGCAAACGTCTACGTATCGTAGCAATAGAGTTCTAACGATTCTTAATTCGCGATATCGCATCTCATTTCTATGTTTCATGATAAGATATAATATTCATTGCGAATTGTTATGTATATCTCGTCTACACTTAATAAGAATGTAAAGGCGACACTTCCTTGCTTAGAAATAGCGTTTCCAGATGTCTACGTATCGAAGCAATAGAGTTTTAATGCTTCTTAAAACGCGATATCGTATCTCATTTCTATGTTTCATGATAGGATATAATATTCATTGCCAAGTGTCATGTATACCTCGTCTACACTTCAAGTGAATGTAAATGCGACACTTCCTTGCTAGGAAATAGCGTTTGCAAACGTCTACGTATCGTAGCAATAGAGTTCTAACGATTCTTAATTCGCGATATCGCATCTCATTTCTATGTTTCATGATAAGATATAATATTCATTGCGAAGTGTCATGTATACCACGTATTCACTTCAAGAGAATGTAAATGCGGCACTTCATTGCTAGGAAGTAGCGTTTGCAGATGTCTACTTATCGGAGCAATAGGGTTCTAATGCTTCTTGAAACGCGATACCGCATCTCATTTCTATGTTTCATGATAAGATATAATATTCATTGCGAAGTGTCATGAATACCTCGTATTCACTTCAAATGAATGTAAATGCTGCACTTCCTTGATTGGCAGTAGCGTTTGCAGATGTCTACGTATCGAAGCAACTGAGTTCCAATGCTTCTTAAATCGCGAAACGCATCTAATTTCTATGTCTCATAATAAGATATAATATTCACTGTGCAGTGTTATGTATACCTCGTATTCACTTCGAAAGAATGTAAATGCGACACTTCCATGCTAGGAAATAGCGTTTGCAGATGTCTACGTATCGTAGCAATAGCGTTCTAACGCTTCTTAGAAAGCGATATCGCATCTCATTTCTATGTCTCATAATATGATATAATATTGACTGTGCAGTGTTATGTATCCCTCGTATTCACTTCAAAAGAATGTAAGTGCAACACTTCCTTGCTATTAGATAGCGATTGCAGATGTCTACGTATCGTAGCAATAGAATTCTAATACTTCTTAAATCGCGATATCGCATCTCGTTCCTGTGTTTCATCATAAGATATAATATTCATTGTGGAGTGTTGTGTATACCTCGCATGCAAATCAAATGAATGTAAATGCGACATATCCTTTCTAGGAAATAGCGTTTCCAGATGTCTACGTATCGAAGAAGTAGAGTTCTAATGCTTCTTAAAACGCGATATCGCATCACATTTCTATGTTTCATGGTATGATACAATATTCAATGCGAAGTGTTATGTATACCTCGTCTGCACATCAAAAGAGTTTAAATGCCACACTTCCTTGCTAGCAAATAGCGTTTCCAGATCTCTGCGTATCCAAGCAATAGAGTTCTATCGCTTCTTAAAACGCGATATCGCATCGCAGTTCTATGTTTCATGATATGATGTAATATACATTGCGAAGTGTTACGTAAACCTCTTCAACACTTCAAAAAAATGCAAATGGCACACGTCCTTGCATAGGAAATGCGTTTCGAGATGTCTACGTATTGAAGCAATGGAGATCTAATGCTTCCTAGTACGCGATATCGCACCTAATTTCCATGTTCTATGATAAGATATAATATTCATTGCTAAGTGTTATGTATACCCAGTCTACACTTCAAAGGAATGTAAATGCCACACTTCCGTGCTAGGAAATGCGTTTCCAGATCTCTACGTATCGAAGCAATGGAGTTCTAATGCCTCTTGAAACGCGATATCGCATCTCGTTTCTATGTTTCATGATAAGATGTAATATTCATTGCGGAGTGTCATGTATACCACGTATTCACTTCAAAAGAATGTAAATGCTTGACACTTCCTTGCTACGGAGTAGCGTTTGCAGATGTCTGCGTATCGAAGCAATAGAGTTCTAATGCCTCTTGAAACGCGATATCGCATCTCGTTTCTATGTTTCATGATAAGATGTAATATTCATTGCGGAGTGTCATGCGTACCACGTATTCACTTCAAAAGAATGTAAATGCTTGACACTTCCTTGCTACGGAGTAGCGTTTGCAGATGTCTGCGTATCGAAGCAATAGAGTTCTAATGCATCTTAAAACACGATATCGCATCTCATTCCTATGTCTCATGATAAGATATACTATTCATTGTGGAGTGTTATGTATACCATGTATTCGCTTCAGAACAATGTAAATGCGACACTTCCTTGCTAGGAAGTAGCGTTTTGCAGATGTCTACGTATCGAAGCGATAGAGTTCTAATGCATCTTAAAACGCGATATAGCACACCACTTCTATGTCTCATGATAAGATATAATATTCATTGCGAAGTGTTATGTATTCCTCGTCTACACTTCGAATGAATGTAAATGCGACACGTCCTTGCTAGGAAATAGCGTTGGCAGATGTCCACGTATTGTAGCAATACATTTCTAATGCTCCTTAAATCGCGATATCGCAACTCATTTCTATGTCTCATGATAAGATATAATTTTCATTGTGCAGTGTTATGTATATCTCGTTTACACTTCAAATGAATGTAAATGCGACACTTGCATGCTAGGAAATAGCGTTTGCAGGTATCTACATATCGAAGCAATAGAGTTCTAGTGCTTCTCAAAACGCGATATCGCATCTCATTTCTATGTTTCATGATAAGATATAATACTCATTGCGAAGTGTTATGTTTTCCTCGTCCACACTTCAAATGACTGTAAATGCGACACTCCCTTGCAAGGAACTAGCGTTTGCAGTTGTCTACGTATCGAAGCAATAGATTTCTAATGCTTCTTCAAACGAGATATCGCATCCCATTTCTATGTTTCAAGATAGGATATAATATTCATTGCGAAGTGTTATGTATACCTCGTATTCACTTCAAAAGAATGTAAATGCGACACTTCCTTGCTAGTGTCACGTTCGGCGAAAGAATTTTTCGTTTATCCGGAGGCTTCACGACACGAGCCTATTTATACGGATTTCGGTACGCGGGAACGCGTTACGACCGGGCCCGATATTTTTGGCTTACGCGACGCGGTAAAAACACTCGCGATATGATGGAAAAGCCTTACCTTTCGCTGGCTTCAGTCTCGATACGCAGGTAGAATATGCGTCGAGGTTCGTTGGTAGGTATCGATACAGCGATCGGTCGGTTGATGTTGTCGGTGACTTTGATTAACTTCCAGCAAAACGGGAAACAGCGGTCTGGATGCAGAGTAGATTCAGCGGAGACTGTGGATATTGCAGAGACGTTGGCTGCAGAGGCAGGCGAATCGGCGTTGATCGGCGTTTCGGAAAACTGTGACTGAACCGGAACGATGACGACAGGTTGCTGCGGTACGAGGACCCGGGGTGTATCTCCCAGGTATTCACGAGCAAGTGAACCAACAAAATTCTTACGACCCGCGCGTCGTGTTCTTCGCGAACCGGATCCACGTTTCATTCACCCAGTTTTTCTGTACTTTCAGGCAATGTTCAGAAGGATAAGCGGCGGTCCGCTCTATCGCAACGTCGCAAAGCTGAGTTCTATACTCCTTCAAGGTGAACAAACGCAACCCAATTGTTGGAAGGAACACGTCGTAGAATTTGTAGTTTAAGAATAATGTTTTAACGTAAGAACTAGTATATTATGTTTAGATTTAGTAATTATTGGAATAGGAACTAGTAGAACTGGTAAAAGAACTTGTAGATAGGATTTAGTAACTAAAGTAAAATATATTCTAAGTTACAGTGTACAAAAGTGAAATTATTCTAAGTTAGAACTAGTAAAATGGAAATAGCAACGCGTAGCCTAGACCCCACATTGAGGCGGCTTGAGATGGAAGATCGATGTTAACTCTAGAAGCCCGAGGACTCGAATGTGTCTCTCGAGGCGCGTCTGGGACCTCCTTGGTTCGCGGGGCGCTACGGTCGCAGGCGCTCGTGGTAGGGTGCGCGCGGTCCAGCGAGTGGGGACTCGCGGATCGTGGTGGGGCTAGCGGCTCGTGTCGATAGCCTGGGCGCATCTAGCGTCTAATCTTAAGAATAAGGACTTAGAATTACATGTGTGTTGTGGTGTGTTACAATTCGTGTCGAGTACTTATATCTATGAGTATTATAGACTTATTCTAGAAATAGTATGTAGGTTCAGGCAACGTAGATTCTCTGAACTGGAAAAGTCCCCATTGCGGCGACGGACTGCGGCTTCTTCTCTCTGTTGGGCGGAATTCCTGATGAGAGGGCGATAGGGTTGCTCGTAGGTGCGAGCGAGACAGCGTTCCTTGCAGGTACGACTGAGTACGTGCGGTCGTGCGCGCGCGAACTCTGCTGCTTGCCGATATTTCAGGCGAGTATTGCAGGTTGTCTCTGTCCAGGGGTCGATGCTGGAGGTTCCGAGGATGCTGACGTATGTAATGGGTGGCAGGCGCTACGCCTGATGTCACACTAGGAAATAGCGTTGGCAGATGTCTACGTATCGAAGCATTAGAGTTCTAATGCATCTTAAATCGCGATATGGCATCTCATTTCTATCCTTCATGACAAGATATAATTTTCATTATGCAGTGTTATTTATACCTCGTATTAACTTCAAAAGAATATAAATGCGACACTTCCTTGCTAGGAAATAGCGTTTGCAAATGTCTACGTATCGTAACAATAACGTTCTAATGCTTCTCAAAACGCGATATCGCATCCCATTTCGATGTTTCATGATAAGATATAATATTCATTGTGGAGTGATAAGTATACCACGTATTCTCTTCAAAAGAATGTAAATGCGACACTTCCTTGCTAGAATATAGCGATGGCAGATGTCTACGTATGGACGCAATTGAGTTCTAATGCTTCTTAAAACGAGATATTGCATCTCATTTCTATGCTTTATGATAAGATATAATATTCATTGCGGAGTGCCTTGCATTCCTCGCATACACTTCAAATGAATGTAAATGCGACACTTCCTTGCTAGGAACTAGCGCCTGCAGATGTCTACGTATCGAAGCAATAGAGTTCTAATGCTTCTTAAATCGCGATATCGCATCTCACTTCTACGTTTCATGATAAGATATAATATTCATTGTGCAGTGTTATGTAAATCTCGTTCTACACTTCAAATGAATGTAAATGCGACACTTCCTTGCTAGGAACTAGCGCCTGCAGATGTCTACGTATCGAAGCAATAGAGTTCTAACGCTTCTTAAATCGCGATATTGCATCTCATTTCTATGTTTCATGATAAGATATAATATTCATTGCGAAATGTCATGTATACCTCGTATCCACTTCAAATGGATATACATGCGACAATTCCTTGCTAGGAAATAGCGCTTGCAGATGTCTACGTTTCGAAAGCAATAGAGTTCTAATGCTTCTTAAAACGCGATATCGCATCTCATTCCTATGTCTCATGATAAGAGATAATATTTATTGCGAAGTGTCATGTGTACCTCGTATTCACTTCAGAAGAATGTAAATGCGACACTTCCTTGCTACGGAGTAGCGTTTGCAGATGTCTACGTATCGAAGCAATAGAGATCTACTGCATCTTAAATCGCGATAACGCATCTCATTTCTTTGTTTCATGATAAGATATAATATTCATTGTGCAGTGTTATTTATACCTCCTATTCGCTTCAAAAGAATGTAAATGCGACACTTCCTTGCTAGGAAATAGCGTTTGCAGATTCTACGTATCGTAGCAATAGAGTTCTAATTCTTCTTAAAACGCGATATCGCATCTCATTTCTATGTTTCATGATAAGATACAATATTAATTGCCAAGTGTCATGTATACCTCGTATTCACTTCAAAAGAATGTAAATGCTACACTTCCTTGCTAGGAAATAGCGTTGGCAGATGTCTACGTATCGAAGAAATAGAGATCTACTGCTTCTTAAATCTCCATATCGCATCTCATTTCTATGTTTCATGATAAGGTAAAATATTCATTATGAAGTGTCATGTATGCCACGTATACACTTCAAAAGAATGATAATGCGTCACTTGCTTGCTAGGAAATAGCGTTTGCAGATGTCTACGTATCGAAGAAATAGTGTTCTAATGCTTCTTAAATTGCGATATCGCATCTCATTTCTATGTTTCATGTTAAGATATAATATTCATTCCGAAGTGTCATGTATACCTCGTATTCACTTCAAACTAATGTAAATGCGACAATTCCTTGCTAGGAAGAACCGTCTGCAGATGTCTACGTATCGAAGCATTAGAGTTCTAATGCTACTTCTATCGCGATATCGCATCTCATTTCTATGTTTGATGATAAGATATAATATTCGTTGCGATGTGTTATGTATTCCTTGTCTACACTTCAAAAGAATGTAAATGCAAGACTTCGTTGCTAGGAAATAGCGTTTCCAGATGTCTACGTACCGAAGCAATAGAGTTCTAATTCTTCTTAAAACGCGATATCGCATCTCATTTCTACGTTTCAAGATAAGATATAATATTCATTGTGGAGTGTTATGTATACCTCGTATTCACTTCAAAAGAATGTAAATGCGACTCTTCGTTTCTAGGAAATTACGTTTCCAGATGTCTACTTTTCGAAGCAATAGATTTCTAACGCTTCTTAAAACGCAATATCGCATCTCATTTCTACGTTTCATGATAAGATATAATATTCATTGTGCAGTGTTATGTATATCTCGCCTACACTCCAAATGAATGTAATTGCGACACTTCCTTGCTATTAAATAGCGTTTGCAAACGTCTACGTATCGTAGCAATAGAGTTCTAACGATTCTTAATTCGCGATATCGCATCTCATTTCTATGTTTCATGATAAGATATAATATTCATTGCGAATTGTTATGTATTCCTCGTATTCACTTCAGAAGAATGTAAATGCGACACATCCTTCTTAGGAAGTAGCGTTTGCAGATGTCTACGTATCGATGCAATAGTCTTCTAATCCACCTTAAATCGCGATATCACATCTCATATCTATGTTTCATGATAAGATATAATATTCAATGCGAAGTGACATGTATACTTCAGAAGAAAGTAAATGCGACACTTCCTTGCTAGGAAATAGCGTTTGCAGATGTCTACGTATAGTAGCAATAGATTTCTAATGCCTTTTAAATCGCGATATCGCATCTCATTTCTATGTTTCATGATAAGATATAACATTCAATGTGGAGTGTTATGTATACCTCGCATACACTTCAAATGAATGTAAATGCGACACTTCCTTGCTAGGAAATAGCGATGGCAGACGTGTACGTATCGAGGCAATAGAGTTCTAATGCTGCTTAAATCGCGATATCGCATCTCATTTCTATGTTTCATGATAAGATATAATATTCATTGCGAATGATTATGTATATCTCGTCTACACTTAATAAGAATGTAAAGGCGACACTTCCTTGCTTAGAAATAGCGTTTCCAGATGTCTACGTATCGAAGCAATAGAGTTTTAATGCTTCTTAAAACGCGATATCGTATCTCATTTCTATGTTTCATGATAGGATATAATATTCATTGCCAAGTGTCATGTATACCTCGTCTACACTTCAAGTGAATGTAAATGCGACACTTCCTTGCTAGGAAATAGCGTTTGCAAACGTCTACGTATCGTAGCAATAGAGTTCTAACGATTCTTAATTCGCGATATCGCATCTCATTTCTATGTTTCATGATAAGATATAATATTCATTGCGAAGTGTCATGTATACCACGTATTCACTTCAAGAGAATGTAAATGCGGCACTTCATTGCTAGGAAGTAGCGTTTGCAGATGTCTACTTATCGGAGCAATAGTGTTCTAATGCTTCTTGAAACGCGATACCGCATCTCATTTCTATGTTTCATGATAAGATATAATATTCATTGCGAAGTGTCATGAATACCTCGTATTCACTTCAAATGAATGTAAATGCTGCACTTCCTTGATTGGCAGTAGCGTTTGCAGATGTCTACGTATCGAAGCAACTGAGTTCCAATGCTTCTTAAATCGCGAAACGCATCTAATTTCTATGTCTCATAATAAGATATAATATTCACTGTGCAGTGTTATGTATACCTCGTATTCACTTCGAAAGAATGTAAATGCGACACTTCCATGCTAGGAAATAGCGTTTGCAGTTGTCTACGTATCGAAGCAATAGATTTCTAATGCTTCTTCAGACGAGATATCGCATCCCATTTCTATGTTTCAAGATAGGATATAATATTCATTGCGAAGTGTTATGTATACCTCGTATTCACTTCAAAAGAATGTAAATGCGACACTTCCTTGCTAGTGTCACGTTCGGCGAAAGAATTTTTCGTTTATCCGGAGGCTTCACGACACGAGCCTATTTATACGGATTTCGGTACGCGGGAACGCGTTACGACCGGGCCCGATATTTTTGGCTTACGCGACGCGGTAAAAACACTCGCGATATGATGGAAAAGCCTTACCTTTCGCTGGCTTCAGTCTCGATACGCAGGTAGAATATGCGTCGAGGTTCGTTGGTAGGTATCGATACAGCGATCGGTCGGTTGATGTTGTCGGTGACTTTGATTAACTTCCAGCAAAACGGGAAACAGCGGTCTGGATGCAGAGTAGATTCAGCGGAGACTGTGGATATTGCAGAGACGTTGGCTGCAGAGGCAGGCGAATCGGCGTTGATCGGCGTTTCGGAAAACTGTGACTGAACCGGAACGATGACGACAGGTTGCTGCGGTACGAGGACCCGGGGTGTATCTCCCAGGTATTCACGAGCAAGTGAACCAACAAAATTCTTACGACCCGCGCGTCGTGTTCTTCGCGAACCGGATCCACGTTTCATTCACCCAGTTTTTCTGTACTTTCAGGCAATGTTCAGAAGGATAAGCGGCGGTCCGCTCTATCGCAACGTCGCAAAGCTGAGTTCTATACTCCTTCAAGGTGAACAAACGCAACCCAATTGTTGGAAGGAACACGTCGTAGAATTTGTAGTTTAAGAATAATGTTTTAACGTAAGAACTAGTATATTATGTTTAGATTTAGTAATTATTGGAATAGGAACTAGTAGAACTGGTAAAAGAACTTGTAGATAGGATTTAGTAACTAAAGTAAAATATATTCTAAGTTACAGTGTACAAAAGTGAAATTATTCTAAGTTAGAACTAGTAAAATGGAAATAGCAACGCGTAGCCTAGACCCCACATTGAGGCGGCTTGAGATGGAAGATCGATGTTAACTCTAGAAGCCCGAGGACTCGAATGTGTCTCTCGAGGCGCGTCTGGGACCTCCTTGGTTCGCGGGGCGCTACGGTCGCAGGCGCTCGTGGTAGGGTGCGCGCGGTCCAGCGAGTGGGGACTCGCGGATCGTGGTGGGGCTAGCGGCTCGTGTCGATAGCCTGGGCGCATCTAGCGTCTAATCTTAAGAATAAGGACTTAGAATTACATGTGTGTTGTGGTGTGTTACAATTCGTGTCGAGTACTTATATCTATGAGTATTATAGACTTATTCTAGAAATAGTATGTAGGTTCAGGCAACGTAGATTCTCTGAACTGGAAAAGTCCCCATTGCGGCGACGGACTGCGGCTTCTTCTCTCTGTTGGGCGGAATTCCTGATGAGAGGGCGATAGGGTTGCTCGTAGGTGCGAGCGAGACAGCGTTCCTTGCAGGTACGACTGAGTACGTGCGGTCGTGCGCGCGCGAACTCTGCTGCTTGCCGATATTTCAGGCGAGTATTGCAGGTTGTCTCTGTCCAGGGGTCGATGCTGGAGGTTCCGAGGATGCTGACGTATGTAATGGGTGGCAGGCGCTACGCCTGATGTCACACTAGGAAATAGCGTTGGCAGATGTCTACGTATCGAAGCATTAGAGTTCTAATGCATCTTAAATCGCGATATGGCATCTCATTTCTATCCTTCATGACAAGATATAATTTTCATTATGCAGTGTTATTTATACCTCGTATTAACTTCAAAAGAATATAAATGCGACACTTCCTTGCTAGGAAATAGCGTTTGCAAATGTCTACGTATCGTAACAATAACGTTCTAATGCTTCTCAAAACGCGATATCGCATCCCATTTCGATGTTTCATGATAAGATATAATATTCATTGTGGAGTGATAAGTATACCACGTATTCTCTTCAAAAGAATGTAAATGCGACACTTCCTTGCTAGAATATAGCGATGGCAGATGTCTACGTATGGACGCAATTGAGTTCTAATGCTTCTTAAAACGAGATATTGCATCTCATTTCTATGCTTTATGATAAGATATAATATTCATTGCGGAGTGCCTTGCATTCCTCGCATACACTTCAAATGAATGTAAATGCGACACTTCCTTGCTAGGAACTAGCGCCTGCAGATGTCTACGTATCGAAGCAATAGAGTTCTAATGCTTCTTAAATCGCGATATCGCATCTCACTTCTACGTTTCATGATAAGATATAATATTCATTGTGCAGTGTTATGTAAATCTCGTTCTACACTTCAAATGAATGTAAATGCGACACTTCCTTGCTAGGAACTAGCGCCTGCAGATGTCTACGTATCGAAGCAATAGAGTTCTAACGCTTCTTAAATCGCGATATTGCATCTCATTTCTATGTTTCATGATAAGATATAATATTCATTGCGAAATGTCATGTATACCTCGTATCCACTTCAAATGGATATACATGCGACAATTCCTTGCTAGGAAATAGCGCTTGCAGATGTCTACGTTTCGAAAGCAATAGAGTTCTAATGCTTCTTAAAACGCGATATCGCATCTCATTCCTATGTCTCATGATAAGAGATAATATTTATTGCGAAGTGTCATGTGTACCTCGTATTCACTTCAGAAGAATGTAAATGCGACACTTCCTTGCTACGGAGTAGCGTTTGCAGATGTCTGCGTATCGAAGCAATAGAGTCCCAATGCTGCTTACATCGCGATATCGCATCTCATTTCCATGTTTCATGATAAGATACAATATTCATTGCGAAGTGTTTTGTATACCTCGCATACACTTCAAATGAAGATAAATGCGACACTTCCTTGCTAGGAAATAGCGTTGGCAGATGTCTACGTATCGAAGCAATAGAGATCTACTGCATCTTAAATCGCGATAACGCATCTCATTTCTTTGTTTCATGATAAGATATAATATTCATTGTGCAGTGTTATTTATACCTCCTGTTCGCTTCAAAAGAATGTAAATGCGACACTTCCTTGCTAGGAAATAGCGTTTGCAGATTCTACGTATCGTAGCAATAGAGTTCTAATTCTTCTTAAAACGCGATATCGCATCTCATTTCTATGTTTCATGATAAGATACAATATTAATTGCCAAGTGTCATGTATACCTCGTATTCACTTCAAAAGAATGTAAATGCTACACTTCCTTGCTAGGAAATAGCGTTGGCAGATGTCTACGTATCGAAGAAATAGAGATCTACTGCTTCTTAAATCTCCATATCGCATCTCATTTCTATGTTTCATGATAAGGTAAAATATTCATTATGAAGTGTCATGTATGCCACGTATACACTTCAAAAGAATGATAATGCGTCACTTGCTTGCTAGGAAATAGCGTTTGCAGATGTCTACGTATCGAAGAAATAGTGTTCTAATGCTTCTTAAATTGCGATATCGCATCTCATTTCTATGTTTCATGTTAAGATATAATATTCATTCCGAAGTGTCACGTATACCTCGTATTCACTTCAAACTAATGTAAATGCGACAATTCCTTGCTAGGAAGAACCGTCTGCAGATGTCTACGTATCGAAGCATTAGAGTTCTAATGCTACTTCTATCGCGATATCGCATCTCATTTCTATGTTTGATGATAAGATATAATATTCGTTGCGATGTGTTATGTATTCCTTGTCTACACTTCAAAAGAATGTAAATGCAAGACTTCGTTGCTAGGAAATAGCGTTTCCAGATGTCTACGTACCGAAGCAATAGAGTTCTAATTCTTCTTAAAACGCGATATCGCATCTCATTTCTACGTTTCAAGATAAGATATAATATTCATTGTGGAGTGTTATGTATACCTCGTATTCACTTCAAAAGAATGTAAATGCGACTCTTCGTTTCTAGGAAATTACGTTTCCAGATGTCTACTTTTCGAAGCAATAGATTTCTAACCCTTCTTAAAACGCAATATCGCATCTCATTTCTACGTTTCATGATAAGATATAATATTCATTGTGCAGTGTTATGTATATCTCGCCTACACTCCAAATGAATGTAAATGCGACACTTCCTTGCTATTAAATAGCGTTTGCAAACGTCTACGTATCGTAGCAATAGAGTTCTAACGATTCTTAATTCGCGATATCGCATCTCATTTCTATGTTTCATGATAAGATATAATATTCATTGCGAATTGTTATGTATTCCTCGTATTCACTTCAGAAGAATGTAAATGCGACACATCCTTCTTAGGAAGTAGCGTTTGCAGATGTCTACGTATCGATGCAATAGTCTTCTAATCCACCTTAAATCGCGATATCACATCTCATATCTATGTTTCATGATAAGATATAATATTCAATGCGAAGTGACACGTATACTTCAGAAGAAAGTAAATGCGACACTTCCTTGCTAGGAAATATCGTTTCCTGATGTCTACGTATCGAGGCAATAGAGTTCTAATGCTTCTTAATTCGCAATATCGCATCTCATTTCTATGTTTCTTGCTAAGATATAATATTCATAGTGCAGTGTTATGTATAGCTCGCATTCACTTCAAAGGGATGTAAGTGCGACACTTCCTTGCTATTAAATAGCGTTTGCAGAAGTCTACGTATCGAAGTAATAGAGTTCTAATGCTTCTTAGAACGGGTTATCGCATCAAATTTCTATGTTTCATGATAAGGTATAATATTCATTCTGGAGTGATATGTGTACCTCGTATTCACTTCAAAAGAATGTAAATGCGAGACTTCCTCGCTAGGAAGTAGCGTTTGCAGATGTCTACGTATCGAAGTAATAGAGTTCTAATACTTCCTAAAACGCGATATCGCATCTCATTTCTATGTTTCATGATAAGATATAATATTCATTGCGAAGTGTCATGTATACCTCGCACACACTTCAAATGAATGTAATTGCGTCACTTCCTTGCTAGGAAATAGCGTTTCCAGATATCTACGTATCGTAGCAATAGAGTTCTAAAGCGTCTTAAAACGCGATATCGCTCCTCATTTCTGGTTCATGATAAGATATAATATTCATTGTGGAGTGTTATGTATATCTCGTATATACTTCAGATGAATGTAAATGCGACACTTCCTTGCCAGGATGTAGCGTTTGCAGAAGTCTACGTATCGAAGCAATAGAGTTCTAATTCCTTATAAATCGCGATATCGCATCTCATTTCTGTGCCTCATGATAAGATATAATATACTTACGAAGTGTTATGTATTCCTCGTCTACACTTCAAATGAATGTAAATGCAGCACTTCCTTGCTAGGAAATAGCGTTTGCAGATGTCTCCGTGTCGTAGCAATAGAATTCTAATGCTTCTTAAAACGCGATATCGCATCGCATTCCTTTGTTTCATGATAAGCTATAATATTCTTTGCGAAGTGTCATGCATACCTTGTATTCACTTCAAAGGAATGTAAATGCGACACATCGTTGCTAGGAAATAGCGTTTGCAGATGTCTACGTATCGTAGCAATAGAGTTCTAATGCTTCTTAAAACGCCATATGGTATCTCATTTCCATGTTTGATGATAAGATATAATATTCATTGCGGAGTATCATGTATACCACGTTTTCTCTTCAAAAGAATGTAAATGCGACACTTCCTTGCTAGGAAGTAGCGTTTTTAAATGTCTACGTATCGAAGCAACAGAGTTCTAATGCTTCTTAAATATTCATATGGCATCTCATTTCTACGTTTCATGACAAGATATAATATTCATTGTGCAGTGTTATGTATACCCCGTATTCACTTCAAAAGAATGTAAATGCGACACTTCCTTGCTAGGAAATAGCGTTTGCAGATGTCTACGTATCGTAGCAATAGATTTCTAATGCTTCTTATATCGCGAGATCGCATCTCATATCTATGTTTCACGATTAGATATAATATTCATTGTGCAGTGTTATGTATACCTCGTATTCACTTCAATATAATGTAAATTCAACACTTCCTTGCTGGGAAATAGAGTTTGCAGATGTCTATGTATCGTAGCATTAGAGTTCTAATCCTTCTTAGAACGCGATATCTCATCTCATTTCTATGAATCATGATAAAATATAATATTCATTGCGAAGTGTCTTGTATACCTCCCATACACATCAAATGAATGTAAATGCGACACTTCCTTGCTAGGAAATGGCGATGGCAGATGTCTACGTATCCAAGCAATAGTGTTTTAATGCTTCTTAAAACGCGATATCGCATCTCATTTCTATGTTTCGTAATAAGATATAATATTCATTGTGGAGTGTTACGTAGACCTCGTATGCACCTTAAAAGAATGTTAATGCCACAGGTCCTTGCTAAGAAATAGCGTTTGCAGATATCTACGTATGGAAGCAATTGAGTTCTAATGCTTCTTAAAACGAGGTATCGCATCTCATTTCTATGTTTCATGATAAGATATAATATTCATTGTGCAGTGTTATGTATACCCCGTATTCACATCAAAAGAATGTAAATACGACACTTCCTTGCTTGGAAATAGCGTTTGCAGATGTCAACGTATCGTAGCAAGAGTATTCTAATGCTTCTAAAAACGCGAAATCGCTCCTCATTTATATGCTTCATGATAAGATATAATATTCATTGCGGAGTGTTATGTATACCTCGTATTCACTTCAAAAGAATGTAAGTGCGACACTTCCTTCCTAGGAAATGGCATCTGCAGATGTCTACGTATCGAAGCAATAGAGTTCTAATGCTCCTTTAATCGTCATATCGCATCTCATTTCTATGTTTCATGATAAGATATAATGTTCATTGTGCAGTGTTATGTATACCACGTATTCACATCAAAAGTATGAAAATACGACACTTCCTTGCTAGGAAATAGCGTTTGCAGATATCTACGTATCGCAGCAAGAGAGTTCTAATGCTTCTAAAAACGTGATATCGCATCTCAGTTCTATGTTTCATGATAAGATATAATATTCATTGTGGAGTGTTATGTATACCTCGTATTCACTGTAAAGGAATGTAAATGCGACACATCTTTGCTAGGAAATAGAGTCTGCTGATATCTACGTATCGTCGCAATAGAGTTCTAATGCTTCTGAAATCGTCATATCGCATCTCATTTCTATGTTTCATGATAAGATATAATATTTATTGTGCAGTGTTATGTATACCACGTATTCACTTCAATAGAATGTAAATGCGACACTTCCTTGCTAGGAAGTAGCGTTTGCAGATGTCTACGTATCGTAGAAATAGAGTTCTAATTCTTGTTAAAACGCGAGATAGCATCTCATTTCTATGTTTCATGATAAGATATAATATTCACTGCAAAGTGTCATGTATACCTCGTATTCACTTCAGAAGAATGTAAATGCGGCACTTCCTTGCTAGGAAGTAGCGTTTCCAGATGTCTACGTATCGTAGCAATAGAGTTCTAATGCTTCTCAAAACGCGATATCGCATCTCATTTCTATGTTTCATGATAAGATGTAATATTCATTGCGAAGTGTCATGTATACCTCGCATACACTTCAAACGAATGTTAATGCGACACTTCCTTACTAGGAAATAGCGTTTGCAGATGTCTACGTATCGAAGCAATACAGTTCTAATGCTTCGTAAAACGAAATGTCGCATCTCATTTCTATGATTCATGATAAGATATAATATTCATTGCGAAGGGTTATGTATACCTCGTACTCACTTCAATAGAATGCAAATGCGACACTTCCATGCTAGGAAATAGCGTTTCCAGATTTCTACGTATCGGAGCAGTAGAGTACTTATGCTTCTTAAATCGCGATATCGCATCTCATTTCTATGTTCCATGATAGGATATAATATTCTTTGCGAAGTGTCAAGTATACCTCGAATTCACTTTAGAAGAATGTAAATGCGACACTTCCCTGCTAGGAAATAGCGTTTGCAGATGTCTACGAATAGTAGCAATAAGGTTCTAGTGCCTTTTACATGGCCATATCGCATATCGTTTCTATGCTTCATGATAAGATATAATATTCAATGCGAAGTGTCATGTATACCTCGTATTCATTTCAAAAGAGTTTAAATGCGGCACTTCCTTGCTATTAAATAGCGTGTGCAGATGTCTACGTGTCGAAGCAATGGAGTTCTGATGCTTCTTAAAACGCGATATCGCATCACATTTCTATGCTTCATGATAAGATATAATATTCATTACGAAGTGTTATGTATTCCTCGTCTACACTTCCAATGAATGTAAATGCGACAGTTCCTTGCTAGGAAATAGCGTTTCCAGATGTCTACGCATCGAAGAAATAGAGTTCTAATGCTTCTTGAAACGAGATGTCGCATCTCATTTCTATGTTTCACGATTAGATATACTATTCAGTGCGAAGTGCCATGTATACCTCGAAATCACTTCAAAAGAATGTAAATGCGACACTTCCTTGCTAGGAAATAGCGTTGGCAGATGTCTACGTATCGAAGCAATAGAGTTCAAATGCTTCTTAAAACGAGATGTCGCATCTCATTTCTATGATTCACGATAAGATATAATATTCATTGCGAAGTGTTACGTGTGCCTCGTATTCACTTCAAAAGAATGTAAGTGCGACACTTTCTTGCTATTAAATAGCGTTTGCACATGTCTACGTATCGTAGCAATAAAGTTCTGATGCTTTTTATATCGCGATATCGCATCTCATTTCTATGTTTCATGATAAGATACAATATTCATTGCGAAGTGTCATGTATACCTGGTATACACTTCAAATGAATGTAAATGCGACACTTCCTTGCTAGGAAATAGCGTTTGCAGATGTCTACGTATCGTAGCATTAGAGTTCTAAATCATCTCAAATCGCTATATCGCATCTCATTTCTATGTTTCATGATAAGATATAAAATTCATTGCGAAGTGTCTTGTATACCACGCATACACTTCAAACTAATTAAAAGGCGACACTTCATTCCTAGGAAATAGCGTTGGCAGATGTCTAAGTATCGAAGCAATAGGGTTATAATGTTTCTTAAAACGAGATATCGCACCTCACTTCTGTATTAGGATAAGATATAATATTCATTGCGGAGTGTCATGTATACCTCGTATTCTCTCCAAAAGAATGTAAATGCGACACTTCCTTGCTAGGAAGTAGCGTTTGCAGATGTCTACGTATCGAAGCAATAGAATTCTAATCCTTCTTAAATCGCGATATCGCATCTCATTTCTATGTTTCATGATAAGATATCATATTCATTGCGAAGTGTTATGTATAGCTCGCCTACACTTCAAAAGAATGTAAACGCGACACTTCCTTGCTAGGAAATATCGTTTCCAGATGTCTACGTATCGAAGCAATAGAGTTCTAATGCTTCTCAATGCGCGATATCGCATCGCAGCTCTATGATTCAGGATAAAATATGATATTCATTGCGATATGTTATGTATACATCGTCTACACTTCAAAAGAATGTAAATGCCACATTTCCTTTTCTAGGATATAGCGCTTCCAGATATCTACGTACCGAAGCATGAGGGTTCTAATGCTTCTTAAAACGCGATATCGCATCGCAGTTCTATGTTTCATGATAAGATATAATATTCATTGCGAAGTGTTACGCACACCTCGTCTACACTCCAAAAGAATGTAAATGCCACACTTCCATGCTAGGAAATGCCTTTCCAGTTGTCTACGTATCGAAGCAATATAGTTCTAAAGCTTCTTAAAACGCGACATCGTTTCTCATCTCTATGTCTCATGATAAGATATAATATTCATTGCGAAGTGTTATGTTTTCCTCGTCTACACTTCAAATGAATCTAAATGCGACACTTCCTTCCTAGGAAATAGCGTTCGCAGATGCCTACGTATCGAAGCAATAAAGTTCTAATGCACCTTCAACCGCGATATCGCATCTCATTTCTGTGTTTCATGATAATATATATAATATTCATTGCGAAGTTTCATGTATTCCTCGTATTCACATCAAATGAATGTAAATGCGACACTTCCTTATTAGGAAATATCGTTTGCAGATGTCTACGTATCGAAGCAATAGGGATCTAATGCTTCTTGAAACGGGATATCGCCTCTCATTTCTATGTTTCATGATAGTATATAATATTCATTACGAAGTGTCATGTATATCTCGCATACACTTCAAATGAATGCAAATGCGACACTTCCCTGCTAGGAAATAGCGTTTGCAGATGTCTACGTATCGAAGCAAAAGAATTCTAATGCTTCTTAAATCGTCATATCGCATCTCATTTCTATGTTTCATGATAAGATATAATATTCTTTGCGAAGTGTCATGTATATCTCGCATACACTTCAAATGAATGTAAATGCGACACTTCCTTGCTAGGAAATAGCGTCTGCAGATATCTATGTATCGTAGCAATAGTGTTCTAATGCTTCTTAAAAGGCGATATCGCACCTCATTTCTATGTTTCATGATAAGATATAATATTCATTGCGAAGTGTGATGTATACCTCGCATACACTTCAAATGAATGTAAATGCGACACTTCCGTGTTGGGAAATAGAGTTTGCAGATATCTACCTATCGAAGCAATAGAGATCTAATGCTTTTTTAATCACTATATCGTATATCATTTCTATCTTTCATGATAAGATATAATATTCATTGTGGAGTGTTATGTATACCTCGAATTCACTACAAGAGAATGTAAATGCGACACTTCCTTGCTAGGAAATAGCGTCTGCAGATGTCTACGTATCGAAGCAACAGTGTTCTAATGCTTCTTAAAACGCGATATCGCATCTCATTTCTATGTCTCCTCATAAGATATAATATTCATTGCGAAGTGTTTTGTATTTCTCGTCTACACTTCAAATGAATGTAAATGCGACACTCCCTTGCTACTAGATAGCATTTGCAGATGTCTACGTATCGAAGCAATAGTGTTCTAATGCTTCTTAAACGAGATGTCGCATCTCATTTCTATGTTTCATGATAAGATACAATATTCATTCGAAGTGTCATGTATACCTCGTATTCACTTCGAAAGAATGTAAATGCGACACTTCCTTGCTAGGAAATAGTGTTTCCAGATATCTACGTGTCGCAGCAATAAAATTCTAATGCTTCTTAAAGCGCGATATCTCATCTAATTCCTATGTTTCATGATAAGATATCGTATTCATTGCGCAGTGTAATGTATACCTCGCATACACTTCAAATGAATGCAAATACTGCACTTCTTTGCTGGGAAATAGCGTTGACAGATTTTTACGTATCGAAGCAATAGCGTTCTAATGCTTCTTAAAAGGCGATATCGCATCACATTTCTATGTTTCATGATAATATATAATATTCATTGCGAAGTGTTATGTATACCTCGTCCTCACATCAAAAGAATGTAAATGCGACACCAACCTGGCTAGGAAATAGCGTTTGCAGATGTCTACGTATCGCAGATGTAGTGTTCTGATGCTTCTTAAATCGCGATATCGCATCTCATTTCTATGTCTCATGTTAAGATATAATATTCATTGTGCAGAGTTATGTATACCTCGTATTCGCTTCAAAATAATGTAAATGCGACACTTCCTTGCAAGGAAATAGAGTTAGCAGATGTCTACTTATCGTAGCAATAGGGTTCTAACGCATCCTAAAACGCGATATCGCATCTCATTTCTATGTGTCATGATGAGATATAATATTCGTTGCGAAGTGTCATGTATAACTCGTATTCACTTCAAAAGAATGTAAATGCGACAGTTCCTTGCTAGGAAATAGCGTTTCCAGATGTCTACGTATAGAAACAATAGGGTTCTAATGCTTCTTAAAACGAGACTTCGCATCTCAGTTCTATGTTTCATGATGAGATATAATATTCATTGCGAAGTGTCATGTATACCTCGTATTCACTTCAAATGAATGTAAATGCGACACTTGCTTGCTAGGAAATAGCGTTTGCAGATGTCTACGTATCGAAGCAATAGAGTTCTAATGCATCTTAAAACGATATATCGCATCTAATTTCTATGTTTCGTGGTATGATATAATATTCAATGCCAAGGGTCATGTATACCTCGTATTCACTTCAAAGGAATGTAAATGCGACAATTCCTAGCTAGGAAATAGCGTTGGCAGATTTCTACGTATCGAAACAATAGATTTCTAATGCTTCTTAATATAAGATGTCGCACCTCATTTTTATGTTTCATGGTGAGATATGATATTCATTGCGAAGTGTCATGTATACCTCGTTTCCACTTCAAAAGAATGTGAATGCGACACTTCCATTCTGGGAAATAGCGTTTGCATGATGTCTACGTATCGGAGCAATAGAGTTCTAATGCTTCTTTTATCGCGATATCGCATCTCATTTCGATATTTCCTGATAAGATATAATATTAATTGTGAAGTGTCATGTATACCTCGCATATACTTCAAATGATTGTAAATGCGACACTTTCTTGCTAGGAAATAGCGCTTTCAGATGTCTACGTATCGAAGCAATATAGTTCTAATGCTCCTTAAAACGGAATACCGCATCTCATTTCAATGTTTCACGATAAGATATAATATTCATTGCGAAGTGTCATGTATACCTCGCATACACTTCAAATCAATGTAAATGCGGCACTTCCATGCTAGGAAGTAGCGTTTGCAGATGTCTATGTATCGGAGAAATAGATTTCTAATGCTTCTTAAATCGCGATATCGCATCTTATTATTATATTCCATGATAAGATATAATATTCATTGCGAAGTGTTATGTATTCCTCGTTTACACTTCAAATGAATGTAAATGCGACACTTCCTTGCTAGGTAATAGCGTTGGCAGATCGAAGCAATAGAGTTCTTATGCTTCTTAATACAAGATGTCGCACCTCATTTTTATGTTTCATGGTGAGATATAATATTCATTGCGAAGGGTCATGTATACCTCGTTTTCACTTCAAAAGAATGTGAATGCGACACATCCATTCTAGGAAATAGCGTTTCCATATGTCTACGCATCGAAGCAGTAGAGCTCTAATGCTTCTTAAATCAGGATATGGCATCTCATTTCTATGTTTCATGATAAGATATAAAATTCATTGCCAAGTGTCACGTATACCTCGTACTTACTTCAAACGAATGTAAATGCGACACGTCCTTGCTAGGAAATAGCGTTCGCAGATGCTTACGTATCGAAGCAATAGTGTTCTATTGCTTCTTAAATCGCGATATCGCATCTCATTTCTATGTTTCATGATAAGGTATATTATTCATTGTGGAGTGTTATGTATACCTCGTAATCTACACTTCAAATGAACGTATTAGCGACACTTCCTTTCCAGGAAATAGAGTTTCCATATGTCTACGCGTCGAAGCAGTAGAGTTCTAATGCTTCTTAAATCGAGATACCGCATCTCATTTCTATGTTTCATGATAAGATATAATATTCATTGCCAAGTGTCATGTATACCTCGCACTTACTTCAAACTAATGTAAATACGACACTTCCTTGCTAGGAAATAGCGTTTGCAGGTGTCTACGCATCGAAACTATAGCGTTCTAAAGCTTCTTAAAACGAGATGTCCCATCACGTTTCGATGTTTCATGATAAGGTATAATATTCATTGCGAAGTGTCATGTATACCTTGTATTCACTTCAAAAGAATGTAAATGCTGCACTTCCTTGCTAGGAAATAGCGTTTGTAGATGTCTACGTATCGTAGCAATAGAGTTCTAATGCTTCTTAAATCGCGATATCGCATCTCATTTCTATGTTTCGTGATAAGGTATAATATTCATTGTGGAGTGGTATGCATACCTCGTGTTCACTTCAAACTAATGTAAATGCGACACTTCCTTGCTATTAAATAGCGTTTGCAGATGTCTACGTATCGCACCAATAGAGTTCTAATGCTTTTCAAATTGGGATATCGCATCTCATTTCTATGTTTCAAGATAAGATACAATATTCATTGTGGAGTGCTATGTATGAAGCGTATTTACTTCAAAAGAATGTAAATGCGGCACTTCCTTCCTAGGAAATAGCGTTTGCAGATGTCTACGTATCGTAGCAATATAGTTCTAATGCTTCTTAAATCGCGATATCGCATCGCATTTCTGTGTTTCATGATAAGATATAATATTAATTGCAAGTCTCATGTATACCTCGTATTCATTTCAAATAAATGTAAATGCGACACTTCCTTGCTAGGAAATAGCGTTTGCACATGTCTACGTATCGAAGCAATAGATTTCTAATGCTCCTTAAAATGCGATATCACATCTCACTTCTATGTTTCATGATAAGTTATAATATTCATAATATATTCATTGTGCAGTGTTATGTATATCTCGTCTGCACTTCAAATGAATGTAAATGCTATACTTCCTTGCTACGAAATGGCGTTTGCAGATGTACACGTATCGTAGCAATAGAGTTCTAATGCTTCTTAAAACGCGATATCGTACCTCATTTCTATGTTTCATGACAAGATATAACATTCATTGCGAAGTGTCATGTATACCTCGTATTCGCTTCAGAGGAATGTAAGTGCGACACTTCCTTGCTAGGAAATAGCGTTTGCAGTTGTCTACGTATCGTAGCAATAGAGTTCGAATGCTTCTCAAAACGCGATTTCGCATCCCATTTCTATGTTTCATGATAAGATATAATATTAATTGCAAAGTGTCATGTATACCTCGTATTCACCTCAAAAGAATGTAAATGCGAAACTTGCTTGCTAGGAAATAGCGTTTTCAGATATCTACGTATCGTAGCAATAGAGTTCTAATGCTTCTTAAATCGCGAAGTCGTATTTCATTTCTATGTCTCATGATAACATATAATATTCATTGCGAAGTTTCATGTATTCCTCGTATTCGCTTAAAACGAATGTAAATGCGACACTTCCTTATTAGGAAATAGCGTTTGCAGATGTCTACGTATCGAAGCAATAAAGTTCTAATGCATCTTAAATCCTGATATCGCACCTCATTTCTATGTTTCATGATAACATATAGTATTCATTGTGCAATGTTATGTATACCTCGCATTCACTTCAAAAGAATGTAAATGCAACACGTCCTTGCTATGAAATAGCGTTTGCAGATGTCTACGTATCGAAGCAATAAAATTCTAATGCATCTTAAATCGTGATATCGTATCTCATTTCTATGCTTCATGATAACATATAATATTCATTGTGCAATGTTATGTATACCTCGCATTCACTTCAAAAGAGTGTAAATGCGACACGTCCTTGCTATGAAATAACGTTTGTAGATGTCTACGTATCGTAGCAATAGAGTTCTAAAGCTATTTAAAACGCGATATCACATCACATTTCTATGTTTCATGATAAGATATAATATTCATTGCGAATATTCATGTATTCCTCGTATTCACTTCAGAAGAATGTAAATGCGACACTTCCGTGCTAGGAAATAGCGTTTGCAGATGCCTACGTATCGAAGCAATAAAGTTCTAATGCTTCTTATATCGCGAGATCGCATCTCATATCTATGTTTCACGATAAGATATAATATTCATTGTGGAGTGTTATGTATACCTCGTATTCACCTCAAAAAAATGTAAATGCGACACTTCCTTGCTAGGAAGTAGCGTTTGCAGATGTCTACGTATCGAAGCAATAGGGTACTAAAGCTTCTTAAATCGCGATATCGCATCATTTCCATGTTTCATGATAAGATATAATATTCACTGCGAAGTGTCATGTATACCTGGCACACACTTCAAATGAATGTAAATGCAACACTTCTTTCTAGAAAATTACGTTACCAGAAGTCTTCGTATCGAAGCAATAGAGTTCTAATGCTTCTTAAATCGCGATATCGCCACTCATTTCTATGTTTCATGATAAGATATAATATACATTGCGAAGTGACATGCATACCTCGTATTCACTTCAAAAGAATGTAAATGCGACACTTTCTTGCTAGGACGTAGCGTTTGCAAATGTCTACGTATCGATGCAATTGAGTTCTAATGCTTCTCAAAACGCCATATCGCATCTCATTTCTATGTTTCATGATAAGATATAATATTCATTGCGAAGTGTCCTGTTAACCTCGTATTCACTTCAAAAGAATGTAAATGCGACACTTGCTTGCTAGGAAGTAGAGTTTGCAGATGTCTATGTATCGTGGCAATAGAGTTCTAATGCTTCTTAAAATATGATATCGCATCTCATTTCCATGTTTCATGATAAGATATAATAATCATTGCGAAGTGTCATGTATCTCGTATTCACTTCAAAAGAATGTAAATAGGACACTTCCATGCTAGGAAATAGCGTTTGCAGATGTCTACGTATCGTAGAAATAGAGTTCTAATGCTTCTTAAATCGCGATATCGCATCTTATTTCTATGTTTCGTGATGATATGATATTCATTGCGAAGTGTCATGTAAACCTCGTATTTACTTCAAAAGAATGTAAATGCGACACTTCCTTGCTAGGAAATAGAGTCTGCAGATGTGTACGTATCGTAGCAATAGATTTCCAATGGTTCTTAAAACGGGATATCGCCACTCACTCCTATGTTTCATGATAAGATACAATATTCATTGCGAAGTGTCTTGTATACCTCCCAAACACTTCAAATGAATGTAAATGCGACACTTCCTTGCTAGGCAGTAGCGCTTGCAGATGTCTACGTATCGAAGTATTAGTGTTCTAATGCTTCTTAAAACGCAATAGCGCATCTCATTTCTATGTATCATGATAAGATATAATAATCATTGCGAAGTGTCATGTATCTCGTATTCACTTCAAAAGAATGTAAATAGGACACTTCCATGCTACGAAATAGCGTTTGCAGATGTCTACGTATCGTAGAAATAGAGTTCTAATGCTTCTTAAATCGCGATATCGCATCTTATTTCTATGTTTCGTGATGATATGATATTCATTGCGAAGTGTCATGTAAACCTCGTATTTACTTCAAAAGAATGTAAATGCGACACTTCCTTGCTAGGAAATAGAGTCTGCAGATATGTACGTATCGTAGCAATAGATTTCCAATGGTTCTTAAAACGGGATATCGCCACTCACTACTATGCTTCATGATAAGATTCAATATTCATTGCGAAGTGTCTAGTATACCTCCCAAACACTTCAAATGAATGTAAATGCGACACTTCCTTGCTAGGCAGTAGCGCTTGCAGATGTCTACGTATCGAAGTATTAGTGTTCTAATGCTTCTTAAAACGCAATAGCGCATCTCATTTCTATGTTTCATGATAAGATATAATATTCATTGCGAAGTGCCACTTATACCCCGCATACACTTCAAATGAATGTAAATGCGACACTTGATTGCTAGGAAATAGCGTTTGCAGATGTCTCCGTATAGAAGCAGTAGAGCTCTAATGCTTCTCAAAACGCGATATCGCATCTCATTCCTATGTTTCGTTGTAAGGTATAATATTCATTGCGAAGTGTCATGTATACCTCGTATTCACTTCAAAAGAATGTAATGCGACACTTCCTTGTAGGAAAGAGCGTTTCCAGATGTCTACGTATCGAAAAAATAGTTTTCTATTGCTTCTTAAAACGAGATATCGCATCTCATTTCTATGTTTCGTGATATCATATAATATTCATTGCGAAGTGTCACTTATACCACGAATACACTTCAAATGAATGTAAATGCGACACTTCATTGCTAGGAAATAGCGTTTGCAGATGGCTACGTATCGAGGCAATTGTGTTCTACTGCTTCTTAAAACGGGATAACGCATCTCATTTCTATGTCTCATGATAAGATATAATATTCATTACGAAGTGTTATGTATTCCTCTTCTACACTTCAAATGAATGTAACTGCGACACTTACTTTCTAGGAAATTACGTTTCCAGATGTCTACGTATCGAAGCAATAGAGTACTAATGCTTCTTAAATCGCGATATCGCATCTCATTCCTATGTTTCGAGATAAGACATAATATCCATTGTGGAGTGTTATGTATACCTCGTACTCACTTCAAAAGAATGTAAATGCGACACTTCCCTGCTAGGAAATAGCCTTTGCAGATTTCTACGTATCGTAGTAATAGAGTTCTAATGCTTCTTAAAACATGATATCGCATCTCATTTCTATGTTTCATGATAAGATATAATATTCATTGCGACGTGTCATGTATACCTCGTATTCAATTCAAAAGAATGTAAATGCAACACCTCCATGCTAGGAAATAGCGTTTCCAGATGTCTACGTATCGAAACAATAGAGTTCTAATGCTTCTTAGAACGAGAGGACGCATCTCATTTATATGTTTCATGATAAGATATAATATTCATTGCGAGGTGTCATGTATACCTCGTATTCACTTCAAAAGAATGTAAGGCGGCACTTCCTTCCAAGGAAATAGCGTTTGCAGATGTCTACGTATCGTAGCAGTAGAGTTCTAATGCTTCTTAAAGCATGATATCGCATCTCATTTCTATGTTTCATGATAAGAAATAATACTCATTGCTATGTGTCATGTATACCTCGTATTCACTTCAATAGAATGTAAATGCGACACTTCCCTGCTATTAAATAGCGTTTGCACATGTCTACGTATCGTAGCAACAGAGTTCTAATGCTTCTCAAAACGCGATATTGCATCTCAATTCTATGTTTCATGATAAGATGTAATATTCATTGCGAAGGGGTATATATACCACGTATTCACTTCAAATGAATGTAAATGCGACACTTCCTTTCTAGGAAATTACGTTTCCAGATGTCTACATATCGAAGCAATAGAGTTCTAATGCTTCTTAAAACGCGATATCGCATCCCACTTCTATGTTTCATGGTAGGATATAATATTCATTACGGAGTGGCATGTATACTTCGTCTACACTACAAAAGAATGTAAATGCCACACATACTAGCTAGGAAATGCGTTTCCAGATGTCTACGTATCGAAGCAATAAGGTTCTAATGCTCCTTAAAACGCGATGCCGCATCTCATTTCTATGTTGCATGAAATGATATAATATGCATTGCAAAATGTTTCGTATGCCTCGTCTACACTTCAAAAGAATGCAAATGCCACACTTCCTTATTAGGAAATAGCTTTTCCAGATGTCTACGTATCGAAGCAGTATAGTTCTAATGCTTCTTAAACCAAATATCGCATCTAATTTCTATGTTTCATGATATGATATAATATTCATTGTGAAATGTCATGTATACCTCGTATTCACTCCAAAAGAATGTAAGTGCGACACTTCCTTGCTAGGAAGCAGCGTTTGCAGATGTCTACGTATCGTAGCAATAGAGGTCTACTGCTTCTTACATCGCGATATCGCATCTCATTTCTATGTTTCGTGATAAGGTATAATATTCATCGTGGAGTGTTATGTATACCTCGTATTCCTCACTTCAAAAGAATGTAAATGCGACACTTCCTTGCTAGGAAATAGTGTTTCCAAATGTCTACGTATAGAAACAATAGGGTTCTGATGCTTCTTAAAACGAGACTTCGCATCTCATTTCTATGTTTCATGATAAGATATAATATTCATTGCGAAGTGTCATGTAATCCTCGTATTCACTTCAAATAAATGAAAATGCGACATTTCCTTGCTAGGAAATAGCGGTGCCAGATGTCTACGTATCAATGCAAAAGAGTTCTAATGCTTCTCAAAACGCGATATCGCATCTCATTTCAATGTTTCATGATAAGACATAATATACATTGCGAAGAGTCATGTATTCCTCGCATACACTTCAAATGAAAGGAAACGCGACACTTCCTCTCTAGGAAATAGCGTTTGCAGATATCTACGTATCGAAGCAATAGAGTTCTAATGCTTCTTAAAACGCGATATCGCATCTCATTTCTGCCTCATAATAAGATATAATATTCATTGCGAAGTGTTATGTATTCCTCGTCTACACTTCAAGTGAATGTAAATGCGACACTTCCTTGCTAGGAAATAGCGTTTGCAGATGTCTACGTGTGGTATGAATAGAGTTCTAATGCTTCTTAAAACGCGATATAGCATCCCATTTCTATGTTTCGTGATAACATATAATATTCATTACGAAGTGTCACTTACACCGCGCATACATTTCATATGAATCTGAGTGCGACACTACCTTGCTAGGAAATAGCGTTTGCAGATGTCTACGTATCGATGTAATAGAGTTCTAATGCTTCTTATACCGCGTTATCGCGTATCATTTCTATGTTTCGAGTTCAGGTATAATATTCATTGTGGATTGTTTTGTATTCCTCGTATTCACTTCAAAAGAATGTAAATGCGACACTTCCTTGCTAGAAAATAGCATTTGCAGATGTCTCTGTATCGAAGCAATAGAGTTCTAAAGCTTCTTAAAACGCGATATCGCATCTCATTTCTATGCTTCATGATAAGATATAATATTCATTGCGAAGTGTCATGTATACTTCGTATTTCCTTCAAAAGGATGTAAATGCGACACTTCCTTGCCAGGAAATAGAGTTAGCAGATGTCTGCGTATCGTAACAATAGAGCTCTAATGCTCCTTAATCCGCGATATCGCATTTCATTTCTATGTTTCTTTATAAGGTATGATATGCATTGGGGAGTGTTAGGTGCAACGTCTGGCGTACCGCCTTCCATCCCCCAGCACCTCCCAAAGCATGCGGCAGCGACGTACTCACTGTCAGCAGCACCTAAGTACACGGGACGAGCGCCACCACAACCAAACATACACCACGTCCGCCGAGCCAAGGCTGCTATCAAGGTACGAAGATCTAGGAGTTCGACCGATCGACCGTGTGACAACGTGCAGCATTTCCAAAGCCAGGAAAGATGCAGCATCCAACCAGACGACTGGACCACTGGGCACAGCAGCGAATCACCTACACCATTACAGCGTTATTCCTATTTCCAAAGTATATATTCGTAAATCGTACTCTAGATCTAAGTACTCGACACATACATTGTACATACGCAGACAACACACACATAGCTTCTAAGATCAACCTAAATATCTATAATTATAAGTTGCGATACGCTCGAGCGGGCGTCCGACGAGCCGCGCCCCACTCCGACCGGCCGCCCCACTGCGCGGGCCGAGCGGCCACCCCACTCCGGGCTCCAGCGACTCGCGCGCCACGCGACCTAAGGAGGTCGCGGACCCGCGATCGGAGAGTCAGTCTTCTCCGAGCTTCGTTCCAAGCTGATCATTAGACAGCTCTAATCCACCTTAGTCAGAGGTGTTCGTAATTCTATTCTAAATTCAAGTTCAATTCCAATCATAGAGTCTAGTTCTAATTCCAATTCTAAACAATTAAGTCTACATTTAACTTAGTCTTAGGGAAAGTACAGTGTAAGCTTAGGATTAACTTAGAATATACTTTGATTTTACCTCCTAACTACTAGTTCAGTTATTGATAATTTCCATTAACTTCATTCTTATCCTACGAGTTCTTCCACGAGCCAACGCGTGGACATTCTACATTCAATCCAATCGTTAGTCGATCATTGGTAATCAGCTGGTTAGAGCGGACCGCCGCTTAGCTTCGCTGACCCATACGTGAGACTGCGTGCAGATAACGTCGACATTTCACTCTCTGGACCGACAGGCTAGAGCGGACCGCCGCTTACCCGAGTCGTATCTAGTCTGCTGAAATTAGACGCGAATGTGCAGTAATTCGAAGCGAAAGGCTCGACGTGCGGGAAGGAAGAACTTCCTACGCCGTCTCGTACGTGAATACGTGGGCACCAAAGCCTTACCGTCGATCTGTGCATCCGCCACCGTCCTCGTGGCTTCTCAACGTTCCACGCCGACAACCTTATCCGATCCAGGGAAGCCGAACATTGCTGAATCCCCGCAACGCTGGGCGCTCATTCCTTTGGACATTCAGCCTCGCAGTCCTTACGCAGCATCGATACCAGACTACGATCCACGGAAACAGAGATACCTCAGGAAAGAATATTGATTTGTTCGCTATCAAGACGGCAAAGGTAGTATTTTTCCACATTTACCGCGTTAGCGTGTTCGTAAAAGCGTTCGTTGTCCCACGGAAGGAACCCGGCATTAGTCGCAATTAAGCGAGCCGTTTCCGCGAATTGGCTGCGTGTCGCCTCCGAGTAAAGCGGAAATTTTCCACCCTCGTGACGTGACACAAAATTGGTGACAGCGGTGGGATTGCTTCGCGTTAAGTCGAGAAATTCAGCTTTGAACTTACGCGATCAGCCATGGCGACACGGACGCCTACAAAAACGCGCTTTCAATCGTCTAGAGCCGCCGCCGCAGGTGTAGATGCGGATCGCGATAAAAGAGTAGCCCGAAATATAGAGTTTCAAGACGCGCTTGCCGACACCGTTCCACGAACTGCCGAGACCTGTGAAAGTAATAGACCCGCCGACAATGCAGTGTCTCTAATGCAACAGATAGAACATATGCGCCGTGAATTGGAGGCCTTGCGTCATTCACAAACAGTTTCAAGGGCCGACACCGTCCCATTAGATATTCCACAATTTAACGCGTCGACGCCGCAGGACTCGAATATCGAATCCGGGAATCCACAACACGATGAACTGTCGCTAAAACAAGCCTTGGAGGCCGTTCCTCACTACGATGGGCAAAACATGCCTGTTCTGCAATTCACGCGAGCGTGTAAGCGAGCTTACGAGCTGATTCCGGGCGGTTGCGAGCGTACTTTCACCCGTTTAATTAAAAGTAAATTGAAGGGACGCGCGTATTTGGCATTGGAGGACGAACCGTGCCAATCTATATTAGAGTTAACAGATATTTTGCGAAGTTCTTTCGGTGCCGTCAGATCCGCGGATCACTACCGCGGAGAGTTAACCAACATTTATATGAAATCAGGAGAGCACATATTAGATTATATTAGCCGCGTAAAGGACCTGCGGACTGCAATCATAGATTGCGAGAGGTTAGATCCATACGCTTCCGGACGCGGTTCATCCAACGTAGACGAACTTACATTACGATGTTTCACAGACGGTTTAATTCCAGAACTTCGCGTTCAAATTCCTTTACACACGATCCAGTCGCACCAAGAAGCGTTTTCGCGAGCTAGAGGATTATACAAGAGGTACGAATTAGATCGCGAACGCCTGACAAATCCTCGAACTCAGGTAGAAAACCGGGTAAAACGAAACGAAATAATTTGTTCGGCATGCAATAATACAGGTCATTACGCTAGGGATTGCCGCGCCAGGTCAACTCCGTTACGACCAGAACCTAACGCGTACAATCCACTTACCCAGCGCGAAACACCTGCTCCCAGGGCCGCGTATAGCCAACCGCGACCGTTAATTCCTCGCGAAAAATATTGTAGATATTGTCGAACGCCGGGACATGAGATTGAGGAATGCCGAAAGCGGCAATATTATAATAACATCCGGGCATCGGGAAACGGGAATGGCCTCCCTCCGCGCCGCGAGACGGGACGCGAGGCCACTCGCCAAGTTCGTTCTCTCGCGTCAAACTATCAAACCACGGAAATCGAAAATACAGAGCCGCAGTAAATTTAACGGGTAAGACTAACACTCCCAGCGTCGTCTTAAAATCGGATACGTTACTTAAACCAACCGAATTTATGATAGATACCGGCGCTGAGATTAACATAATAAAACGTTCCGCACTATCTTCTTCCGCTCGAATCGATACCGACGAAGTAGTAGTAATTACGGGCGTGACAAATGGCAAGACTACGACTATCGGTACAGTAAACTTAGTGTTATTTGACCGCGTAGTCCCATTCAATGTTGTAAGTGACGATTTCCCTCTCGGTCCAGATGGGATCCTAGGATCTGGATTCTGTTCCGACGCGGAAATATCCTTTCCTAAATGCGAAATCAAGTGGCACGGAAAGACAATTCCGTTCCGCCGCGAAATCGCTAGTTTCGAAACCAAAGCATCTAGGACCTCCGAACAGGTCATTCCGCCGAAAACCAAACCCTCTAAAACTTTCAGTAAGGTCGATCCGCCAAATAAAATACAGGAGGGAAATCCGAAAACCTCCGGAAGGGTCAAACTACCTGTTCGCGATTTTTCTAAGACCGACGAAACGGTCACAGTTCCGCCGCGTATGAATATCGGCGTCAAGGTCAGAGTAGTAAATTCGGAAATCTCGGAGGGAATAATTCCTCGATTAAATATCGGGCCGGGATTATTCTTTGGCAATGCGCTGGTTAAAGTCAACGAAGGCACGGCGATTACTCGGGTAATAAACTCGACCGATCAAGCGGTTAAAATCGTTCTGCCCTCCATAAAACTCGAATCAGTGGCGATCAAGCCATCCAAGTCCGAGGAAGATAGCCATTCGTTGTTTTCGATTTTTACCACTTCGAAGAAGTTCGAATCAAATCAAGTAGCGCGTCCAAAAATCGGTAACGTTTCCGCCGCTTCGTCCGGCACAACCCAAAAGGGGAAATCGAGTCAATCCATTTCCCGTTCAAACATAGTTTTCAGGTACGAAACTCCTCTTAACACCGCAATAAAACCAACGTACGCTCAGGTAGCCAAAACAGCCGCTAAAGTCATGTTAACGCGAACATCTGTAACTACGCCAAAATCTCGTTTAGAAAATGTAATTAATACGCTAAGATTGGATCACCTCAACGAAGAGGAAAAACAGCATGTAATAAACCTAGTAGATAAGACGCAAGATTTGTTTTACATAGAAGGCGATACTTTAGGCCACACTACCGCAGCTACGCACAAAATACCCACGGTCGACAACCGACCAATTAACGTCAAGCAGTATAGATTTCCGCTCGTACATAAAGAGGAGATTCGGGACCAGATTAATAAACTTCTTCAAAATGGTATTATCCGCGATTCAAAGTCTCCGTACAACTCGCCGTTGTGGGTAGTTCCCAAAAAGGCCGATTCTCAAGGGAAAAAGCGCTGGCGTGTAGTGATCGATTATCGTGCACTAAACGAGAAGTCGATCGCCGACGCCTATCCCTTGCCGTGTATTACGGAGATTTTGGATCAGTTGGGCAGTGCTAAGTACTTTAGCACATTCGACTTGGCCAGCGGTTTCCATCAAATCCCGATGGAAGCCGCTGACGCACATAAAACGGCATTCTCCACACCGCATGGCCATTACGAATTCACGAGAATGCCGTTCGGCCTTAAGAATGCGCCTGCCACATTTCAGAGGCTAATGGATAACGTGCTCGCGGGGCTACAGGGTAACGAGCTCTTTGTTTATTTGGACGATATCGTCCTCTACGCTAGCTCCCTTCAAGAGCACGCAGTCAAGTACGAAAGATTAACGCGTAAACTAAGAGAGGCCAATCTGGTCCTCCAACCCGATAAGTGCGAGTTTTTGAGGCGCGAAGTGAGTTACCTTGGGCACGTAATCAGTGAGAGTGGCGTGAAACCGGACCCGGCAAAGATAAGCGCGGTTCGAGATTTTCCCCGACCAACTAATCCGAAACAAATAAAACAATTCTTAGGCCTTGCCGGATACTATCGGCGATTCATATCAAATTTCTCCAACGTCGCTAAACCTCTCACGAACTTATTAAAGAAGGATACTACTTTTGTATGGCGTAATGAGCAGGAGAATGCTTTTGTTAAGTTACGCGACGCGCTATGCGAGACGCCAATCCTGCAGTATCCGAACTTTAATTTACCGTTCGTAATTACCACGGATGCATCGGCAGACGCGATAGGCGGTGTGTTAAGCCAAGGGCCGATCGGCCGTGATCTACCGATTGCATATACTTCGCGACTCCTGAATTCGGCCGAAAGAAACTACTCAACGATTGAAAAGGAGTGTTTAGCTATAATCTACGCAGTCCATCATTTCCGACCATACATATATGGCAAACAATTTAAGCTAGTCACCGACCATCGTCCACTGGTGTGGATGAATTCCGTAAAGGATCCATCCAGCCGTCTTGTGCGGTGGAGGCTGAAGCTTGCCGAGTACGACTATGAGATGATTTATAAAGCCGGGAAAACGAATTCAAACGCCGACGCGCTCTCACGAAATCCAGTAAGAGTATTTCCACTCACGAAATCATCTTCTGACGAAAACATTTTCGATCCAATTCCGAAATCCTCCCAGCGGAGAGAGCCCCAAGCTCCACCCGCACCACCACCGTCACCTAGCTCCGATGACAACCTACCGCCATTACCGACCGATATCTACGTACCGGCAGAGGGTGAACACGTACGATACGAACCATTATTCAAATTCTCAAGAGACACTATAGCTACCAGACGCGATAACATTGTCATTTTTATTACACAATCGGGAAACCCATACGATGCAGGCGCGAAGGAAATTCAAAAATGCGGAAAATTTTTTTTCAATAGGAAAGACGTCCATCTCACGAAAGCTAGAGTAACGAAAATCGATGACTATTACCAAATTCAGCTTCCAGTAATCGAGCACGACAGTCGAGCCATAGATTATCAGACAGTAGTAGAGACATTACGTTCACTGTTCGATGTAATCACCGAGCTACAACTAAGTACATTCAGCATCGCGCAGACGTCACTAGACTCCTTGCCGTGGTCGCAAATTAAGAGAATTCTAGATGATTTGTTTTATGAAATTCAGGTTCAAATAACGGTTTGCCAGGGACTAATCCATATACCACCGGAAGAACATAGATTAAAAATAATACAGCAGAATCACGACACGCCAGTAGGGGGACATAAGGGCGTAAATAAAACTTATTCGCGCATCCGAGAAAAGTATTTTTGGCCCAACATGAAAAACCAGATACAGGATTATATTAGGAAATGTAGGAGCTGCCAATTGGAAAAATTAGTTCGTGTAAAAACGAAACAACCTCTAACTTTGACAGACACACCGGGTTCCGCATTTGATAAGATTTCGATGGACGTTATGGGTCCACTTCCTACAACTCCTGACGGCTACAAAAACATACTTACCATCCAGGACCTGTTAACGAAATACTCAGTCGCGATACCATTAAAGCAAACTTCGGCAGTAGATATTGCAGACGCACTTATAACCGGGTTCATTTGCAAATTTGGTTGCCCAAAAGGGATCTTAACAGATCAGGGATCCAACTTTATCAATAGCCTCATCAAGGCCATCGCGACTAAATTCAGGATAAAGCAATTCAAGTCTACAGCCTTCCACCCACAGACAAATGGTTCGGTGGAACGATCCCACCATGTTTTAGCGGAATACCTCAAACATTTCATACACACCAGTGGCGATTGGGAACGATGGCTACCTTACGCAATGCTATCTTATAATACAAGTGTCCACGAGGGCACATTATACACACCGCACGAACTCGTTTTCGGTCGAATTGCGAGAGTACCATCCGACACACCATTCCAAGACAATACAGAGAATGAGACTTATTCGGACTATCTCATTAATTTAAACGAGAAAATTTCGAAATCACAAGCGATCGCCAGGGAGAATCTTGATAATGCCAAACGTCGTGCGAAACACTATTACGATAGAAAGCTTAACATTCAGAAGTTCGAAGCCGGCCAATGGGTCTTTTTGCTAAGGGAGCCCAATAAACATAAATTTTATTCCCAATACGCGGGCCCCTATAGAATAATCGAAGTTCTGAATGATAATAACGTTAAGTTAGCTATTAAGGGACGACATAAAATAGTGCATACCAATAAGATTAAGTTATGTAAAAGAATGAGTGGACTGAAACAGATAGAGACTGAAAATGTGATAGCCAAAGGTGAGAAATGTTCTCAAAACTCTACGAGCAGTGAAAGTGCCAGTGAACCCAGTACCAGCGAACGCTACGGAAATGGTCACCCAAGAGATGCAAAGCGAGCCCGCCACAGCTTATCCGGCAGGGATTCGTCAGTACGACAACAGCCAACCGGCAGGACAACAGGTGTGCAGCCACCCACTAATTCGCAGATTCCAGACAGGAGATCTTGGCATGGCCAAGATTCCTTTCGTATGGGGGGAGGTGTAACGTCTGGCGTACCGCCTTCCATCCCCCAGCGCCTCCCACAGCATGCGGCAGCGACGTACTCACTGTCAGCAGCACCTAAGTACACGGGACGAGCGCCACCACAACCAAACATACACCACGTCCGCCGAGCCAAGGCTGCTATCAAGGTACGAAGATCTAGGAGTTCGACCGATCGACCGTGTGACAACGTGCAGCATTTCCAAAGCCAGGAAAGATGCAGCATCCAACCAGACGACTGGACCACTGGGCACAGCAGCGAATCACCTACACCATTACAGCGTTATTCCTATTTCCAAAGTATATATTCGTAAATCGTACTCTAGATCTAAGTACTCGACACATACATTGTACATACGCAGACAACACACACATAGCTTCTAAGATCAACGTAAATATCTATAATTATAAGTTGCGATACGCTCGAGCGGGCGTCCGACGAGCCGCGCCCCACTCCGACCGGCCGCCCCACTGCGCGGGCCGAGCGGCCACCCCACTCCGGGCTCCAGCGACTCGCGCGCCACGCGACCTAAGGAGGTCGCGGACCCGCGATCGGAGAGTCAGTCTTCTCCGAGCTTCGTTCCAAGCTGATCATTAGACAGCTCTAATCCACCTTAGTCAGAGGTGTTCGTAATTCTATTCTAAATTCAAGTTCAATTCCAATCATAGAGTCTAGTTCTAATTCCAATTCTAAACAATTAAGTCTACATTTAACTTAGTCTTAGGGAAAGTACAGTGTAAGCTTAGGATTAACTTAGAATATACTTTGATTTTACCTCCTAACTACTAGTTCAGTTATTGATAATTTCCATTAACTTCATTCTTATCCTACGAGTTCTTCCACGAGCCAACGCGTGGACATTCTACATTCAATCCAATCGTTAGTCGATCATTGGTAATCAGCTGGTTAGAGCGGACCGCCGCTTAGCTTCGCTGACCCATACGTGAGACTGCGTGCAGATAACGTCGACATTTCACTCTCTGGACCGACAGGCTAGAGCGGACCGCCGCTTACCCGAGTCGTATCTAGTCTGCTGAAATTAGACGCGAATGTGCAGTAATTCGAAGCGAAAGGCTCGACGTGCGGGAAGGAAGAACTTCCTACGCCGTCTCGTACGTGAATACGTGGGCACCAAAGCCTTGCCGTCGATCTGTGCATCCGCCACCGTCCTCGTGGCTTCTCAACGTTCCACGCCGACAACCTTATCCGATCCAGGGAAGCCGAACATTGCTGAATCCCCGCAACGCTGAGCGCTCATTCCTTTGGACATTCAGCCTCGCAGTCCTTACGCAGCATCGATACCAGACTACGATCCACGGAAGCAGAGATACCTCAGGAAAGAATATTGATTTGTTCGCTATCAAGACGGCAAAGGTAGTATTTTTCCACATTTACCGCGTTAGCGTGTTCGTAAAAGCGTTCGTTGTCCCACGGAAGGAACCCGGCATTAGTCGCAATTAAGCGAGCCGTTTCCGCGAATTGGCTGCGTGTCGCCTCCGAGTAAAGCGGAAATTTTCCACCCTCGTGACGTGACACATGTCATTTCTATGTTTCATGATAAGATATAATATTCATTGCGAAGTGTCACTTGTAACTCGCATACACTTCAAATGAATGTAAATGCGACACTTTCTTCCTAGAATATAGCGTTTTCAGATGTCTACGTATCGATGCAATAGAGTTCTAATGATTCTTAAAACGCGATATCGCACCTCATTTGTATGTTTCATGATAAGATATAATAATCATTGGGAAGTGTTATGTTTACCTCGTTTGCACTTCAAAAGATTGTAAATGTCACACGTCCTTGTATACCTCTTCAGCACTTCAAAAGATTGTAAATGCCACACTTCTTTGCTTGAAAATGCGTTTCCAGGTGTCTACTTATCGAAGCAATAGAGTTCTAGGGCTTCTTAAAACGAGATATCGCAACTCATTTCTATGTTTCATGGTAAGATATAATATTCATTGCGTAGTGGCATGTATACCACGCATACACTTCAAACGAATGTAAATGCGACACTTCCGTGCTAGGAAATAGCGTTTGCAGTCGTCTACGTATCGAAGACATAGAGTTCTAATGCTTCATAAATAGCGATATCGCATCCCATTTCTTGTTTCATGATAAGATATAATATTCATTGTGCAGTGATATGTATACCTCGCATACACTTCAAATGAATGTAAATGCGACACTTCCTTGCTAGGAGATAGCGTTCGCAGACGTCTACGTATCGAAGCATTAGAGTTCTAATGCTTCTTCAATCGCGATATCGCATCTCATTTCTATGTTTCATGATAAGATATAATATTCATTGTGGATTGTTATGTATATCTCGTATTCACATCAAACGAATGTAAATGCGACACTTCCTTGTTAGGAAATAGCGTCTGCTGATATCTACGAATTGTAGCAACAGGGTTCTAATGCTTCTTAAAACGCGATATCGCATTTCATATCTATGTTTCATGATAAGATACAATATTCATTGCGAAGTGTCATGTATACCTCGCATTCACTTCAAATGAATGTAAATGCGACACTTCCTTGCTAGGATATAGCGATAGCAGATGTCTACGTATGGAAGCAATATAGTTCTAATGCTTCTTAAAACGCGATATGGCATCTCATTTCTATGTTTCATGATAAGATATAACATTCATTTCGAAGTGTCATGTATACCTCGCATACACTTCAAATGAATGTAAGTGCGACACTTCCTTGCTAGGAAATAGCGATGGCAGATGCCTACGTATCGAAGCAATAGTATTTCAATGCTTCTTAAATCGCGATATCGCACCTCAATTCTACGTTACATGATGAGATATAATATTCATTGTGCAGTGTTATGTATATCTCGTCTACACTTCTAAAGAATGTAAATGCGACACTTCCTTGCCAGGAAATAGTGTTTGCAGATGTCTACGTATCGTAGCAATAGTGTTCTAATGCCTCTTAAAACGCGATATCGCATGTCATTTCTATGCTTCATGATAAGATATAATATTCATTGCGAAGTGTCTTGTATACCTCGTATTCACTTCAAAAGAATGTAAATGCGAAACTTCCTTGCTAGGAAGTTGCGTTTGCAGAAGTCGACGTATCGCAGCAAAAGTGTTCTAATGTTTCATAAAATGCGACATCGCATCTCACTTCTATGTTTCATGAAAAGATATAATATTCATTCCGAAGTATTATGTATTCCTCGTCTACACTTCAAATGAATGTAAATGCGACACTTCCCTGATAGGATGTAGCGTTTCCAGATGTCTACGTATCGAAGCAGTAGTGTTTTATTGCTTCTTAAAACGCGATATAGCATCTCATTCCTATGTTTCATGGTAAGATAAAATAATCATTGCGAAGTGTCACTTATACCTCGCATACACTTCAAATGAATGGAAATGCGACACTTCATTGCTAGGAAATAGCGTTTGCAGATGTCTACGTATCGAAGAAATTGAGTTCTAATGCTTCTTAAATCGCGATATCGCATCTCATTTCTATGTTTCGTGATAAGATATAATATTCATTGCGAAGTGTCCTGTATACCTCGCATACACTTCAAACGAATTTAAATGCGACACTTCTTTGCTAGGAAATAGCGTTGGCAGATGTATACGTATCGAAGCAATAGGGTTCTAATGATTCTCAAAACGCGATATCGCATCCCATGTCTATGTTTCATGATAAGACATAATATTCATTGTGGAGTGTCATGTATACCTTGTATTCCTTTCAAAAGAATGTAAATGCGACACTTCCTTGCTAGGAAATAGCGTTTGCAGATGTCTACGTATCGTAGCATTGGAGTTCTAATACTTCTCAAAACGCGATATCGCATCTCATTTCTATGTTTCATGATAAGATATAATATTCATTGCGAAGTGTCTTGTATACCTTGCATACACTTCAAATGAATGTAAATGCGACACTTCCTTGCTAGGAAATAGCGTTTGCTTATGTCTACGTATCGATGTAATAGGGTTCTAATGCATCTTAAAACGAGATATCGCATCTCATTTCTATGTTTCATGATAAGATATAATATTCATTGCGAAGTGTAACGTATACCTCGCATTCACTTCAAAAGAATGTAAATGCGACACTTCCATGCTAGGAAATAGCTTTTTCCGGATGTCTACGTATCGAAGCAATAGAGATCTAATGCTTCTTAAAACGCGATATCGCATCTCACTTCTATGTTTCATTATAAGATATAATGTTCATTGCGAAGTGTCATGTATAGCTCGCATACACTTCACATGAATGTAGATGCGATATTTCCTTGCTAGGATATAGCGTTTGCACATGTCTACGTATCGAAGCAATAGAGTTCTAGCGCTTCTTAAAACGCGATAACGCATCTCATTTCTATGTTTCATGATAAGTTGTAATATCCATTGCAAACTGTTATGTATACCACGCATACGCTTACAATGAATGTAAATGCGACACTTCCTTGCTAGGAAATAGCGATTGCATATTTCTACGTATCGAAGTAATAGGGTTCTAATGCTTCTAGAAACGGGATATCGCATCTCGTTTCTATGTTTCATGATAAGATATAGTATTCATTGTGAAGTAACACTTATACCTCGCATTCAATTCAAAAGAATGTAAATGCGACACGTCCTTGCTATGATATAGCGACTGTTGATGTTTACGTACCGTAGCAATAGAGTTCTAATGCTTCTTCAAACGCGATATTACATCACATTTCTATGCTTCATGATAAGATATAATATTCATTGCGAAGTTTCACGTATTCCTCACATACACTTCAAATGAATGTAAATGCGACACTTCCTTGCTTGGAAATAGCGATTGCAGATGTGTACGTATCGAAGCAATAATGTTCTAATGCATCTCATATCGCGATATCGCATCTCATTTCTATGTTTCATGATAATATATAATATTCATTGTTCAATGTTATGCATACCTCGCATTCACTTCAAAAGAATGTAAATGCGACACTTCCGTGCTAGGTAATAGCGTTTGCAGATGTCTACGTATCGTAGCAATAAAGTTCTAATGCATCTTATATCGCGAAATCGCATCTCATTTCTATGTTTCATGATAATATATAATATTCATTGTGCAATGTTATGCGTACCTCGCATTCACTTCAAAAGTATGTAAATGCGACACTTCCGTGCTAGGAAATAGCGTTTGCAGATGTCTACGTATCGTAGCAATAATGTTCTAATGCACTTTATATCGCGACATCGCATCTCATTTCTATGTTTCATGATAACATATAGTATTCATTGTGCAATGTTATGTATACCTCGTATTCACTTCAAAAGAATGTAAATGCGACACGTCCTTGCTATGAAATAGCGTTTGTAGATGTCTACGTATCATAGCAATAGAGTTCTAAAGCTTTTTAAAACGCGATATCACATCACATTTCTATGCTTCATGATAAGATATAATATTCATTGTGAAGTTTCACGTATTCCTCGTCTTCACTTCAAATGAATGTAAATGCGACACTTTCTTGCTAGGAATTAGCGTTTGCAGATGTCTACGTATCGCAGCAATAGTGTTCTAATGCGTCTTAAAACGGGATATCGCATATCATTTCTATGTTTCATGATAAGATATAATATACATTGCGAAGTGTCATGTATACCTCGTATTAACTTCAAAACAATGTAAAAGCGACACCTTCTTGCTAGGAAATAGCGTTTGCAGATGTCTACGTATCGAAGCAATAGAGTTCTAATGGTTCTTAAATCGTCATATCGCATCTCATTTCTATGTTTCATGATAAGCTATAATATTCATTATGGAGTGTTATCTATACCTCGTATTCACTTCAAAAGAATGTAAATGCAATACTCCCATGCTAGGAAATAGCGTTTGCAGATGTCTACGTATCGTAGCAATAGATTTCTAATGCTTCTTAAAACGCGATATCGCATCTCATTTCAATGTTTCATGATAAGATAAAATAATCATTGCGAAGTGTCACTTATACCTCGCATACACTTCAAATGAATGTAAACGCGGCACTTCAGTGCTAGGAAATAGCGTTTGCAGATGACTATGTATCGAAGAAATAGTGTTCTAATACTTCTTAAAACGCGATATCGCATCTCCTTTCTATGTTTCATGATAAGATATAATATTCATTGCGACCTGTCATGTATACCTCGTATTCACATCAAAAGAATGTAATGCGACACTTCCCTGCTAGGAAAGAGCATTTGCAGATGTCTACGTATCGTAGCAATAGAGTTCTAACGTTTCGTAAAACGCAATATCGCATCTCATTCCTATGCTTCATGGTAAGATAAAATAATCAGTGCGAAGTGTCACTTATACCTCGCATACACTTCAAATGAATGTAAATGCGACACTTCATTGCTAGGAAATAGCGTTTGCAGATGTCTACGTATCGCAGAAATAGTTTTCTAATGCTTCTTAAAACGGGATACCGCATCTTATATCTATGTTTCATGATAAGATACAATATTCATTGCGAATTGTCATGTATACCTCGTATTCACTTCAAAAGAATGTAAATGCGACACTTCCTTGCTAGGAAATAGCGTTTGCAGAAATCTCCATATAATAGCAATAGAGTTCTAATGCTTCTCAAAACGCAATATCGCATCTCACTTCTATGTTTCATTGTTAGATAAAATTATCATTGCGAAGTGTCACTTATACCTCGCATACACTTCAAATGAATGTAAATGCGGCACTTCATTGCTAGGAAATAGCGTTTGCAGATGTCTACGTATCCAAGCTACAGAGTTCTAATGCTTCTTAAAACGCGATATCGCATCTAATTTCTATATTTCATGATACGATATAATATTCATTGCGAAGTGTCACTTATATCTCGCATAAACTAAAAAAGAAAGTAAATGCGACACTTCCTTGCTAGGAAATAGCGTTCGCAGATGTCTACGTATCGAAGCTATAGAGTTCTAATCCTTCTTAAATCGCCATATCGAATCTCATTTCTATGTTTCATGATAAGATATAATATTCATTCTGGAGTGTAATGTATACCTCGTATTCACTTCTAAAGATTGAAAATGCGACACTTCCTTGCCTGGAATTAGCGTTTGCAGATGTCTACGTATCGTAGCAATAAAGTTCTAATGCTTCTTAAAACGCGATATCGCATCTCATTTCTATGTTTCATGATAAGATATAATATTCAATGTAGAGTGTTATGTATACCTCGTATTCACTTCAAAAGAATGTAAATGCGACACTTCCCGGCTTGGAAATAGCGTTTGCAGATGTCTACGTATCGTCGCATTAGAGTTCTAATCATTCTTAGAAGGCGATATCGCGTCTCATTTCTATGTTTTATGATAAGATATAAAATTCATTGCGGAGTGTCTCGTATACTTCGTATTCACTTCGGACGAATGTAAATGCGACACTTCCTTGCTAGGAAATAGCGTTTGCAGATGTCTACGTATCGAAGCAATGGAGTTCTAATGCTTCTTAAATCGCGATACCGCACCTCCCTTCTACTTTTCATGATAAGATATAATATTCATTGCGGAGTGTCATGTATACCTCGTATTCACTTCAAATGAATGTAAATGCGACACTTCCTTGGTAGGAAGTGGCGTTTGCAGATGTCTACGTATCGAAGCTATAGAGTTCTAATGCTTCTTAAATCGCCATATCGCATCTCACATCTACGTTTCATGATAAGATATAATATTCATTCTGGAGTGTAATGTATACCTCGTATTCACTTCTAAAGATTGAAAATGCGACACTTCCTTGCTAGGAATTAGCGTTTGCAGATGTCTACGTATCGTAGCAATAGATTTCTAATGCTTCTTAAAACGCGATATGGCATCTCATTTCTATGTTTCATGATAAGCTATAATATTCATTATGGAGTGTTATGTACACCTCGTGTTCACTTCAAAAGAATGTAAATGCGTCACATCCTTGCTAGGAAGTAGCGTTTGTAGATTACTACGTATCGTAGCAATAGAGATCTAACGCTTCCTAAAACAAGATATCGCGACTCATTTCTATGTTTCATGAGAAGATATAATATTCATTGCGATGTGTCACTTATACATCGCATACTCGTCAATTGAATGTGAATGCGACACTTCCTAGCCAGGAAATAGCGTCTGCAGATGTCTATATATCGAAGCAATAGAGTTCTAATGCTTCTTAAAACGGGATACCGCATCTCATTTCTATGTTTCGTGATAAGATATAATATTAATAGCGAAGTGTCATGTATACCTCGTATTCACTTCAAAAGAATGTAAATGCGATACTCCCATGCTAGGAAATAGCGTTTGCAGATGTCTTCGTATCGTAGCAATAGATTTCTAATGCTTCTTAAAACGCGATATCGCATCTCATTTCAATGTTTCATGATAAGATAAAATAATCATTGCGAAGTGTCACTTATACCTCGCATACACTTCAAATGAATGTAAATGCGGCACTTCAGTGCTAGGAAATAGCGTTTGCAGATGACTATGTATCGAAGCAATAGAGTTCTAATGCTTCTTAAAACGGGATACCGCATCTCATTTCTATGTTTCGTGATAAGATATAATATTAATAGCGAAGTGTCATGTATACCTCGTATTCACTTCAAAAGAATGTAAATGCGACACTTCCTTGCTAGGAAATAGCGTTTGCAGAAATCTCCATATAATAGCAATAGAGTTCTAATGCTTCTCAAAAGGCAATATCGCATCTCACTTCTATGTTTCATTGTTAGATAAAATTATCATTGCGAAGTGTCACTTATACCTCGCATACACTTCAAATGAATGTAAATGCGGCACTTCATTGCTAGGAAATAGCGCTTGCAGAAGTATACGTATAATAGCAATAGAGTTCTAATGCTTCTCAAAACGCGATATCGCACCTCATTTATATGTTTCATGATCAGATATAATATTCATTGCGAAGTTACATGTATACCTCGTATTCACTTCAAAAGAATGTAAATACGACACTTCCTTGCCAGGAAGTAGCGTTTGCAGATGTCAAAGTATCGAAGCAATAGCGTTCTAATGCTTCTTAAAACGAGATATCGCATCTCATTTCTATGTTTCATGATATGATATAATATTCATTGCGAAGTGTTATGTATACCTAATCTACACATCAAAAGAATGTAAATGCCACACTTCCTTGCTAGGTATTGCGTTTCCAGATGTCTACGTTTCGATGTATTAGAGTTCTAATGCTTCTTAAAACGCGATATCGCATCTCGTTTCTATGTTTCATGATAAGATATAATATTCATTGCGAAGCGTTATGTATACCTCGTCTACACTTCAAAATAATGTAAACGCCACACTTCCTTGTGTACCTCGTCTGCACATCAAAAGAATGTAAATGCCACACTTCCTTGCCAGGAAATCCATTTCGAGTTGTCTGCGTATGGAAGCAATAGTTTTCTAATGCTTCTTAAGTCGCGATATCGCATCTCATTTCTATATTCCATGATAAGATATAATATTCATTTCGAAATGTCATGTACACCGCGCATACACTTCAACTGAATGTAAATGCGACACTTCCTTGCTAGGAAATAGAGTCTGCAGATGTCTACGTATCGTAGCATTAGTGATCTAATGCTTCTCAAATCGCGATATCGCATCTCATTTCTATGTTTCATGATAAGATATAATACTCATTGCGAAGTGTCACGTATACCTCGTATACACTTCAATGAATGTAAGTGCGACATTTCCTTGCTGGGAAATAGCGTTTGCAGATATCTACATATCGAAGCAATAGAGTTCTAATGCTTCTTAAAACGAGATGTCGCATCTCATTTCTATGTTTCATGATAAGATATAATATTCATTGCGAAGTGTCATGTATACCTAGTCTTCACTTCAAACGAATGTAAATGCGACACTTCCTTGCTAGGAAGTAGCGTTTGCAGTTGTCTACGTATCGAAGCAATAGAGTTCTGATGCTTCTTAAATCGCGATATCGCATCTCATTACTATGTCTCACTATAAGAAATAATATTCATTGCGAAGTGTCATTTATACCTCGGATTCACTTCTAAAGAAAGTAAACGCGATACTTCGATGCTAGGAAATAGCGTTAGCAGATGTCTACGTATCGTAGCAAGAGAGCTATAATGCTTCTTAAAACGAGATATCGCATCTCATTTCTATGTGCCATGATTAGATATATTATTCATTGCGACGTGTCATGTATACCTCGTATTCACTTCATAAGAATGTAAATCCGACACTTCCTTGCTATTAAGTAGCGTTTGCAGATTTCTACGTATCGAAGCAATAGAATTCTAATGCTTCATAAAACGCGATATCGATTCTCATTTCTATGTTTCATGATAAGATATAATATCCATTTTGAAGTCTCATGTATACATCGTATTCACTTCAGACGAAAGCAAATGCGACAGTTCCTTGCTAGGAAATAGCGTTTGCAGATGTCTACGTATCGTAGCAATAGAGTTGTAATGCTTTTCAAAACGCGATATCGCAACTCATTTCTATGTTTCATTATGAAATATAATATTCCTTGTGGAGTGTTATGTATACCTCGTATTCGCCACAACAGAATGTAAATGCTACACTTCCTTGCTAGGGAATAGCGTTTGCAGATGTCTACGTATCGTAGCAATAGGGTTCTAATGCTTCTTAACGCGCGAAATCGCTCCTCATTTCTATGTTTCAAGATAAGATTTAATAATAATTGCGAAGTGTCATGTAGACTTCGTATTCACATAAAAAGAATGTAAATGCGACACTTCCTTGCCAGGAAATAGCGTTTGCAGATGTCTCCGTATCGAAGCAATATAGTTCTAATGCTTCTTAAAACGGGATATCGCATCTCATTTCTATGTCACATGATAGGATATAATATTCATTGCGAAGTGTTTTGTATTCCTTATCTACGCTTCAAATGAATGTAAATTCGACACTTCCTTGCTAGGAAGTAGCGTTTGCAGATGTCTACGTATCGAAGTAATAGAGTGCTAATGCTTCTTACATCGCGTTAACGCATGTCATTCCTATGTTTCGTGATAAGGTATAATATTCATCGTGGACTGTTATGTATACCTCGCATTCACTTAAGAAGAATGTAAATGCGACACTTCCTTCCTAGGAAATAGCGTTTGCAGGTGTCTACGTATCGTAGCAATATAGTTCTAATGCTTTTTAAATTGCGATATCGCATCTCATTCCTATGTTTCATGGTAAGATATATTATTCATTGCGGAGTGTCACGTATACCTCGCATACACTTCAAATGAAGGTAAATGCGACACTTCCTTGCTAGGAAATAGCGTTTGCAGATGTCTACGTATCGTAGCAATGGAGTTCTAATGCTTCTCAAAACGCAATATCGCATCTCATTTCTATGTTTCACGAAAAGATATAATATTCATTGTGGAGTGTTATGTATACCTCGTATTCACCTCAAAAGTATGTAAATGCGACACTTCCCTGCTAGGAAATAGCGTTTGCAGATGTCTACGTATCGTAGCAATGGAGTTCTAATGCTTCTCAAAACGCAATATCGCATCTCATTTCTATGTTTCACGAAAAGATATAATATTCATTGTGGAGTGTTATGTATACCTCGTATTCACCTCAAAAGTATGTAAATGCGACACTTCCTTGCTAGGAAGTAGCGTTTGCAGATGTCTGCGTATCGTAGCATTAGATTTCTATTGCATCTCAAAACGCGATATCGCATCTCATTTCTATGTTTCATGATAAGATATATTATTTATTGCGAAGTGTCACGTATACATCGCATACACTTCAAATGAATGTAAATACGACACTTCCTTGCTAGGAAATAGCGTTTGCAGGTGTCTACGAATCGAAGCAATAGAGTTCTAATGCTTCTTAAAACGAGATATCGCATCTCATTCCTATGTTTCATGGTAAGATATATTATGCATTGCGAAGTGTCACGTAAACCTCGCATACACTTCAAATGAATGTAAATGCGACACTTCCTTGCTAGGAAATAGCGTTTGCAGATGTCTACGTATCGTAGCAATAGAGTTCTAATGCTTCTCAAAACGCGATATCGCATCTCATTTCTATGTTTCATGATAAGATATAATATTCATTGCGAAGTTTCATGTATTCCTCGTATTCACGTCTGATTGAATGTAAATGCGACACTTCCTTGCTAGAAAATAGCGTTTGCAGATGTCTACGTATCGAAGCAATAAAGTTCTAGTGCATCTTATACCGCAATATCGCATCCCATTTCTATGTTTCATGATAATATATAATATTCATTGTGCAATGTTATGTATACCTCGCATTTACTTCAAAGGAATATAAATGCGACACTTTCTTGCTAGGAAATAGCATTTGTAGATATCTACGTATCGTAGCAATAGAGTTCTAATGCTTCTTATACCGTGAGATCGCATCTCAAATCTATGTTTCACGATAAGATATAATATTCATTGTGGAGTGTTATGTATACCTCGTATTCACCTCATAAGAATGTACATGCGACACTTCCTTGCTAGGAAATAGCGTTTGCAGATGTCTGCGTATCGTAGCATTAGATTTCTATTGCATCTCAAAACGCGATATCGCATCTCATTTCTATGTTTCGTGATAAGATATAATATTTATTGCGAAGTGTCACGTATACATCGCATACACTTCAAATGAATGCAAATGCGACACTTCCTTGCTAGGAAATAGCGTTTGCAGATGTCTACGAATCGAAGCAATAGAGTTCTAATGCTTCTTAAAACGAGATATCGCATATCATTCCTATTTTTCTTGACAAGTTATAATACGCATTGCGAAGTGTCACGTATTCCTCGTCTTCACTAAAAATGAATGTAAATGCGACACTTCCTTGCTAGGAAGTAGCGTTTGCAGATGTCTGCGTATCGTAGCATTAGATTTCTATTGCATTTCAAAACGCGAAATCGCATCTCATTTCTATGTTTTGTAATAAGATATAATATTCATTGTGGAGTGTTACGTATACCTCGTATTCACTTCAAAGGAATGTAAATGCGACACTTCCTTGCTAGGAAATGGTGTTTGCAGATATCTACGTATCGACGCAATAGAGTTCCAATGCTTCTTAAAACGCGATATAGCATCTCATTTCTATGTCTCATGATAAGGATAATATTCATTGCGAAGTGTCATGTATACCTCATACCCACTTCAAAAGAATGTAAATGCGACACTTCCTTGCTAGGAAATAGCGTTTGCCGATGTCTATGTATCGTAGCAGTAGTGTTCTAATGCTTCTTAAATCGAGATATCGCATCTCATTTCTATGCTTCATGATAAGATGTAATATTCATTGTGCAGTGTTAAGTATACCTCCTATTCACTGCAAATGAATGTAAATGCGACACTTCCTTGCTAGGAAATAGCGTTGGCAGATATCTACGTATCGTAGCATTAGAGTTCTAATGCTTCCCAAAACGCGATATTGCATTTCATTTCCATGTTTCATGGTAAGATGTAATATTCATTGCAAAATGTCTTGTATACCTCGCATACACTTCAAATGAATGTAAATGCGACACTTCCTTGCTAGGAAATAGCGTTGGCAGATGTCTACGTATCGAAGCACTAGAGTTCTAATGCACCTTAAATCGCGATATCGCATCACGTGGAGTGTTATGTATCCCTCGTATTCACTTCAGAAGAATGTAAATGCGACACTTCCTTGCTAGGAAATAGCGTCCGCAGATGTCTACGTATCGAAGCATTAGAGTTCTAATGCTCCTTAAATCGCGATATCGCATCTCATTTCTACGATTCATGATAAGATATAATATTCATTGTGCAGTGTTATGTATATCTCGTCTACACTTCAAATGAATGTAAATGCGACACTTCCTTGCTAGGAATTAGCGTTTGCAGATGTCTACGTATCGAAGCAATAGTGTTCTAACGCTTCTTAAATCGCGATATCGCATCTCATTTCTATGTTTCATGATAAGATATAATATTAACTGCGAAGTGTCACCTATACCTCGTTTTCACTTCAAAAAAATATAAATGCGACATTTCCTTGCTAGGAAATAGCGTTTGCAGATGTCAACGTAACGAAACAAAAGTGTTCTAATGCTTCTTAAAACTAGATGTCGCATCGCATTTCTAGGTTTCATGGTAAGATATAATATTCATTGCGAAGTGTCACGTACACCTCGTATTCACTTCATAAGAATGTAAATGCGTCACTTCCATTCTAGGAAATAGCGTTTGCAGATGTCTCCGTATCGAAGCAATAGAGTTCTAATGCTTCTTAAATCGCTATATCGTATTTCATTTCTATGTTTCCTAATATGGTATAATATTCATTGCGAAGTGTCATGTATACCTCGTATTCACTTCAAAAGAAAGTGAACGCGACACGTCCTTGCTAGGAAATAGCGTATGCAGATGACTACATATCGTAGATATAGAGTTCTAGTGCTTCTTAAAACGCGATATCGCATCTCATTTCTATGTTTCATGATAAGATATAATATTCATTGCGAAGTGTCATGTATACCTCGTATTCTCTTCAAAAGAAAGTAAATGCGACACTTCCACGCTAGGAAATAGCGCTTGCAGATGTCTACGTATCCAAGCAATAGATTTCTAATGCTTCTGAAAACGCGATAACGCATCTCATTTCTATGTTTCATGATAAGATATAATATTTATTGCGAAGTGTCACTTATACATCGCATACACTTCCAATGAATGTAAATGCGACACTTCCTTGCTAGGAAATAGCGTTTGCAGATGTCTACGTGTCGTAGCAAGCGTGTTATATTGCTTCTTAAAACGAGATATAGCATCTCAATCCTATATTTCATGGTAAGATATATTATTCACTGCGAAGTATCACGTATACCTCGCATACACTTCAGGTGAATGAATGTGCGACACATCCTTGCTAGGAAATAGCGTTTTCAGATGTCTACGTATCGAAGCAATAGAGTTCTAATGCTTCTTAAAACGAGATATCGCATCTCATTTCTATGTTTCGTGATAAGATATAATATTCATTGCGAAGTGTTACGTATACCTCGACCTACACTTTAAAAGTATGTAAATGTCACACTTCCTTGGTAGGAATCAGAGTTTCCAGATGTGAACGTATCGAATCAATGGAGTTCTAATGCTTCTTAAAACGCGATATCCCGTCGCAGTCCTGTGTTTCGTGATAAGATATAATGTTCATAACGAAGTGTTATGTATACCTCGCCTGCACTTTAAACAATGTAAATCCCACACATACTTGCCAGGAAATAGCGTTTCCAGATGTCTACGTATAGCAGCAATAGAGTTCTAATGCTTCTTAAAACGCGATATCGCATCTCATTTCTATGATTCAGGATAAGATATAATATTCATCGTGTAGTGTTAAGTATATCTCGTCTACACTTCAAGTGAATGTAAATGCGACACTACCCTGCTAGGAAGTAGCGTTTGCAGATGTCTAGGTATCGAAGCAATAGAGTTCTAACGCTTCTTAAAACGCGATATCGCATCTCATTTCTGTGTTTCATGATAAGATATAACATTCATTGTGGAGTGTTATGTATACCTCGTATTCACTTCCAAAGATTGTAAATGCGTCACCTCCCTGCTAGGAAATAGCATTTGCAGATGTCTACGTATCGTAGCAAAGGAGTTCTAATGCTTCTTAAAATACGAAATCGATCCTCATTCCTTGGTTTCATGATAAGATATAATATTCATTGTGGAGTGTTATGTATACCTCGTATTCACCTCAAAAGAATGTAAATGCGACACTTCCTTGCTAGGAAATAGCGTTTGCAGAACTCTACGTATCGAAGCATTAGAGTTCTAATCCTTCTTAGGACTTGATATCGCATCTCATTACTATGAATCATGATAAGATATAATATTCACTGCGAAGTGTCTTGTATACCTCGCATACACTTGAAATGAATGTAAATGCGACACTTCCTTGCTAGGAAGTAGCGATGGCAGCTGTCTACGTATCGAAGCCACAGAGTTCTAATGCTTCTTAAAACGCGATATTGCATTTCATTTCTATGTTTCATTATAAGATATAATATTCATTGCGAAGAGTCATGTATACCTCGCACACACTTCAAATGAATGTAAATGCGACACTTCCTTGCTAGGAAATAGCGTCTGCAGATGTCTATGTATCGTAGCAATAGAGTTCTAATGCTTCTTAAAACGCGAATCGATCATCACTTCTATGTTTCACGATAAAATATAATATTCATTGTGGAGTGTTATGTATACCTCGTACCCACTTCAAAAGAATGTAAATGCGACACTTCCTGGCTAGGAAATAGCGTCTGCAGATATCTACGTATCGTTGCAATAGAGTACCAATGCTTCTTAAAACGCGATATCGCATCTCATTTCTATGTTTCATGATAAGATATAATATTCATTGTGGAGTGTATTGTATACTTCGTGTTCACTTCAAAAGAATGTAAATGCGACACTTCCTTGCTAGGAAATAGCGCCTGCAGATACCTACGTATCGTTGCAATGTTGTTCTAATGCTACTTAAAACGCGATATCGCATCTCATTTCTATGTTTCATTATAAGATATAATATTCATTGCGAAGTGTCATGTATACCTCGCATACACTTCAAATGAATGTAAATACGACACTTCGTTGCTAGGAAATAGCATTTGCAGATGTCTACGCATCGAAGCAATAGGGTTCTAATGCATCTTAAACAGCGATATCGCTCCTCATTTCTATGTTTCATGATAAGATATAATATTAATTGCGAAGTGTCATGTATACCTCGTATTCACATTAAAAGAATGTAAATGCGATACTTCCATGCTAGGAAACAGCGTTTGCAGATGTCTACGTATCGTAGCAAGAGTTCTAATGCTTCTCAAAACGCGATATCGCATCTCATTTTTATGTTTCATGATAAGATATAATATTCATTTTGAAGTTACACGTATAACTCGTATTCACATCAAAAGAATGTAAATGCGACACTTCCTTGCCAGGAAATAGAGTTTGCAGATGTCTACGTATCGAAGCAATAGTGTTCTAATGCTTCTTAAAACGGGATACCGTATTTCATTTCTATGTTTCACGATAAGATGTAATATTCTTTGCGAAGTTTCATGTATTCCTCGTATTCACTTCAAATGAATGTAAATGCGACACTTCCTTGCTAGCAAATAGCGTTCGCAGATGTCTACGTATCGTAGCAATAGTGTTCTAATGATTCTTAAAACGCGATATCGCATCTCAACTCTATGTCTCATGATAAGGTATAATATTCATTGCGAAGTGTCATGTACACCCCATACCCACTTCAAAAGAATGTAAATGCGACACTTCCTTCCTAGGAAACAGCGATGGCGGATGTTTACGTATCGTAGCAACAGAATTCCAATGCTTCTTAAAACGCAATATCGCATGTCATTTCTATGTTCCATGATAAGATATAATATTCATTGCGAAATGCCACGTATACCTCGCATACACTTCAAATGAATGTAAATGCGACACTTCCTTGCTAGGAAATAGCGTTTCCAGATGTCTGCGTATAGAAACAATAGAGTTCTAATGCTTCTTAAAGCTAGAAGTCGCATCTCATTTCTATGTTTCATGATAAGATATAATATTCATTGCGAGGTGTTATGTATATCTCGTCTACACATCAAATGAATGTAAATGCGACACTTCCTTTCTAGAAAATTACGTTTCCATATGTCTACGTATCGTAGCAATAGAGTTCTAACGCTTCTTAAAACGCGATATCGCATCTCATTTCTATGTTTCATGGTAAAATATAATATTCATTGCGAAGTGTCATGTATACCCCGCACACACTTCAAATGATTGTAAATGCGACACTTTCTTTCTAGAAAATTACGATTACAGATGTCTACGTATCGAAGAAATAGAGTTTTCTTCTTCTTAAATCCGGATATCGCATCTCATTTCTATGTATCATGACACGATATAATATTCATTTCGAAGTGTCACGTATACTACGTATTCACTTCAAAAGAATGTAAATGCGACACTTCCCTGATAGGAAATAGCGTTTCCAGATATCTACGTATCGTAGCAATAGAGTTCTTATGCTTCTTAAAACGCGATATCGTACCTCATTTCTATGTTACATGACACGATATAATATTCATTGCGAAGTGTCACGTATACCACGTATTCACTTCAAAAGAATGTAAATGCGACACTTCCCTGATAGGAAATAGCGTTTCCAGATATCTACGTATCGTAGCAATAGAGTTCTTATGCTTCTTAAAACGCGATATCGTACCTCATTTCTATGTTACATGACACGATATAATATTCATTGCGAAGTGTCACGTATACCACGTATTCACTTCAAAAGAATGTAAATGCGACACTTCCCTGACAGGAAATAGCGTTTCCAGATATCTACGTATCGTAGCAATGGAGTTCTTATGCTTCTTAAAACGCGATATCGTACCTCATTTCTATGTTTCATGATAAGATATAATATTCTTTGCGAAGTTCCATGTATTCCACCTATTCACTTCAAATGAGTGTAAATGCGGCACTTCCTTGCTAGGAGATAGCGTTTGAAGGTGTCTACATATCGTAGCAAGCGTGTTGTATGCTTCTTAAAAAGAGATATCGCATCTCATTTCTATGTCTCATGATAACATATAATACTCATTGCGAAGTTTCATGTATTCCTCGTATTCGCTTAAAATGAATGTAAATGCGACACTTCCCTACTAGGAAATAGCGTTTGCTGATGCCTACGTATCGTAGCAATAGAGTTCTAATGCTTCATAAAACGCGATATCACATCACATTTCTATGTTTCATGATAATATATAATATTAACTGCGCAGTTTCATGTATACCCTCTATTCACTTCAGAAGAATGTAAATGCGACACTTCCTTGCTAGGAAATTGCGTTTGCAGATGTCTACGTATCGTAACAATAGAGTTCTAATGCTTCTTAAAACACGATATTGCATCACATTTCTATGTTTCATGATAAGATATAATATGCATTGCGAAGTGTCATGTATTCCTCGTCTTCACTTCAAATGAATGTAAATGCGACACTTCCTTGCTAGGAAATAGCGCTTGCAGATGTCTAGGAATCGAAGCAACAAAGTTCTAATGCATCATGAATCGTGATATCGCATCTCATTTCTATGTTTCATGATAACATATAGTATTCATTGTGCAATGTTATGTATACCTCGCATTCACTTCAAAAGAATGTAACTGCGACACGTCCTTGCTATGAAATAGCGTTTGCAGATGTCTACGTATCGAAGCAATAAGATTCTAATGCATCTTAAATCGTGATATCGCATCACATTTCTATGTTTCATGATAACATATAATATTCATTGCGCAATGTTATGTATACCTCGCATTCACTTCAAAAGAATGTAAATGCGACACGTCCTTGCTATGAAGTAGCGTTTGTAGATATCTACGTATCGTAGCAATAGAGTTCTAAAGCTACTTAAAACGCGATATCACATCACATTTCTATGTTTCATGATAAGATATAATATTCATTGCGAATATTCATGTATTCCTCGTATTCACTTCAGATGAATGTAAATGCGACACTTCCGTGCTAGGAAATAGCGTTTGCAGATGTCTACGTATCGAAGCAATAAAGTTCTAATGCTTCTTGAAGCGGGATATCGCATCTCGTTTCTATGTTTCATGATAAGATATTGTATGCATTGCGAAGTATCACTTATACCCCGCATACACTTCAGAAGAATATAAATGCGACACTTCCTTCCTAGGAAATAGCGATTGCAGACGTCTACGTATCGAAGCAATAGAGTTCTAATGCCTCTTGAAACGGGATATCGCATCTCATTTCTATGCTTCGTGATAAGATATAATATTAATTGCGTAGTGTCATGTATACCTCGCATACACTTCAAAGGAATGTAAATGCGACACTTCCTTGCTAGGAAGTAGCGTTTGCAGATGTCTACGTATGGAAGCAATAGACTACTAGAGCTTCTTAAATCGCGATATCGCATATCATTTACATGTTTCATGATAAGATATAATATTCATTGCGAAGTGTCATGTATACCTGGCACACACTTCAAATGAATGTAAATGCGACACTTCTTTCTAGAAAATTAAGTTACCAGATATCTACGTATCGAAGCAATAGAGTTCTAATGCTTCTTAAATCGCCATATCGCATCTCATTTCTATGCTTCACGATAAGATATAATATTCATTGCGAAGTGCCACTTATACCTCGCATACACTTCAAAGGAATGTAAATGCGACACTTCATTGCTAGGAAATAGCGTTTGCAGATGTCTCCGTATAGAAGCAATAGAGCTCTAATGCTCCTTAAATCGCGATATCGCACTTCATTTCTATGTTTCGTTATAAGGTATAATATTCATTGGGGAGTGTTATGTATACCTCGTATTCACTTCAAAGGAATGAAAATGCGACACTACCTTGCTATTAAATAGCGTCTGCAGTTGTCAACGTATCGCAATAGAGTAGAATCAGCAATAGAGTTCTAACGCTTCTCAAAACGCGATATCGCATCTCATTTCTACGTTTCATGATAAGATATAATACTCATTGCGAAGTAACATGTATACCTCGTATTCACTGCAAAAGAATGTAAATGCGACACTTCCTTGCCAGGAAATAGCGTTTGCAGATGTCTCCGTATCGAAGCAATAGATTTCTAATGCTTCTGAAAACGAGATGTCGCATCTCATTTGTATGTTTCACGATAAGATATAATATTCATTGCGAAGTGTCATGAATACCTCGTATTCACTTTAAAAGAATGAAAATGCGACACTTCCTTTCTAGGAAATAGCGTTTCCACATGTCTACGTATCGAAACAATAGAGTTCTAATGCTCCTTAAATCGCGATATCGCATCTCATTTCTGTGTTTCATGATAAGATATAATATTCATTGCGAAGTGACATGCATACCTCGTATTCACTTCAAAAGAATGTAAAGGCGACACTTCCTTGCTAGGAAGTAGCGTTGGCAGATGTCTACGTATCGAAGCAATAGCTTTGCATTGCTTCTTGAATCGAGATATCGCATCTCATTTCTATGTTTCGAGATAAGAGATAATATTCATTGTGGCGTGGTATGCATACCTCGCATACAATTCAAGAGAATGTAAATGCGACACTTCCTTGCTAGGAAATAGCGTTTGCAGATGTCTGGGTATCGAAGCAATGGAGTTCTAATGCTTCTTAAATCGAGATATCGCATCTCATTTCAACGTTTCATGATAAGATATAATATTCATTGCGAAGCGTTATGTATTCCTCCTCCACACGACAAATGAATGTAAATGCGACACTTCCTTTCTAGGAAATTACGTTTCCAGATGTCTACGTATCGAAGCAATAGATTTCCAAAGCTTCTTAAATCGCAATATCGCATCTCATTTCTATGTGCCATGATAAGATATAATATCCATTACGAAGTGTTATGTATTCCTCTTCTACACTTCAAATTAATGTAACTGCGACACTTCCTTTCTAGGAAATTACGTTTCCAGATGTCTACGTATCGAAGCTATAGAGTACTGATGCTTCTTAAATCGCGATATCGCAACTCATTCCTATGTTTCGAGATAAGATATAATATCCATTGTGGAGTGTTATGTATACGCCGTATTCACTTCAAAAGAATATAAATGCGTCACTTCCTTGCTGTTAAATAGCGTTTGCAGACGTCCACGTATCGAAGCAAAAGAGTTCTAATGTTTCAAATAATGCGACATTGCATCTCACTTCTATGTTTCATGATAAGATATAATATTCATTGCGAAGTGTCATGTTAACCTCGTATTCACTTCAAAAGAAAGTAAATGCGACACTTCCTTGCTAGGAAGTAGAGTTTGCAGATGTCTTTGTATCGCAGCAATAGATTTCTAATGGTTCTTAAAACGGGATATCGCCACTTACTCCTATGTTTCATGATAAGATACAAAATTCATTGCGAAGTGTCATGTATACCTCCCAAACACTTCAAATGAATGTAAATGCGACACTTCCTTGCTAGGCAGTAGCGTTTGCAGATGTCTACGTATCGAAGAATTAGTGTTCTAATGCTTCTTAAAACGCAATATCACCCCCCATTTCTATGTTTCATGATAAGATATAATATTCATTGTGGAGTGTTATGTATACCTCGTTCTCACTTCAAAAGAATGTAAATGCGACACTTCATTGCTAGGAAATATCGTTTGCAGATGACTACGTATCGAAGCAATAATGATCTAATGCATCTTATACCGCGATATCGCATCTCATTTCTATGTTTCATGATAATATATAATATTCATTGTGTAATGTTATGTTTACCTCGCATTCACTTCAAAAGAATATAAATGCGACACATCCTTGCTAGGAAATAGCGTTTGCATATTTCTGCGTATCGTAGCAATAGAGTTCTGATGCTTCTTAAAACGCGCTATCACATCACATTTCTATGTTTCATGATAAGATATAATATTCATTGCGAAGTTTCATGTATTCCTTGTATTCACTTCAAATGAATGTAAATGCGACACTTCCTTGTTAGGAAATAGCGTTTGCAGATGTCTACGTATCGAAGCAATAAAGTTCTAATGCATCTTAAATCGCGATATCGAATATCATTTCTATGTTTAGTGATAAGGTATAATTTTCATTGTGGAGAGCTATGTATACCGCGTATTCATTTCAAAAGATTGTAAATGCGACACTTCCTTGCTGTTATATAGACTATGCAGTTGTCTTCGTATCGTGGCAATAGAGTTCTAGTGCTTTCTAAATCGCGATATCGCATCTCATTTTTATGTTTCATGATAAGATATAATATTTACTGCGAAGTAACATGTATACCTCGTACTCACTTGAGAAGAATGTAAATGCGACACATCCTTCCTAGGAAATAGCGTCTCCAGATGTCTACGTATCGAAGCAATAGCGTACTAATGCTTCTTAAAACGCGATATCGCATCTCATTTCGATGTTTCATGATAAGATATAATATTCATTTCGAAGTGTCATGTATACCTCGCATACACTTCAAATGAATGTAAATGCGACACTTCCTTATCAGGAAATAGCCTTTGCAGATGTGTACGTCCCGCAGTAATAGAGTTCTAATGCTTCTTAAAACACGATATCGCATCAAACTACTATGTTTCATGATAAGATATAATATTCATTGCGATGTGTCACTTATACCTCGCATACACTTCAAATGAATGTAAGTGCTACACTTCCTTGCTAGGAAATAGCGTTTGCAGATGTCTACGTATCGTATCATTAGAGTTCTAATGCTACTCAGAACGCGATATCGCATATCATTTCTACGTTTCATGATAAGATATAATATTCATTGTGGAGGGTTATGTATACCTCGTATTCACATCAAGAGAATGTAAATGCGACACTTCCTTGCTAGGAAGTTGCGTCTGCAGATATCTACGTATCGTAGCAATAGTGTTCTAATGCTTCTTAAAACACGATATCGCATCTCATTTCTATGTTTCATGATAAGATATAATATTCATTGCGAAGTGTCATTTATACCTCGTATACACTTCAAATGAATGTAAATGCGACACTTCCTTGCTAGGAAATAGCGTTTGCAGATGTCTACTTATCCTATCATATGAGTTCTAATGCTTCTCAAAACGCGATATCGCATCTCATTTCTATGTTTCATGATAAGGTATAATATTCATTGCGAAGTGCCTTGAATGTAAATGCGACACTTCCTTGTCAGGAAATAGCGTTGGCAGAAGTCTACGTATCGAAGCAATAGTGTTCTAATGCTTCTTAAATCGCCGCATCGCATCTTATTTCTATGTTTAATGATAAGATATAATATTCATTGTGGAGTGTTATGTATACCTCGTATTCACTTCAAAGGAATGAAAATGCGACACTTCCTTGCTAGGAAATAGCGTCTGCAGATGTCTACGTATCGAAGCAACAGAGTTCTAATGCTTCTTAATTCGCGATTTCGCATCTCATATCTATGTTTCATGATAAGATATAATATTCATTGCGAAGTGTCTTGTATACCTCGCATACACTTCAAATGAATGTAAATGCGACCCTTCCTTGTAGGGAAATACCGTTTGCAAATGACTACGTATCGAGGCAATGGAGTTCTAATGCTTCTTAAAATGTGATATCGCATATCATTTCTATGTTTCATGATAAGATATAATATTCATTGCGAAGAGTCATGTATACCTCGTATTCACTTCAAAGGAATGCAAGTGCGACACTTGTTTGCTAGAAAATAGCGTTTGCAGATGTCTGCGTATCGTAGCAGTAGAGTTCTACTACTTCTTAGAACGCGATATCGCATATTATTTCGCATAAAATTCATTGCCAAGTGTCATGTATACATCGTATTCCTTACAATAGAATGTAAATGCGACACTTCCTTGCTAGGAAGTAACGACGGCAGATGTTTACGTATCGAAGGAATAGAATTCTAATGCTTCTTAAAACGCGATATCGCATCTCATTTCTACGTTACATGATAAGATATAATATTCATTGCGGAGTGTCATGTATACCTCGCATACACTTCAAATGAATGTAAATGCGACACTTCCTTGCTAGGAAATTACGTTTACAGATGTCTACGTATCGAAGCAACAGTGTTCTAATGCTTCTTGAAACGCGATATCGCAACTCATCTTTATGTTTCACGATAAGATATAATATTCATTGCGAAGTGTCATGTATACCTAGTATCCACTTCAACTGAATGTAAATGCGACATTTCCTTGCTAGGAAATAGCGTTTGCAGATGTCTACGTATCGTATCAATAGTGTTCTATTGTTTCTCAAAACGCGATATCGCATCTCATTTCTATGTTTCGTGATAAGATGTAATATTCATTGCGAAGTGTCTTGTATACCTCGCATACACTTCAACTGAATGTAAATGCGACACTTCCTTGCTAGGAAATAGCGTTGGCAGATGTCTACGTATCGTAGCAATAGTGTTCTAATGCTTCTTAAATCGCCGTATCGCATCTTATTTCTATGTTTCATGATAAGATATAATTTTCAGTGTGGAGTGTTTTGTACACCTCGTCGCCACTTGAAAAGAATGTAAATGCGACACTTCCTTGCTTGGAAATAGCGTTCGCAGATGTCTATGTATCGTATCAATTGATTTCTAATGCTTCTTAAATCGCAATATCGCATTTCATTTCTATGTCTCGTGATAAGGTATAATATTCATTGCGAAGTGTCACTTATACCTCGCATACACTTCAAATGAATGTAAATGCGACACTTCCTTGCTAGGAAATAGCGTTGGCAGATGTCTACGTATCGAAGCAATAGAGTTCTAATGCTTCTTGAACGAGACGTCGCATCTCATTTCTATGTTTCACGATAAGATATAATATTCATTGCGAAATGTCATGTATACCTCGTATTCACTTCAAAAGAATGTAAATGCGACACTTCATTGCAAGAAAGTAGCGATTGCAGTTGTCTACGTATCGGGGCAGTAGAGTTCTAATGCCTCTTAAATCGCGATGTCGCATATCATTTCTATGTTTCATAATAAGATATAATATTTATTGTGCCCTGTTATGTATACCTCGTATTCATTTCAAAAGTATGTAAATACGACACTTCCTTGCTAGGAAAGAGCGTTTGCAGGTATCGAAACAATAGCGTTCTAAAGCTTCTTAAAACGAGATGTCCCATCACGTTTCTATGTTTCATGATAAGATATAATATTCATTGCGAAGTGACATGCATACCTCGTATTCACTACAAAAGAATGTAAATGCGACACTTCCTTGCGAGGAAATAGCGTTTGCAGATGTCTAGGTATCGAAGCAATAGAGTTCTTATGCTTCTTATATCGCGATATCGCATCTCACTTCTATGTTTCATGATAAGATATAATATTCATTGTGCAGTGTTATGTAAACCTCGCATTCCTTTCAGAAGAATGTAATTGCGACACTCCCATGCTAGGAAATAGCGTTTGCAGATGTCTACGTATCGTAGCATTAGAGTTCTAATGCTTCTCAAAATGCGATATCGCATCTCATTTCTATGTTTCATAATAAGATATAATATTCATTGCGAAATTTCTTGTATACCTCGCATACACTCCAAATGATTGTATATGCGACACTTCCTTGCTAGGAAATAGCGTTGGCACATGTCTCCGTATCGAAGCAATAAAGTTCTAATGCTTCTTAAATCGCCATATCGCATTTCATTTCTATGTTTCATGATAAGATATGATATTCACTGTGGAGTGTTATGTATACCTCGTATTCACTTCAAACGAATGTAAATGCGACACTTCCTTGCTAGGAAATAGCGTTGGCAGATGTCTACGTATCGAAGCAATAGAGTTCTAATGCTTCTTGAACGAGACGTCGCATCTCATTTCTATGTTTCACGATAAGATATAATATTCATTGCGAAGTGTCATGTATACCTCGTATTCACTTCAAAAGAATGTAAATGCGACACTTCATTGCAAGAAAGTAGCGATTGCAGTTGTCTACGTATCGGGGCAGTAGAGTTCTAATGCCTCTTAAATCGCGATGTCGCATATCATTTCTATGTTTCATAATAAGATATAATATTTATTGTGCCCTGTTATGTATACCTCGTATTCATTTCAAAAGTATGTAAATACGACACTTCCTTGCTAGGAAAGAGCGTTTGCAGGTATCGAAACAATAGCGTTCTAAAGCTTCTTAAAACGAGATGTCCCATCACGTTTCTATGTTTCATGATAAGATATAATATTCATTGCGAAGTGACATGCATACCTCGTATTCACTACAAAAGAATGTAAATGCGACACTCCCATGCTAGGAAATAGCATTTGCACATGTCTACGTATCGAAGCAATAGATTTCTAATGTTCCTTAAAATGCGATATCACATCTCACTTCTATGTTTCATGATAAGATATAATATTGATTGTGCAGTGTTATGTATATCTCGTCTGCACTTCAAATGAATGTAAATGCGATACTTCCTTGCTACGAAATGGCGTTTGCAGATGTCTACGGATCGTAGCAATAGAGTTCTAATGCTTCTTAAAACGCGAGATCGCATCTCATTTCTATGTTTCATGATAAGATATAATATTCATTGCGAAGTGTCATGTATACTTCGTATTCACTTCAAAAGAATGTAAATCCGACACATCCTTGCTAGGAAGTAGCGTTTGCGGACGACTACGTATCGAAGCAATAGAGTTCTAATGCTTCAAAAATCGCGATATCGCATCTCATTTCTATCTTTCATGATAAGATATAATATTCATTGCGGATTGTTATGTATACCTCGTATTCGCTTCAAAAGATTGAAAATGCTACACTTCCTTGCTAGGAAATAGCGTCTGCAGATGTCTACGTATGGTAGCAATAGAGTTCTAATGCTTCTTAAAACGCGAAATCGCTCCTCATTTATATGCTTCATGATAAGATATAATATTCATTGTGGAGTGTTATGTATACCTCGTACTCACTTCAAAAGAATGTAAATGCGACACTTCCTTGCGAGGAAATAGCGTTTGCATATGTCTAGGTATCGAAGCAAGATAGTCCTAATGCTACTTAAATCGCCATATCGCATCTCATTTCTATGTCTTATGATAAGATATAATATTCATTGTGCAGTGTTATGTATACCACGTACTCGCTTCAAAAGAATGTAAATACAACACCTCCTTGCTGCGAAGTAGCGATTGCAGATGTCTACGTATTGTAGCAGTAGCGTTCTAATGCTCCTCAAAACGCGATATCGCATCTCATTTCTGTTTCATGATAAGATAAAATATTCATTGCGAAGTGTCATGTATACTTCGTATTCACTTCAAAAGATTGAAAATGCTACACTTCCTTGCTAGGAATTAGCGATTGCAGATGTCTACGTATCGTAGCAATAGAGTTCCAATGCTTCTTAAAACGCGAAATCGCTCCTCATTTATATGCTTTATGATAAGATGTAATATTCATTGTGGAGTGTTATGTATACCTCGTATTCACTTCAAAAGAATGTAAAAGCGACACTTCCTTACTAGGAAATAGCGTCTGCAGATGTCTACGTATCGTAGCAATAGAGTTCTAATGCTTCTGAAAACGCCATATCGCATCTCATTTCTATGTTTCATGATAAGATATAATATTCATTCTGGAGTGTTATGTATATCTCGTATTCACTTCAACAGATTGTAAATGCGACACTTCCTTCCTAGGTAATAACGTCTGCAGATGTTTACGTATCGAAGCAATAGAGTTCTAATGCTTCTTAAAACGCGAAATCGCTCCTCATTTCTATGCTTCATGATAAGTTATAATATTCATTGTGGAGTGTCGTGTATACCTCGTATTCTCTTCAAAAGAATGTAAGTGCGACACTTCCTTGCTAGGAATTAGCGTTTGCAGATGTCTACGTATCGTAGCAATAGAGTTCTAATGCTTCTTAAATCGTCATATCGCATCTCATTTCCTTGTTTCATGATAAGATGTAATATTCACTGCGAAGTGTCATGTATACCTCGTATTCCATTCACAAGAATGTAAATGCGATACTTCCATGCTAGGAAATAGCGTTTCCAGACGTCTACGAATCGTAGCAATAGAGTTCTAATGCATCTCAAAACGCGATATCGCATCTCATTTCTATGTCTCTCAAGATAAGATATAGCATTCACTGCGAAGTGTTATGTATTCCTCCGCTACTCTTCAAATGAATGTAAATGCGACACTTCCTTTCTAGGAAATAGCGTTTCCAGATATCTACGTATCGTAGCAATAGAGTTCTAATGCTTCTTAAGACGGGACACCGCATCTCATTTCTATGTTTCATGATAAGAAATAATATTAATTGCGAAGTGTCACATATGCCTCGCATACACTTCAAGTGAATGTGAATGCGACACTTCCTTGCTAGGATATATCATTTGTAGATGTCTACGTATCGTAGCAATAGAGTTCAAATGCTTCTTGAAACGCCATATCGCATCTCATTTCTATGTTTCACGATGAGATATAATATTCATTGTGGAGTGTTATCATAACCTCGTATTCACTTCGAAAGAATGTAAATGCGACACTCCCTTGCTAGGAATTAGCGTTTGCAGATCTCTACGTATCGTAGCATTAGTGTTCTAATGCTTCTCAAAACGCGATATCGCATCTTGTTTCTATGTTTCATGATAATATATAATAATCATTGCGAAGTGTCATGTATACCTCGCATACGCTTCAAATGAATGTAAATGCGACACTCCCTTGCAAGAAAATAGCGTTTGCAGATGTCTACGTATCGTGGCATTAGAATTCTAATGCTTCTTAAATCGTCATATCGCATCTCATTTCCTTGTTTCATGATAAGATATAATATTCAATGTGTAGTGCTATGTATACCTCGTATTCACTTCAAAAGAATGTAAATGCGACATTTCCTTGCTAGGAAATGGCGTTTGCAGATGTCTACGTATCGTAGCAATAGAGTTCTAATGCTTCTTAATACGAGATATCGCATCTCATTCCTATGTTTCATGATAAGATGTAATATTCATTGCGAAGTGTCATGTATACCTCGTATTCACATCAAAAGAATGTAAATGCTACTCTTCCTTGCTGGGAAATAGCGTTTGCAGATGTCTCCGTATCGAAGCAATAGAGTTCTAATGCTCCTTAAATCGTCATATCGCATCTCATTTCTAAGTTTCATGATAAGATATAGTGTTCACTGTGCAGTGTTATGTATATCTCGTCTGCACTTCAAATGAATGTAAATGCGACACTTCCTTGCTATTAAATAGCGTTTGCAGATGTCTACGTATCGAAGCAATAGACTTCCCATGCTTCTTAAAACGCGAAATCGCATCTCATTTCTATGTTTCATGATAAGATATACTATTCATTGTGCAGTGTTATGTATACCTCGTATTCACTTCAAAAGAATGTAAATGCGACACTTCCTTGCTAGGAAATAACGTTTGCAGATGTCTACGTATCGAAGCAATAGAGTTCTAATGTTTCTTAATACTCGGTATCGCATCTCTTTTCTATGTTTCATGATAAGATATAATGTTCATTCCGAAGAGTCATGTATACTTCGTATTCACTTCAAAAGTATGTAACTGCGACACTTCCTTGCTATTAAATAGCGTTTGCAGATGTCTACGTATCGAAGCAATAGACTTCCCATGCTTCTTAAAACGCGAAATCGCATCTCATTTCTATGTTTCATGATAAGATATAATATTCATTGTGCAGTGTTATGTACACCTCGTATTCACTTCAAAAGAATGTAAATGCGACACTTCCTTGCTAGGAAATAGCGTTTGCAGGTGTCTACGTATCGAAGGAATAGAGTTCTAATGCTTCATATGTCGTCACATCGCATCCCATTTCTATGTTTCATGATAAGATATAATATTCATTTCGAAGGGTCACGTATACCTCGCATACACTTCTAATGAATGTAAGTGCGACACTTCCTTGCTAGGAAGTAGCGTCTGCAGATGTATACGTATCGAAGCAATAGAGTTCAAATGCATCTTAAATCGCCATATCGCATCTCACTTCTATGTATCATGATAAGATACAATATTCTTTGTACAGTGTTATGTATACCTCGCATTCACTTCAAAGGAATGTAAATGCGACACTTCCTTGCTACGAAATAGCGTCTGCAGATGTCTACGTATCGTAGCAATAGTGTTCTAATGCTTCTTATATCGCGATATTGCATCTCACTTCTATGTTTCATTATAAGATATAATATTCATTGCGAAGTGTCATGTATACTTCGTATTCACATCGAAAGAATGTAAATGCAACACTTCCTTGCTAGGTAATAGCGTCGCCAGATGTCTACGTATCGAAGCAATAGAGTTCTAATGCTTCTTAAAACGGGATATCGCATCCCATTTCTACGTTTCATAATGAGATATAATATTCATTGTGCAGTGTTATGCATACGTCGTATTCACTTCAAAATAATGTAAATGCGACACTTCCTTGCTTGGAAATAGCATATGCAGATGTCTACAAATCGTTGCAATAGAGTTCTAATGCTTCTCAAAACGCGATATCGCATCTCATCTCTATGTTTCATAATAAGATATAATATTCATTGTGGTGTGATATGTATACCTCGCATTCACTTCAAAAGAATGTAAATGCGACACGTCCTCGCTAGAAAATAGCGTTTGCAGATGTATACGTGTCGTAGTACTAGAGTTCTAATGCTTCTAAAAACGCAATCTCGCATCTCATTTCTATGTTCCATGATAAGATATAATATTCATTGCGAAGTGTCATGTATACCTCGCATACACTTCAAATGAATGTAAATGCGACATTTCCTTGCTAGGAAATTGTATTTGCAGATGTCTACGTATCGAAGCAACAGAGTTCTAATGCTGCTTAAAACGCGATATCGCATCTCATTCCTATGTCTCGTGATACGATATAATATTCATTGTGGGGTGTTACGTATACCTCGTATTCACTTCATAAGAATGTAAATGCAACACTTCCTTGCTAGAAAATAGCGTTTGCAGATGTCTCCGTAACGAAGCAGTAGAGTTCTAGTGCTTCTTAGTACGCGATATCGCATCTCATTTCTATGCTTCATGGTAGGATATAATATTCATTACGAAGTGTCATGTATACCTGCAAAACACTTCAAATGAATGTAGATGCGACACTTCCTTGCTAGGAAATAGCGTTGGCAGATGTCTACGTATCGATGCAGTAGAGTTCTAATGCTTCTTAAACCAAATATCGCATCTAATTCCTATGTTTCATGATATGATATAATATTCATTGTGGAGTGTTGTGTATACTTCGTATTCACTTCAAAAGAATGTAAATGCGACACTTCCTTGCTAGGAAATAGCGATTGCAGATGTCTACGTATCGTAGCAGTAGGGATCCTACGCGTCTTAAAACGCGATATCGCATCTCATTTCTATGTTTCATGATAAGTTATAATATTCATTGCGAAGTGTCACTAATACCTCGTATTCACTTCGAATGAATGTAAATGCTACACTTCCTTGCTAGGGAATAGCGTCTGCAGATGTCTACATATAGAGGCAATAGAATTCTAATGCCTCTTAAAACGCGTTATCGCATCTCATTTCTATGTTTCATGATAAGATATAATATTCATTGCGAAGTGTCATGTGTACTTGGCACACACTTCAAATGAATGTAAATGAGACACTTCCTTGCTAGGAAATAGCGTTTGCAGATGTCTACGTATCGTAGCAATAGAGTTCTAATGCATCTTAAATCGCGATATCGCACCTCAATTCAACGTTTCACGATAAGATATAATATTCATTGTGCAATGTTATGTATATCTCGTCTACACTTCAGATGAATGTAAATGCAACCCTTCCTTGCTAGGAAATAGCGTTTGCAGGTGTCTACGTATCGTAGCATTGGAGTTCTAATGCTTCTCAAAACGCGATATCGCATCTCATATCTATGTTTCATGATAAGATATAATATTCATTGCGAAGTGTCATGTATACCTCGGATACACTTCACATAAATGTAAATGCGACACTTTCTTGATAGGAAGTAGCATTTGCAGATGACTAGGTATCGAAGCAATAGAGTTCTAATGCTTCTTGAAACTAGAAATCGTATTTCATTCCTACGTTTCACGATAAGATATAATATTCATTGCGAAGTGTCATGTGTACCCCGTATTCACATCAAAAGAGTGTAAATGCGACAGTTCCTTCCTAGGGAATAGCGATTGCAGAAGTCTACGTGTCGAAGCAATAGAGTTCTAATGCTTCTTAAAACGAGATACTGCTCCTCATTTCTATGTTTTATGATAAGATATAATATTCATTATGATGTGTCATGTATTCCTCGAACTGACATCAAAAGAATGTAAATGCGACACTTCCTGTCTAGGAAATAGCGTTTGCAGAAGCCTACGTATCGTAGCAATAAAGTACTAATGTTTCGCAAAACGCGATATCGCATTTCATTTATATGTTTCATGATAAGATATAATATTCATTGCGAAGTGTCATGTATACCTCGCGTACACTTCAAATGAATGTAAATGCGACACTTCCTTGCTAGGAAATAGCGTTTCCAGATGTCTGCGTATAGAAACAATAGAGTTCTAATGCTTCTTAAAGCTAGAAGTCGCATCTCATTTCTATGTTTCATGATAAGATATAATATTCATTGCGAGGTGTTATGTATATCTCGTCTACACTTCAAATGAATGTAAATGCGACACTTCCTTTCTAGAAAATTACGTTTCCATATGTCTACGTATCGAAGCAATAGAGCTCCAATGCTTCTTGAAACGCGATATCGCATTTCAATTCTATGTTTCATGATAAGATATAATATCCATTGCGGAGTGTTATGTGTACCTCGTATACACTTCAAATGAATGTAAATGCGAAAATTCCTTCCTCGGTAATAGCGTTTGCAGATGTCTACGAATCGTAGCAAAGGAATTCTATTGCTGCTTAAAACACGAAATCGATCCTCATTTCTATGTTTCATGATAACATATAATATTCATTGTGGAGTGTTATGAATACCTCGTATTCACTTCAAAGGAATGTAAATGCGAAACTTCCTTGCTAGGAAATAGCGTCTGCAGATGTCTACGATTGGTAGCAAAGGAATTCTAACGCTTCTTAAAACCCGAAATCGATCCTCACTTCTTGGTTTCATGATAAGATATAATATTCATTGTGGAGTGTTATGTATACCTCGTATTCACTTCAAAAGAATGTAAATGCGACACTTCCTTGCTAGGAAATAGCGTTTGCAGATGTCTACGTATAGTAGCAAATTAGTTCTAATGCTTCTTAAAGAGCGATGTCGCATCTCATTTCTATGTTTCATGATAAGATATAGTATTCATTGCGAAGTGTCACGTATGCCAGGTATTCACTTCAAAAGAATGTAAATGCGACACTTCCTTGCTAGGAAGTAGCGTTTGCAGATGTCTACGTATCGACGAAGTAGAGCTCAAATGCTTCTTAAAACGCGAGATCGCATCTCATTTCCATGTTTCATGATAAGATATAATTTTCATTGCGAAGTGTCATGTATACCTCGTATTGACTACAAAAGAATGTAAATGCGACACTTCCATGCTAGGAAATAGTTTGCAGATGTCTGCGTGTCGTAGCAATAGAGTTCTAATGCTTCCTAAAACGTGATATCGCATCTCACTTCTATGTTTCGTGATAAGAGATAATATTCATTGCGAAGTGTCATGTATACCTCGTATTCACCTCAACAGAATGTAAATGCGACACTTCCTCGCTAGGAAATAGTGTTTGCAGATGTCTACGTGTCGTAGCAATAGAATTCTAATACTTCTTAAATCGCAATATCGCATCTCGTTCCTGTGTTTCGTGACAAGATATAATATTCATTGTGGAGTGTTGTGCATACCTCGCATACACATCAAATGAATGTAAATGCGAGATATCCTTTCTAGGAAATAGCGTTTGCAGATGTCTACGTATCGTAGCAATAGATTTCTAATGCTTCTTAAAACGAGATGTAGCATTACATTTCTATGTATCAGTATAAGATATAATATTCATTGCGAAGTGTCATGTGTACCTCGCATACACTTCAAATGATTGTAAATGCGACACTTCCTTGCTAGGAAGTAGCGTTGGCAGATGTCTACGTATCGAAGCAACAGATTTCTAATGCTTCTTAAAACGCGATATCGCATCTCATTTCCATGTTTCATGATAAGTTATAATATTCATTGCGAAGTGTCATGTATACCTCGTATTCACTTCCAATGAATGTAAATACGACACTTCCATGCTAGGAAATAGCGTTGGCAGATGTCTACGTATCGAAACAATAGAATTCTAATGCTTCTTAAATCGCCATATCGCATCTCTTTTCTATGGTTCATGATAAGATACAATATTCATTGTGAAATGTTATGTATACCTCGTATTCACTTTAAAAGAATGTAAATGCGACACTTCCTTGCTAGGAAATTGCGTTTGCAGATGTCTCCGTATCGAAGCAATAGGGATCTAATGCTTCTTAAAACGCGACATCGCGTCTCGCGTCTATGTTTCATGATAAGATATAATATTTATTGCGAAGTATCTCTTATACCTCGCATAAACTTCAAATGAATGTAAGTGCGACACTTCATTGCTAGGAAATAGCGTTTGCAGATGTCCACGTTTCGAAACAATAGAGTTCTAATGCTTCTTAAAACGGGACACCGCATCTCATTTCTATGTTTCATGATCAGATATAATATTCATTGCGAAGTGTTATGTACTTCTCGTCTACACTAAAATAAATGTAAATGCGACACTTCCTTGATAGGAAATAGCGTTTGTAGATGTCTACGTATCGTAGCAATAGAGCTCTAATGCTTCTTAAATCGCGATATCGCATCTCATTTCTATGTTTCATGATAAAAAACGATATTCATTGCGAAGTGTCATGTATACCTCGTATTCACTTCAAAAGAATGCATATGCGACACTTCCCTGCTAGGAATTAGGGTTTCCAGATGTCTACGTATCATAGAAATAGGGTTCTAATGCTACTTAAAACGCGATATAGCATCACATTTCTATGTTTCATGATAGGATATAATATTCATTGCGAAGTGTCATGTATACCTCGCATACACTTCAAATGAATGTAAATGCGACACGTCCTTGCTAGGAAATAGCGTTGGCAGATGTCTACGTATCGAAGCAGTAGAGTTCTAATGCTTCTTCAAACGCGATGTCGCATCTCACTACTATGTTTCACGAAAATATATTATATTCATTGTGAAGTGTCAAGTATACCTCGTATTCACTTCAAAAGAATGTAAATGCGATACTTCCATGCTAGGAAATAACGTGTGCAGATGTCTAGGTATTGCAGCAATAGTGTTCAAATGCCTCTTAAGACGCGATATCGCAACTCAATTCTATGTTTCATTATACGATATAATATTCATTGCAATGTGTAATGTATAGCTCGCATACACTTCAAATGAATGTAAATACAGACACTTCCTTGCTAGGAAATGAGCGTTTGCTGATGTCTAGGTATCGAAGCAATAGATTTCTAATGCTTCTTAAACAGCGATGTAGCATTCCATTTCTATGTTTTGGGATAACATATAATATTCATTGTGGATTGTTACGTATACCTCGTATTCACTTCAAACGAATGCAAAAACGACACTTTCTTGCTATTAAATAGCGTTTGCAGATATCTACATATCGTAGGGATAGTGTTCTAATGCTTTTTAAATAGCGTAATCGCATCTCATTTCAATGTTTCGTGATAGGATACAATATTCTTTGTGGAGTGTTATGTATACCTCGTATTCACTTCAAAAGAATGTAAATGCGACTACATTTCTAGGTAGGTAATAGCGTTTGCAGATATCTAGGTATCGAAACAATAGAGTTCTGATGCTTCTTAAAACGCGATATCACATCACATTTCTATGTTTCATGATATAATATTCATCGCGAAGTTTCATGTATTCCTCGTATTCACTTCAAATGAATGTAACTGCGACACTTCCTTGCTAGCCAATAGCGTTTCCAGATGTCTACGTATCGAAGCAATAAAGTTCTACTGCATCTTATATCGCGATATCGCATCTCATTTCTATGTTTCATGATAATATATAATATTCATTGTGCAATGTTATGTATACCTCGCATTCAATACAAAAGAATGTAAATGCGACACTTCCTTGATAGGAAATAGCGTTTGCAGATGTCTACGTTTCGTAACAATAGAGTTCTAATGCTTCTTAAAACGCGATATCATATCACATTTCTATGCTTCATGATGAGATATAATATTCATTGCGAAGTTTCGTGTGTTCCTCGTATTCACTTCAAATGAATGTAAATGCGGCACTTTCTTCCTAGGAAATAGCGTTTGCAGATATCTACGTATCGAAGCAATAAAGTTCTAATGCTTCTTGAAACGGGATATCGCATCTAATTTCTATGTTTCATGATAAGATATAATATTGATTGCGAAGTGTCATGTATACCTCGCATTACTTTCAAAAAAGTGTAAATGCGACACTTCCTTGCTAGCAAGTAGGGTTTGCAGATGTCTACGTATCGAAACAATAGAGTTCTAATGCTTCTTAAATTGCGATATCGCATCTCATTCCTATGTTTCATGATAAGGTACAATATTCATTGTGCAGTGTTATGTATACCTCGTATTCACCTCTAAAGAATGTAAATGCTACACTTCCCTGCAATTAAATAGCGTTTGCAGATGTCTCCGTATCGAAGCAATAGAGTTCTAATGCTCCTTAAATCGTCATATCGCATCTCATTTCTAAGTTTCATGATAAGATATAGTGTTCACTGTGCAGTGTTATGTATATCTCGTCTGCACTTCAAATGAATGTAAATGCGACACTTCCTTGCTATTAAATAGCGTTTGCAGATGTCTACGTATCGAAGCAATAGACTTCCCATGCTTCTTAAAACGCGAAATCGCATCTCATTTCTATGTTTCATGATAAGATATACTATTCATTGTGCAGTGTTATGTATACCTCGTATTCACTTCAAAAGAATGTAAATGCGACACTTCCTTGCTAGGAAATAACGTTTGCAGATGTCTACGTATCGAAGCAATAGAGTTCTAATGCTTCTTAATTCTCGGTATCGCATCTCTTTTCTATGTTTCATGATAAGATATAATGTTCATTCCGAAGAGTCATGTATACTTCGTATTCACTTCAAAAGTATGTAACTGCGACACTTCCTTGCTATTAAATAGCGTTTGCAGATGTCTACGTATCGAAGCAATAGACTTCCCATGCTTCTTAAAACGCGAAATCGCATCTCATTTCTATGTTTCATGATAAGATATAATATTCATTGTGCAGTGTTATGTACACCTCGTATTCACTTCAAAAGAATGTAAATGCGACACTTCCTTGCTAGGAAATAGCGATTGCAGATGTCTACGTATCGTAGCAGTAGGGATCCTACGCGTCTTAAAACGCGATATCGCATCTCATTTCTATGTTTCATGATAAGTTATAATATTCATTGCGAAGTGTCACTAATACCTCGTATTCACTTCGAATGAATGTAAATGCTACACTTCCTTGCTAGGGAATAGCGTCTGCAGATGTCTACATATAGAGGCAATATAATTCTAATGCCTCTTAAAACGCGTTATCGCATCTCATTTCTATGTTTCATGATAAGATATAATATTCATTGCGAAGTGTCATGTGTACTTGGCACACACTTCAGATGAATGTAAATGAGACACTTCCTTGCTAGGAAATAGCGTTTGCAGATGTCTACGTATCGTAGCAAAGGAGTTCTAATGTTTCTTAAAACGCGAAATCGATCCACATTTCTTAGTTTCATGAGAAGATATAATATTCATTGTGGAGTGTTAGTTATACCACGTATTCACTTCAGAAGAATGTAAATGCGACACTTCCTTCCTGGGAAGTAGGGTCTGCAGATGTCTACGTATCGAAGCAATAGAGATCTAAAGCATCTTAAATCGCGATATCGCACCTCAATTCAACGTTTCACGATAAGATATAATATTCATTGTGCAATGTTATGTATATCTCGTCTACACTTCAGATGAATGTAAATGCAACCCTTCCTTGCTAGGAAATAGCGTTTTCAGGTGTCTACGTATCGTAGCATTGGAGTTCTAATGCTTCTCAAAACGCGATATCGCATCTCATATCTATGTTTCATGATAAGATATAATATTCATTGCGAAGTGTCATGTATACCTCGGAAACACTTCACATAAATGTAAATGCGACACTTTCTTGATAGGAAGTAGCATTTGCAGATGACTAGGTATCGAAGCAATAGAGTTCTAATGCTTCTTGAAACTAGAAATCGTATTTCATTCCTACGTTTCACGATAAGATATAATATTCATTGCGAAGTGTCATGTGTACCTCGTATTCACATCAAAAGAGTGTAAATGCGACAGTTCCTTCCTAGGGAATAGCGATTGCAGAAGTCTACGTGTCGAAGCAATAGAGTTCTAATGCTTCTTAAAACGAGATACTGCTCCTCATTTCTATGTTTTATGATAAGATATAATATTCATTATGATGTGTCATGTATACCTCGCGTACACTTCAAATGAATGTAAATGCGACACTTCCTTTCTAGGAAATAGCGTTTCCAGATGTCTACGAACCGAAGCAATGGAGTTCTAACGTTTCTTAAAACGCGATATCGCATCCCATTTCTATGTCTCACGATAAGACATAATATTCATTGCGAAGTGTTATGTATTCCTTGCCTACGCTTCAAATTAATGTAAATGCGACACTTCCTTTGTAGGAAATAGCGTTTCCAGATGTCTACGTATCGAAGCAATAGAATTCTAATCCTTCATAAAACGCGATATCGCATCTCATTTCTATGTTTCACGATAAGATATATTATTTACTGTGGAGTGCTATGTATACCTCGTATTCACCTTAAAAGAATATAAATGCGACACTTCCTTGCTAGGAAATAGCGTTTCCAGATGTCTACGTATCGAAACAATAATGTTCTAATGCTTCTCAGAATGCGATATCGCTTCTCACTCCAATGATTCATGATAAGATATAATATTCATTGCGAAGTGTCATGTATACCACGGATACACTTCACATTAATGTAAATGCGACACTTTCTTGATAGGAAGTAGCGTTTGCAGATCACTAGGTATCGAAGCAATAGAGTTCTAATGCTTCTTCAAACGAGAAATCGCACCTCATTTCTATGTTTTATGATAAGATATAGTATTCATTATGATGTGTCGTGTATTCCTGCAATTGACATCAAAATAATGTAAATACGACACTTCATTGCTAGGATATAGCGTTTGCAGATGTCTACGTATCGCAGAAATAGTGTTCTAATGCTTCTTAAAACGCGATATCGCATCTCATTTCTATGTTTCATGATAAGATATAATATTCATTGCGACGTGTCATGTATACCTCGTATTCACATCAAAAGAATGTAATGCGACACTTCCTTGCTAGGAAATATCATTTGCAGATGTCTACGTATAGTAGCAATAGAGTTCTAACGTTTCGTAGAACGCAATATCGCATCTCATTCCTATGCATCATGGTAAGATAAAATAATCATTGCGAAGTGTCACTTATTCCTCGCATACACTTCAAATGAATGTAAATGCGACACTTCATTGCTAGGAAATAGCGTTTGCAGATGTCTACGTATCGCAGAAATAGTTATCTAATGCTTCTTAAAACGGGATACCGCATCTTATATCTATGCTTCATGATAAGATACAATATTCATTGCGAATTGTCATGTATAACTCGTATTCACTTCGAAATAATGTAAATGCGATACTTCCCTGCTAGGAAATAGCGTTTGCAGAAGTCTACTTGTCGTAGCAGTAGAGTTCTAATGCTTCTCAAAACGCGATATCGCATCTCATTTCTATGTTACATGATAAGATTTAATACTAATTGCGAAGTGTCATGTAGACTTCGTATTCACATAAAAAGAATGTAAATGCGACACTTCCTTGTCAGGAAATAGCGTTTGCAGATGTCTCCGTATCGAAGCAATAGAGTTCTAATGCTTCTTAAATCGTAATATCGCATCTCATTTCTATGTTTCATGGTAAGATAAAATAATCATTGCGAAGTGTCACTTATACCTCGCATACACTTCAAATGAATGTAAATGCGACACTTCATTGCTAGGAAATAGTGTTTGCAGATGTCTACGTATCGCAGAAATAGATTTCTAATGCTTCTTAAAACGGGATACCGCATCCTATATCTATGCTTCATGATAAGATACAATATTCATTGCGAATTGTCATGTATACCTCGTATTCACTTCGAAAGAATGTAAATGCGATACTTCCGTGCTAGGAAATAGCGTCTGCAGTTGTCTTCGTTTCGTAGCAATAGAGTTCTAATGCTTCTTAAAACGCGAATCAATCCTCAGTTATATGTTTCATGATAAGATACAATATTCATTGTGGAGTGTTATGTATACCTCGTCTACACTTCCTAAGAATGTAAATGCGGCACTTCCTTGCTTGGAAATGGCGTTTGCAAGTGTTTACGCATCGAGGCAATAGTGTACTAATACTTCTTAAATCGTGCTATCGCACCTCACTTCTACGTTTCATGATAAGATGTAATATTCAATTTGCAGTGTTATGTCTACGCCGTATTCACTTCAAAAGAATGTAGATACAACACTTCCTTGCTAGGAAATAGCGTTTGCTGATGTCTACGTATCGTAGCAATTGAGTTCTAATGCTTCTAAAAACGCGATATCGCATCTCATTTCTATGAATCATGATAAGATAAAATAATCATTGCGAAGTGTCACTTATTCAAATGAATGTAAATGCGACACTTCCTAGCTAGGAAATAGCGTTTGCAGATGTCTACGTATCGTAGCATTAGACTTCTAATGCTTCTCAAAACGCCATATCGCATCTCATTTCTATGTTTCATGATAAGATATAATATTTATTGCCAAGTGTCACGTATACCTCGCATACACTTCAAATAAGTGTAAATGTGACACTTCCTTGCTAGGAAATAGCGTTTGCAGGTGTCTACGTATCGAAGCAATAGAGTTCTAATGCTTCTCAAAACGCAATATCGCATCTCATTCCTATGTCTCATGACAAGATATAATATTCACTGCGAAGTGTCATGTATACCTCGTATTCACTTCAAAAGAATGTAAATGCGACACTTCCTGTCTAGGCAATAGCGTTTGCAGAAGCCTACGTATCGTAGCAATAGAGTTCTAACGTTTCGTAAAACGCAATATCGCATCTCATTCCTATGCATCATGGTAAGATAAAATAATCATTGCGAAGTGTCACTTATTCCTCGCATACACTACAAATGAATGTAAATGCGACACTTCCTTGCTAGGAAATAGCGTCTGCAGATGTCTACGTATCGCAGAAATAGATTTCTAATGCTTCTTAAAACGGGATACCGCATCCTATATCTATGCTTCATGATAAGATACAATATTCATTGCGAATTGTCATGTATACCTCGTATTCACTTCGAAAGAATGTAAATGCGATACTTCCGTGCTAGGAAATAGCGTCTGCAGTTGTCTTCGTTTCGTAGCAATAGAGTTCTAATGCTTCTTAAAACGCGAATCAATCCTCAGTTATATGTTTCATGATAAGATACAATATTCATTGTGGAGTGTTATGTATACCTCGTCTACACTTCCTAAGAATGTAAATGCGGCACTTCCTTGCTTGGAAATGGCGTTTGCAAGTGTTTACGCATCGAGGCAATAGTGTACTAATACTTCTTAAATCGTGCTATCGCACCTCACTTCTACGTTTCATGATAAGATGTAATATTCAATTTGCAGTGTTATGTCTACGCCGTATTCACTTCAAAAGAATGTAGATACAACACTTCCTTGCTAGGAAATAGCGTTTGCTGATGTCTACGTATCGTAGCAATTGAGTTCTAATGCTTCTAATAACGCGATATCGCATCTCATTTCTATGAATCATGATAAGATAAAATAATCACTGCGAAGTGTCACTTATTCAAATGAATGTAAATGCGACACTTCCTAGCTAGGAAATAGCGTTTGCAGATGTCTACGTATCGTAGCATTAGACTTCTAATGCTTCTCAAAACGCCATATCGCATCTCATTTCTATGTTTCATGATAAGATATAATATTTATTGCCAAGTGTTACGTATACCTCGCATACACTTCAAATAAGTGTAAATGTGACACTTCCTTGCTAGGAAATAGCGTTTGCAGGTGTCTACGTATCGAAGCAATAGAGTTCTAATGCTTCTCAAAACGCAATATCGCATCTCATTCCTATGTCTCATGACAAGATATAATATTCACTGCGAAGTGTCATGTATACCTCGTATTCACTTCAAAAGAATGTAAATGCGACACTTCCTGTCTAGGCAATAGCGTTTGCAGAAGCCTACGTATCGTAGCAATAGAGATCTAACGTTTCGTAAAACGCAATATCGCATCTCATTCCTATGCATCATGGTAAGATAAAATAATCATTGCGAAGTGTCACTTATTCCTCGCATACACTACAAATGAATGTAAATGCGACACTTCCTTGCTAGGAAATAGCGTCTGCAGATGTCTACGTATCGTAGCAGTAGAGTTCCAATGCTTCTCAAAACGCGATATCGCATTTCGTTTCTATGTTTCATGATAAGATATAATATTCATTGTGGAGTGTTATGTATACTTCGTATTCACTTCAAAAGAATGTAAATGCGACACTTCCTTGCTAGGAAATAGCGTCTGCAGATACCTACGTATCGTAGTAATAGAGTTTTAATGCTACTTCAAACGCGATATCGCATCTCTTTTCTATGTTTCATTATAATAATATAATATTCATTGCGAAGTGTCATGTATACCTGGCATACGCTTCAAATGAATGTAAATGCGACACTTCCTTACTAGGAAATAGCGATTGCAGATGTCTACGTATCATAGCATTAGAGTTCTGAATCATCTCAAAATGCGATACCGCATCTCATTCCAATGTTTCATGATAAGGTATAATATTCATAGCGAAGTGTCTTGTATACGACGCATACACTTCAAACGAATTAAAAGGCGGCACTTCATTGCTAGGAAAAAGCGTTGGCAGATGTCTACGTATCGAAGCAATAGGGTTCTAATGTTTCTTAAAACGGGATACCGCACTTCATTTCTGTTTTAGCATAAGATATAATATTCATTGCGGAGTGTCATGTACACTTCGTATTCAGTTCAAAAGAATGAAAATGCGACACATCCTTGCTAGGAAGTAGCGTTTGCAGATGTCTACGTATCGAAGCAATAGAGTTCTAATGCTACTTAAAACGCGATATCGCATCTCTTTTCTATGTTTCATGATAAGATTTAATATTAATTGCGAAGTGTCATGTATACTTCGTATTCACATCGAAAGGATGTAAAAGCAACACTTCCTTGCTAGGTAATAGCGTCGCCAGATGTCTACGTATCGAAGCAAGAGAGATCTAATGCTTATTAAATAGCTATATCGCATCTCATTCCTATGTTTCGTGATAAGATATAATATTCATTACGAAGTGTAATGTATTCCTCGTCTACACTTCGATTGAATGTAAATGCGACACTTCCTTGCTAGGAAATAGCGATGGCAGATGTCTACGTATCGAAGCAATAGAGTTGTAATGCTTCTTATATCGTCATATCGCATCTCATTTCTATGTTTCATGACAAGATATAATATTCATTGTGCAGTGTTATGTATACCCCGTATTCACTTCAAAAGAATGTAAACACGAGACTTCCTTGCTAGGAAATAGCGACTGCAGATGTCAATGTATCGTAGCAATAGAATTCTAATGCTTCTTAAAACGCGAATCGATCCTCATTTCTATGTTTCACGATAAAATATAATATTCATTGTGGAGTGTTATATATACCTCGTATTCTCTTCGAAAGAATGTAAATACGACACCTCCTTGCTAGGAAATAGCGTCTGCAGATGTCTACCTATCTAAGCAATAAAGTTCTAATGCCTCTTAAATCGCGATATCGCATCTCATTTCTATGTTTCATGATAAGATATAATATTCATTGTGGAGTGTTATGTATACCTCGTATTCACTTCAACAGAATGTAAATGCCACACTTCCTTGCCTGGAAATAGCGCTTCCAGATATCTACGTATCGAAGCAATAGAGTCCTAACGCTTCTTAAATTGCCATATCGCATCTCATTTCTATGTTTCATGATAATACATAATATTCATTGTGCAATGCTATGTATACCTCGTATTCATCACAAAAGGATGTAATCGCGACACTTCCTTGCTAGGAAATAGCGTTTGCAGTTGTCTACGTATGGAAGCAATAGAGTTCTAATGCTTCTTAAATCGCGATATCGTATCTCATTTCTATGTTTCATGATAAGATATAATATTCATTGTGGAGCGTTATGTATACCCCGTATTCACTTCAAAAGAATGTAAATGCGACACTTCCTTGCTATTAAATAGCGATTGCAGATGTCTACGTATCGTAGCAATGGAGTTCTAATGCTTTTAAATCGCGATATCGCATCTCATTTCTATGTTTCATGATAAGATATAATATTCAATGTGCAGTGTTATGTATACCTCGTATTGACTTCAAAAGAATGTAAATACGACACTTCCTTGCTAGGTGATAGTATTGGCAGGTGTCTACGTATCGTAGCAGTAGAGTTCTAATGCTTCTTAGAACGCGATATCGCATCAAATTTCTATGTTTCATGATAAGATATAATATTCATTGCGAAGAGTCATGTGTACCCCGTATTTACTTCAAAACAATGTGAATACGACACTTCCTTCCTAGGAAGTAGCGTTTGCAGATGTCTACGAATCGTAGCAATAGAGTTCTAATGCTTTTTAAATCGCGATATCGCATCTCATTTCTGTGTTTCATGATAACATATAATATTCTTTGTTTATTGTTATGTATACCTCGTATTCTGTTCAAAAGAACGTAAATGCGGCACTTCCATGTTAGGAAATAGCGTTTGCAGATGTCTACGTATCGAAGCAATAGAGTTTTAATGCTCCTTAAATCGCGATATCGCATCTCGTTTCCTTGTTTCATGATAAGATATAATATTCATTGCGAAGTATATCATGTATACCTCGTATACGCTTCAAAAGAATGTAAATGCGACACTTTATTCCTGGGAAATAGCGTTTGCAGATGTCTACGTATCGTAGCAACAGAGTTCTATTGCTTTTTAAATCGCGATATCGCATCTCATTACTATGTTTCACGATAAGATATAATATTCATTGTGGAGTGTTATGTATATCTCGCATACACTTCAAATGAAAGTAAATGCGACACTTCCTTGCTAGGAAATAGCGTTTGCAGATTTCTATGTATCGTAGCAATAGAATTCTAATGCTTCTTAAAACGCGAATTCGCTACTCATTTATATGCTTCATGATAAGGCATAATATTCATTGTGGAGTGTTTTGTATACCTCGTATTCACTTCAAAAGAATGTAAATGCGACACTTCCTTACTAGGAAATAGCGTCTGCAGATGTCTACGTATCGTAGCAATAGAGTTCTAATGCTTCTTAAGACGCGATATCGCGTCTCATTTCTATGTTTCATTATAAGATATAATATTCATTGCGAAGTGTCATGTATACCTCGCATACACTTCAAATGAAAGTAAATGCTACACTTCCTTGCTAGGAAGTAGCGTTTGCAGATGTCTACGTATCGAAGCTATAGAGTTCTAATGCTTCTTAAATCGCCATATCGCATCTCATTTCTATGTTTCATGATAAGATATAATATTCATTCTGGAGTGTTATGTATACCTCGTGTTCACTTCTAAGGATTGAAAATGCGACACTTCCTTGCTAGGAATTAGCGTTTGCAGATGTGTACGTATCTTAGCAATAGAGTTCTAATGCATCTTAGAACGCCATATCGCATCTCATTTCTATGTCTCAAGACAAGATATAATATTCATTGCGAAGTGTCATGTATACCTTGTATTTACCTCAAAAGAATGTAGATGCGACACTTCCTTGCTAGAAATTAGTGTTTGCAAATGTCAACGTATCGAAGCAATGGAGTTTTATTGCTCCTTAAATCGCGATATCGCATCTCATTTCTTTGTTTCATGATAAGCTATAATATTCACTGCGAAGTGTCATGTATACCTTGTATTCACTTCAAAAGAATGTAAATGCGACACGTCCTTGCAAGGAAATAGTGTTTGCAGATGTCTACGTATCGTAGCAATAGATTTATAATGCTTCTTAAAACGCAATACCGCACCTCACTTCTATGTTTCATGATGATATAATATTCACTGCGAAGTGTCATGTATACCTCGTATTCACTTCAAAAGAATGTAAATCCGACACTTCCTTCCTAGGAAATAGCGTTTGCAGATGTCTACGTATCGTAGCAATAGAGTTCTAATGCTTCTCAAAACGCGATATCGCTTCTCACTTGTATGTCTCATGACAAGATATAATATTCATTGCGAAGTGTCATGTGTACCTTGCATTTACTTCAAAACAATGTAGATGGGACTCTTCATTGCTGGGAATTAGTGTTTGCAGATGTCCACGTATCGAAGCAATAGAGTTTTAATGCTCCTTAAATCGCGATATCGCATCTCATTTCTTTGTATCATGATAAGATATAATATTCATTGCGAAGTGTCATGTATACCTCGTATTCACTTCAAAAGAATGTAAATGCGACACTTCCTTGCTAGGAAATATCGCCTACAGATGTCTACGTATCGTAGAAATAGAGTTCTAATTCTTCTTAAAACGCGATATCGCATCTCATTTGTGTGTTTCATGATAAGATACAATATTCATTGCGAAGTGTCATGTATACGTCGCATACACTTCAAATGAATGTAAATGCGACACTTCCTTGCTAGGGAATAGCGTTGGCAGATGTCTACGTATCGAAGCTGTAGAGATCAACTGCTTCTTAAATAGCGATATCGCATCTCACTTCTATGTTTCATGATAAGATATAATATTCATTGTGGAGTGTTATGTATTTTTCGTCTACACTCCAAATGAATGGAAGTGCGACACTTCCTTGCTAGTATATAGCATTTGCAGCTATCTACGTATCGTAGCAATAGAGTTCTAATGCCTCTTAAATCGCGAGATCGCATCTAATTTCTATGTTTCATTCTAAGGTATAATATTCACTGCGAAGGTTCATGTATACCTCGTATTCACTTCAAAAGAATGCAAATGCGACACTTGCCTGCTAGTAAGTAGGGTTTCCAGATGTCTACGTATCGTTGCAATAGAATTCTAATGCTACTTACAACGCGATATCGCATCTCATTTCTATGTTTTATGGAAAGATATAATATTCGTTGTGGAGTATTATGTATTCCTGGTATTCACTTCAAAAGATTGTAAATGCGACACTTCCTTGCTAGGAAATAGCGTCTGTAGATGTCTACGTATCGAAGCAATGGAGTTCTAATGCTTCTTAAAACGCGAAATCGATCCTCATTTCTATGTTTCCTGATAAGATATAATATTCATTGTGGAGTGTTATGTATACCTCGTATTCACTTCAAAAGAATGTAAATGCGACACTTCCTTGCTAGGAAATAGCGTCTGCAGATGTTTACGTATCGTAGAGATAGAGTTCTAATGCTTCTTAAAACGCGATATCGCATCTCATTTCTATGTTTAAGGATAAGATATAATATTCATTACGTAGTGTCATGTATACTTCGTATTCACTTCAAAAGAATGTAAATGCGACACATCCTTGCTAGGAAGTAGCGTTTGCAGATGTCTACGTATCGAAGCAATAGTATTCCAATGCTTCTTAAATCGCGATATCGCACCTCAATTCTACGTTACATGATAAGATATAATATTAATTGTGCAGTGCTATGTATATCTCGTCTACACTTCAAATGAATGTAAATGCGACACTTCGTTGCTAGGAAGTAGCGATGGCAGATGTCTAGGTATCGAAGAAATAGAGTTCTAATGCTTCTTAAAACGCGATATTGCATTTCATTTCTATGTTTCATTATAAGATATAATGTTCATTGCGAAGTGTCATGTATACCTCCATACACTTCAAATGAATGTAAATGCGACACTTCCTTGCTAGGAACTAGCGCTTGCAGGTGTCTACGTATCGAAGCAATAGAGTTCTAATACTTTTTAAATCGCCATATCGCATCTCATTTCTATGTTTCATGATAAGATATAATATCCAGTGGGAAGTGTCATGTATACCTGGCATACACTTCAAAAGAATGTAAATGCGACACATCCTTGCTAGGAAATAGCGTTTGCAGATGTCTACGTATCGTAGCATTAGAGTTCTAAATCATCTCAAAACGCGATAATGCATCACCTTTCTATGTTTCATTATAAGATATAATATTCATTGCGAAATGTCATGTATACCTGGCATACACTTCAAATGAATGTAAGTGCGACACTGCCTTGCTAGGAAATAGCGTTTGCAGATGTCTACGTATTGTAGCAGTAGAGTTCTAATGCTACTTAAAACGAGATGTCGCACCTCATTTCTATGTTTCATGATGAGATATAATATTCATTGCGAAGTGTCATGTATAACTCGCATACACTTCGAATGAATGTAAATGCGACACTTCCTTGCTAGGAATTAGCGTTTCCAGATATATACATATCGTAGCAATAGAGTTAGAATGCTTCTTAAAACGCGATATCGATACTCATTTCTATGGTTCATGATAAGATATGATATTCATTGCGAACTGTCACATACAACTCGCATACACTTCAAATGAATGTAAATGTGTCACTTAATTTCTATAGGAAATAGCGTTTGCAGATGTCTACGCATCGTAGCAATTGAGTTCTAATGCTTCTTAAAACGCAATATCGCATTTTATTTCTATGTTTCATGATAAGGTAAAATATTCATTGCGAAGTATCTTGTATACCTCGCATACACTTCAAATGAATGTAAATGCGACACTTCCTTGCCTGGAAATAGCGTTGGCAGATGTCTACGTATCGAAGCAATAGAGATCTACTGCTTCTTAAATCGCCATATCGCATCGCATTTCTATGTTTCATGATAAGATATAATATTCATTGTGGAGTGTTATCATAACCTCGTATTCACTTCAATAGAATGTAAATGCGACACTCCCTTGCTAGGAAATAGCGTTTGCAGATGTCTACGTATCGTAGCATTAGTGTTCTAATGCTTCTCAAAACGCGATATCGCTTCTCATTTCTATGTTTCATGATAATATATAATAATCATTGCGAAGTGTCATGTATACCTCGCATACACTTCAAATGAATGTAAATGCGACACTGCCTTGCTAGGAAATAGCGTTTGCAGATGTCTACGTATCGTAGCATTAGAGTTCTAATGCTTCTCAAAACGCGATATCGCATCTCATTTCTATGTTTCATGATAAGATATAATATTCATTATGCAGTGTTATGTTTATCTCGTATTCACTTCAAGAGAATGTAAATGCGACACTTACTTGCTAGGAAATAGCGTTTGCAGATGCCTACGTATCGAAGCAATAGGGATCTATTGCTTCTTATATCTTCATATCGCATCTCATTTCTATGTTTCATGATAAGATATAATATACATTGTGGAGTGTTATCATAACCTCGTATTCGCTTCAAAAGAATGTAAATGCGGCACTCCCTTGCTAGGAAGTAGCGTTTGCAGATGTCTACGTATCGTAGCATTAGTGTTCTAATGCTTCTCAAAACGCGATATCGCTTCTCATTTCTATGTTTCATGATAATATATAATAATCATTGCGAAGTGTCATGTATACCTCGCATACACTTCAAATGAATGTAAATGCGACACTGCCTTGCTAGGAAATAGCGTTTGCAGATGTCTACGTATCGTAGCATTAGAGTTCTAATGCTTCTCAAAACGCGATATCGCATCTCATTTCTATGTTTCATGATAAGATATAATATTCATTGCGAAGTGTCATGTATACCTCGCAAACACTTCAATTGCATGTAATTGCGACACTTCCTTGCTAGGAAGTAGTGTCACGTCCTGGCGAACAAATTATTCGTATCCCAGGAGGCTGTATGACACAAGCCTTTTAGTCGAGAATTTGGTCCGGTATAAAACGCGTATGACCGGGTTCGTCGATTCTGGCAAGACGCGGGCACAGTAAACAATCGCGAACGCGTGTAAGGAGGGATTTTACTTACCTTTCGCTGATTTCCCTCTTCTGCTTTCAGATGTGGCGATCGTCGAGTGTCGTTCTCGGGGGAGGAGTCGGCGTACGGCTGGCTGAAATCGGCGTTGTGACGGTGGAGCTGCGATGTATGTCGCCGTCCGTCGATGAACGAAGAATTCTGGCGTTTCACCAACGTATTCCGCACGAGATAATAGATTAAATTCTTCCTCCCGGCGCGAAGAGTTCGTTTATAAACACTCAAGTTGTTGCGAACTTGGAAGAATTTGTATTAAAATATAATTGAATTTAGAAATGGAGTTGGAATGAACTAGAACTTGATGTGGTAGAAAAATAATAAAGTATATTCTAAATCAAAGAGTACAAGAACAATTATTTCTAAGTATTAAGACTAGGTTAACTATGAATTAGGAATTAGAACAAAGACTTTAGAACTAGGAACCTCATCGAGGCTGCGCGACGGCCCTAAGGCGCGACTTGGAAGAGACTTGGAATTGGAAGTGCCCGAAGGCGAGATAGAACTGTACCGTACTGACGGTACTGACTGACTGTGTCTCCCAAGATGCGTCTGCGACCTCCTCGACTCTCGGAGCGCTTCGGTCGCGTGCGAACGTAGGTGGGAGTATGTGGACGCCCGAGTGGGTTCTCGGCGTTGCGTGGTGGGGTTAGCGGCGCGTGCCGCTGAGGCGGTCGCGATCTGGCGCGTCGCGGGTTACTTAATTAGCGCAACTTATGAATATAGAGATACAAGTATGAAATTAGAAATTACGCCTTAAATGTAAAATGTGTGTTGTTTGTGTCGTTATAAAGTAGTGTCGTGTAAATTCTATGAGCTAGGAATACAGAGCTTAGAATGTAGGAGTATATATATAATGTTAATTAATAATCTTAGAAATAGTATTTTGGGCATGGCAGATCTGGGATGGTGAAATCGTAGAGTCCTTTGTACGGTGAGGGTTCCCGTCGTCGGATCTCGTGGAGGTTGATTCTCCTGGTATGTCCCTGGAGTGAGCGAGAGGGCGAGTTTCCCTGCAGGTAAGAGTGAGACGGTGGATGGCTCCTTGAGTGGAGGGTAGGTCCCTTGGAGTGAGAGAGACGGCGAGCACCTCTGCGGGTGCGAGTGAGTCGGAGGGTATATCCCTTGGAGTGAGAGAGACGGCGAGCACCTCTGCGGGTGCGAGTGAGACGATGGTCGTAGCCTTTGGCCTGAGTGAGACGGCGAGTTGCGCCTGGGTGTTGCCTGTGGTGCAGGCGCGTGAGGGTGGTTGCTGTGGTGCGTTGAGAGTGTGGCAGGCGGCACGCCTGACGTCACACCTTCCCCCTTAGAGAAAGAATTTCGCCTATAGCGAAATCTCTGGACTGATGTGGGCTCGATGTGGGATGCTACTCGTCTCGTGTGCTGTGGAGGAGATTGGTCCTCCTTGGCGTGTATGCTGCTCTCATCTCGTGGATGCTGTGGTCTCTCATCTCGTGGATGCTGTGGTCTCTCATCTCGTGGATGCTGTGGGCTCTCGTCTCGTGGATGCTGTGGTCTCTGCGTATGTTGTGCTGCTACGGCTGCACTCTGTTTGGTTGCACTTTTCTTCTGTGGTGCACTTTGTTCGTTTGTCACTGTCACCGATTCTTTTACTCTTTGTTCATTAAGATTTTCAGTTTTTGATTTTGACTTACACTTTTCACTGTCTCCTACATTCGATCGAACTCTCGTACGTGCACTCATCGTTTGTAGGCGCTTACAATTTTTTAATTTATTTGAATGCACAATCTTGTGCCTCCCCTTAACATTAATTTTTACATTATTATTAGGCAGAATCTCCAAGATCTTATATGGGCCTGTGTATTGAGAATCGAATTTATGTCTAAGTGGTTCGCGGAGCAAATAAACCCATTGTCCGACTTGGAAATCCTTTACATTAAGCTTCTTATCGTAATAGAATTTAGCGCGTGTTTTTGCACCGTCTAAGTTTGTTTTCGCTATTTCTTGTGAAGTACGTATTCTATCGTTGAGTTCATCTAAATACGCGGCGTACGATTCGTTTTCCGAAGTGTCTCTGAAAGGTATGGCAGAGGGAGTTCGTGCTATTTTCCCAAAAACCAGTTCGTATGGCGTGTAACGTGTTCCTTCGTGTGTACTGGTATTGTAGGAAAACATAGCGTATGGCAGCCATTTTTCCCAATTGTTCCGATTGCCTATGAATTGTTTTAAATATTCCGCTAACACGTGATGTGATCTTTCCACAGAACCGTTGGTCTGGGGGTGGAAAGCCGTTGTTTTATATTGTTGAATTCTGAATCTAGCGGCGATGGTTTTCATCAATGAGTTTATAAAATTGGAACCTTGATCTGTTAATATGCCCTTAGGGCATCCGAATTTACAAATAAAATGCGTAATGAACGCGTCGGCTATGTCAACCGCCGTGGTTCTTTTTAAAGGAATTGCTAGGGAATACTTTGTCAGGAGATCTTATATCGTGGGTATGTTCGTATATCCGTCTGGAGTGGGGGGTAATGGTCCCATAACGCCCATGGATATCTTGTCGAATGCTGTGCCTGGGGTATCGGTGAGAGTTAGAGGTTGACGCGTTTTGACTCTAGTTAGTTTTAATTTTTGGCACATTTCGCATTTTTCTATGTATTTTTGGATTTCTTATTTCATGTTCGGCCAGTAGTACTTTTCACGGATTCTACTGTAAGTTTTGTTAACTCCTTTGTGTTCTGCTACTGGGGTATCGTGATTCTCGCGGATTATATTGTTTCGAAGTTCTTCTCGCGGAGTTCGAACGAGACCTTGGCAGAACGTAATTTGAATATTGGTGTCGAGAAAGAGATCTACTAGGATTCGTTTGATTTGTGAAAGAGTAAATTGATTAATTGCGGTTAATTGAAGCTCGCGTGTTACGTCATATAGAGATTGTAAACATTCTAGAAGGATTTGATTGTCGACTTGTTTCTTTTCGTGTTCCGTAACTGGTAATGAAGTTTGGATATAATTTCCGTGAGAACTTACTTTGGCTCTTCCTAAGTTAACGTTATCTTTATGTTGATGGAATTTTGCTACATTCTGAAGTTCGCGTGCGCCTGTGTCGTACGGGCGGCCTCCTCTCGTGATAAAGACGACTAAATTATCGTGCCTTGCGGATAACGAGTCTCTTGTAGTAACGAACAGGGGGCGTTGCCTGACTTCGGGTGGGTAGTCCACTGACGGTAAGTCTGTCGGTACCGTTGTCGGTAAGGAGGAACTAGGATTTTCTGTCGGTAATTGCGATCTGTCGACATTTTCTGTCGAGGATGCTGGTGTAGAAGGCGGCGGAGGTGGAGGTTTGGATGATTTAGGAACTGGAAACTCGAAAATGTTTTCGTCGGAGTCGCTGGAGTGTGTAATTGGCTTTACGCTGACAGGGTTTCTTGACAAAGCATCTGCGTTCATGTTCACCTTTCCTGGCTTGTATACGATTTCATATTCGTATTCGGCCAGTTTAAGGCGCCAACGGACTAATCTACTGGACGGATCTTTGACGGAGTTCATCCAGACCAACGGTCTGTGGTCTGTCACGAGTTTGAAAGATCGACCGTAGATATATGGTCTAAAAATAATGAACGGCGTAAATGATGCCCAAACACTCCTTTTCTATAGTTGAATAATTTTTCTCTGCATTATTCAGCAAGCGCGACGTGTAGGCGATTGGAAGGTACCTACCGATGGGGCCCTGCAATATCGGCATTCTTAACGGTTCTAACGGCATTCTTTGAAATTCGTAGTGGCCGTGAGGGGTCGAAAATGCGGTTTTAGCGGAATCTGATGCTGACATTGGGATGGGTTCCAGAACCTGGGGGTTTCAGAACCTGGGTGTCCAGGAAGTACCCATCCCCACCTCCTCGTGGTGGAACCTGGGCGCCGGGCTTGCCCGGTGGCTAACGGGGCTCTGGGGCTACCATATCCAAATCGAATTAATTTAAGACTCGGAGGTTTGGTGCATCAACGATTGCCCAAAATAGTCCGAATCCTTTTCGTAGAGCAAAAATGAATAGACTGAGCAGGCAGTCTGGAGCATCTATAAATTTGGCCAAACTGATGCTTAATAATTCAAAAAGGGTCAGAGTGAGCGTGTTCGCGTACACGTAGCGAGTTCACCTCCCCGAGGTTCCCCGTGGGTACTCCGGCGGTTAGGATTCGTCCTCTCCGACGGAGTAGCTGAAGGACTTGCCCGGTGGGAAAGGCGCCCCGGCACATCTGGATTTTTCCATCGCCCCTTTCAGCGAGGTGGGAGTACCCTAGGAGGTAGAGGCTAGATTACGTCGCGTATACCAGTCTGGGTGAGGAAGCACGCCTGATCACCGTCCTGGTGTAGGGCAGACAATAAATCCTGACTTTGGGATTTGATGGAATCCACTTGCTAAATCAAAGGTACTGAAGTACTTTGCGCTTCCTAACTTATCTAGTATCTCCGTTATACACGGGAGCGGGTACGCATCGGCGATGGATTTTTCGTTCAGGCTTCGATAGTCTATTACAACTCTCCATCTTTTATTTCCTAAAGAATCCGTTTTCTTGGGTACAACCCAGAGCGGTGAATTATATGGAGATTTTGACGGTTTAATAATTTCGTTTTCTATTAATTGATCTATTTGACGTTGTATTTCTTCCTTGTGTATCGGCGGGAAGCGGTATTGTTTCACGTTTATTGGCTGATCATTTATCGTTGGAATACGGAGCTCGGTTACATTGGTAAATCCTAATTTATCGCCTGGGAGATGGAATAAATCTTGATTGTTAGAAATCAGTTTGTATATATTATTTCTTTCTTCGCTGTTTAGATGATCTAGACGGAGTGACGCGACTATTTCGTCGAATCGGCTTTGAGGTCGCGTTACATTTTGAGTGGCGCGCGGAGTGTCGCGTTTCAAGTGTCGTTCGCTATCGCTTTTGAGAAGAGATTTATTTTGTGTATCTTTCGCGCGGATGTTTAAGTTACGTTGCGTACCTTCGATGGCACTTGAAAAAATTTTTGTGGATTTTTTGAGGTTGTTATTGGAAGATTTATCATGGTAGGAAACTTTGTGTTGAATATCGCGTGACGATGGTAAGAGATTTTCGTTGGAATTCATAGAATTTGAAGTGGATTTTGAAACAATGTTAGCATAAGATACAGTGGGATTTGGGAATACTCGTTTTAGAGTGGATACAGTGGATTTGGAATTAGTCGAGTTAGTACGCATGCTTGAGACAGTGGATTTAGTATTAATTGGATTAGTAGGCATGCTGGAAACAGTGGATTTAGTATTAGTAGAATTAGTACGCATGCTTGAAACAGTGGATTTAGTATTGATTTTTGTATTAGAAACAGTGGATTTAGAAGTATTCGTAAATAACGAATATAACGCTGGTTCGCGTTTCAGCGATTCGAGAACGGAAAGCGGGTCCAGATGAATTCTGGGCACCGCGATCTCGATCTCGGTATCGGTCGCATTAATTATGCGTGCTATCGCATGGCCGTTTCGCACTTTAACGATAGCATGACCGAAATATACTCTCTTCGCGATCTGTGTTCGGGGGATTATTCCTTCGCCTACGCCTGAATTAATTATTCCGACGCGTATGCCCGAGTTAGTCCGCGGAGGAAGTATTATTTTATTTAAAACGTCTTCGCGACGTGCAAATAGGATCCTATTCCCGTGCCACAGAATATATTTATTTCTAAAAGATATATCCGCGTCTGCACAAAACCCGGATCCCAGGATCCCGGCGGTTTTAATTGGGAAGTCGGAACTGACAACATTAAACGGAACGTCACGAGAAAATATCGGTAACGTAACCGTCCCTAAGGTGGCTACGGTTCCCTGAGTTACACCGGTAATAGTTAGGCGTTCTGCAGTGTTAATTAGAGTTTTAGGTTTTAGCGCGTTTTCCTTGATCACGTTGATCTCGGCTCCGGTGCCGATCATCATTACTACGGGTTCAATTAACGCGTTAGAATTTATGACAACCGTGGGGACGCTAGTTTTACCCGTTATGTTTACTGCTGCTCTTCTATTATCGAGATTGACTCGTCGTTCGTTAAGGCGAGAACTCGGCGATCGTAGCCGGCCTAGCGTACCGTCTCGCGGCGGGTCGGGAGGCCGTTCGCGTTTCCCGGATTCGGGCGCGAAACGTTATTTCCGACATTATTAAATTGTCGCTTTCGACATTCGTCTATGCTATGTCCCAGGTTTCGGCAGTACCTACAAACGAGATCCCGTCGATCGGGCGGTGCGTACTGACCGCGCGGAGGTCCCGTTACAGGCGGTCGTTCCTGTCGAGGATACCTCGGGGTTTCTTCCCGTGGTTACGTGACTGACGGTCTATGATTTGGGTACCTGCAATCACGGGTGACATGACCGCGACTATTACAACGAGCGCAAACCGTTTCTTGCCGGAGCTCGAAGTGAAAATTTTCTGTACGGGGACGCGACGAGGAGAGTCTCTCTTTGTCTAATTCGTGTCGCCTGTACAACTCCTTAGCGTGAGCGAACGCGTCCGCGTATGTTTCGTACAATCGCGTGTTCATCGAATGTCGAATTTCCGGGATAAGCTCGTCGCAAAAACACCTAAGCGTAAGCGCGTCTATTCCGGAACGTGAATTTACTAATTCGGCGGAATCGAACCGTTCGCAGTCGATTACTGCGTTACGTAGGTCTTTAATTCTACCTATGAAATCGAGGATATGTTCTCCTGGGCGCATGAAAGTATTAGTTAGTTCGCCCCTGTAATGGTCGGTTGACTTTGTATTTCCGAATGCGGCTCGTAGAATATCGGTCAGTTGTCCGACCGAAGAGCATTGCTCGTCCTCTACGGCCAGGTATGCACAGCCGCGTAAACGATTGACAATGAGTTTGGTGAACGAGGGTTCTCCTTCGGGCGAAATCAACTCCCTTGCCCGTTTACAGGCCCGCACGAACTGTAATATTGGCAAGTTTTTGCCATCGAATATAGGGATGCTATCTATTGCTTCGCGAAAAATAAACCTATCTGTTTGAGAGTTTGGCAAATCGGACCCTGAGCTACGTGTCGGTTGCAGGTGCGGAGTTCCGAAAGAGATAGTGTCGGCGTTTGCGGATTGTGCCGCGCGTAAGGATTCCAATTCCCAACGCATGAAATCTATTTGGCGATTTAACGTAGCGATCGCTTGTTCTTTATCCGTATTATCGTTTGAAGGTCCGGCGGCGTCGATTGCGAGAGCATCGTGAAAATCTAACGTTCGGTGAGTATCGGATTCGGTTGCGGCGGCGTCCTTTTGTACCTGAAGCCGCGTTCGCTTTGTCGGCGTGCGCGTCGCCATGGCTGTTCGTACACTTATTCAGCAGAATTTCCGATAAGTTATACGCGAATATCCCACCGCTGTCACCAGAAATTATGTCACGTCCTGGCGAACAAATTATTCGTATCCCAGGAGGCTGAATGACACAAGCCTTTTAGTCGAGAATTCGGTCCGGTATAAAACGCGTATGACCGGGTTCGTCGATTCTGGCAAGACGCGGCCACCGTAAACAATCGCGAACGCGTGTAAGGAGGGATTTTACTTACCTTTCGCTGATTTCCCTCTTCTGCTTTCAGATGTGGCGATCGTCGAGGGTCGTTCTCGGGGGAGGAGTCGGCGTACGGCTGGCTGAAATCGGCGTTGTAACGGTGGAGCTGCGATGAATGTCGCCGTCCGTCGATGAACGAAGAATTCTGGCGTTTCACCAACGTATTCCGCACGAGATAATGGATTAAATTCTTCCTCCCGGCGCGAAGAGTTCGTTTATAAACACTCAAGTTGTTGCGAACTTGGAAGAATTTGTATTAAAATATAATTGAATTTAGAAATGGAGTTGGAATGAACTAGAACTTGATGTGGTAGAAAAATAATAAAGTATATTCTAAATCAAAGAGTACAAGAACAATTATTTCTAAGTATTAAGACTAGGTTAACTATGAATTAGGAATAAGAACAAGGACTTTAGAACTAGGAACCTCATCGAGGCTGCGCGACGGCCCTAAGGCGCGACTTGGAAGAGACTTGGAATTGGAAGTGCCCGAAGGCGAGATAGAACTGTACCGTACTGACGGTACTGACTGACTGTGTTTCCCAAGATGCGTCTGCGACCTCCTCGACTCTCGGAGCGCTTCGGTCGCGTACGAACGTAGGTGGGAGTATGTGGACGCCCGAGTGGGGTCTCGGCGTTGCGTGGTGAGGTTAGCGGCGCGTGCCGCTGAGGCGGTCGCGATCTCGCGCGTCGCGGGTTACTTAATTAGCGAAACTTATGAATATAGAGATACAAGTATGAAATTAAAAATTACGCCTTAAATGTAAAATGTGTGTTGTTTGTGTCGTTATAAAGTAGTGTCGTGTAAATTCTATGAGCTAGGAATACAGAGCTTAGAATGTAGGAGTATATATATAATGTTAATTAATAATCTTAGAAATAGTATTTTGGGCATGGCAGATCTGGGATGGTGAAATCGTAGAGTCCTTTGTACGGTGAGGGTTCCCGTCGTCGGATCTCGTGGAGGCTGATTCTCCTGGTATGTCCCTGGAGTGAGCGAGAGGGCGAGTTTCCCTGCAGGTAAGAGTGAGACGGTGGATGGCTCCTTGAGTGGAGGGTAGGTCCCTTGGAGTGAGAGAGACGGCGAGCACCTCTGCGGGTGCGAGTGAGTCGGAGGGTATATCCCTTGGAGTGAGAGAGACGGCGAGCACCGGGTGCGAGTGAGACGATGGTCGTAGCCTTTGGCCTGAGTGAGACGGCGAGTTGCGCCTGGGTGTTGCCTGTGGTGCAGGCGCGTGAGGGTGGTAGCTGTGGTGCGTTGAGAGAGTGGCAGGCGGCACGCCTGACGTCACAGTAGCGTTTGCAGATATCTACGTATCGAAGCAGTAGAGTTCTAATGCTTCCCAAAACGCGATATCGCATCTCATTTCTATGTCTCATGATGAGATATAATATTCATTGCGAATTGTCATGAGTACCTCGGATACACATCAAATGAATGTAAATGCGACACTTCCGTACTAGGAAGATGCGTTTGAAGATATCTACGTATCGAAACAAGAGAGTTCTAATGCTTCCTAAATCGCGATATCGCATCTCATTTCTATGTTTCATGATAAGATACAGTATTCATTGCGAAGTGTCATGTATACCTCGCACACACTTCAAATGAATGTAAATCCGACACTTCCTTCCTAGAAAATTACGCATCTAGATGGCTACGTGTGGAAGCAATAGAGATCTAATGCTTCTTAAAACGCGATATCGCATCTCATTTCTATGTTTCATGATAAAATATAATATTCATTGCGAAGTGACATGCATACCTCGTATTCACTTCAAATGAATGTAAATGCGACACTACCTTGCTAGGACGTTGCGTTTGCAGATGTCTACGAATCGATGCAGTAGAGTACTAATGCATACTTAAATCACGATATCGCATCTCATTTCTATGTTTCATGATAAGATATAATATTCATTGCGAAGTGGCATGTATACCTCGCATACACTTCAAATGAATGAAAATGCGCACTTCCTTCCTAGGAAATAGCATTTGCAGATGTCTACGTATCGAAGCAATAGAATTCTAATGCTTCTTAAAACGCGCTTTCGCATCTCATTTCTATGTTTCATAATAAGATATAATATTCATTGCGAAGTAACATGCATACCTCGTATTCACTTCAAATGAATGTAAATGCGACACTTCCTTGCTAGGAAATAGCGTTTGCAGATGTCTACGCATCGAAGCAATAGAATTCTAATGCTTCTTAAAACGCGCTTTAGCATCACATTTCTATGTTTCATGATAAGATATAATATTCATTGCGAAGTGACATGCATACCTCGTATTCACTTCAAAAGAGTGTAAATGCGACACTTCCTTGCTAGGAAATAGAGTTTGCAGATATCTAGGTATCGAAGCAATAGAGTTCTAATGCTTCTTAAACGCGCTTTTGCATCTCATTTCTATGTTTCATGGTAAGAAACAATATTCAGTGCGGAGTGGCATGTATACCTCGCATACACTTCAAATGAATGTAAATGCGACACTTCCTTGCTAGGAAATAGCGTTTGCAGATGTCTACGTGTCGAACCAATAGAGTTCTAATACTTCTTAAAACGCGCTTTCGCATCTCATTTCTATGTTTCATGACAAGATATAATATTCATTGCGAAGTGTCATGTATACCTCGTATTCACTTCAAAGCAATGTAAATGCGACACTTCCTTGCTAGGAAATAGCGTTTGCAGATGTCTACGTATCGAAGAAGTAGAGTTCTAGTGCTTCTTAAAACGGTATATCGCATCTCATTTCTATGTTTCATGATAAGATATAATATTCATTGCGAAGTGTCATGTATGTTTGTAGATGTCTACGTATCGTAGCAATAGAGTTCTAATGCTTCTTAAATCGCGATATCGCATCTCATTTCTATGTTTCGTGATAAGATACAATATTCATTGCCAAGTGTTATGTATTCCTCGTCTACACTTCAAACGAATGTAAATTCGATACATCCTTTCTAGGAAATAACGTTTCCAGATGTCTACGTATCGAAGCAATAGAGTTCTAATGTTTCCTAGAACGCGACATCGCATCTCATTTCTATGGATCATGATAAGATATAATATTCATTACGAAATGTTATGTATTCCTCGTCTACACTTTCAAATGAATGTAAATGCGACACTTCCTTGCTAGGAAATAGCATTTCCAGATGTCTACGCATCGAAGCAATAGAGTTCTAATGCTTCTTGAAACGCGATATCGCATCTCATTTCTATGCTTCATGATAAGCTATAATACTCATTGCGAAGTGTTACGTATACCTCGTATACACTTCAATGAATGTAAGTGCGACACTTCCTTGCTAGGAAGTAGCGTTTCCAGATATCTACGTATCGAAGCAATAGTGTTCTAATGCTTCTCAAAACGCGATATCGCATCTCATTTCTATGTTTCATGATAAGATAGAATATTCATTGTGGAGTTTTATGTATACGTCGTACTCACTTCAGAAGAATGTAAATGCGACACTTCCTTACTAGGAAATAGCGTTTGCAGATGCATACGTATCGTAGCAATAGAGTTCTAATGCTTCTTAAATCGCGATATCGCATCTCACTTCTACGTTTCATGATAAGATATAATATTCATTGTTTAGTGTTATGCATATCTCGTCTACACTTCAAATGAATGTAAATGCGACACTTCCTTGCTAGGAAATAGCGTTTGCAGACGTCTACGTATCGAAGCAATAGAGTTCTAATGCTTCTTAAATCGCGATATAGCATCTCATTTCTATGTTTCATGATAAGATATAACATTCATTGTGGAGTGTTATGTATACCTCGTATGCACCTCAAAAGAATGTAAATGCGACACTGCCTTGCTAGGAAATAGCATTTGCAGATGTCTACGTATCGAAAAAATAGATTTCTAGTGCTTCTTAAAACGTGATGTCGCTTCTCATTTCTATGTTTCATGATAAGATACAGTATTCATTGCGAAGTGTCATATATACCTCGCATACACTTCAAATGAATGTAAATGCGACACTTCCTTGCTAGGAAATAGCAGTGGCAGATGTCCACGTATCGTAGCAATAGATTCCTAATGCTTCTTAAAACGCGATATCGCATCTCATTTCTATGATTCATGATAAGATATAATATTCATTGTGGATTGTTATGTATACCTCGTATTCACTTCAAAAGAATGTAAATGCGACACTTCCTTGCTAGGAAGTAGCGTCTGCAGATGTCTACGTATCGAAGCAATATTGTTCCAATGCTACTTAAATCGCAATATCGCAACTCAATTGTACGTTTCACGAAAAGATATAATATTCACTGTGCAGTGTTATGTATATCTCGTCTACACATCAAACGAATGTAAATGCGACACTTACTTGCTAGGAAATAGCGTTTGCAGATGTCTACGTATCGAAGCAATAGAGTTCTAATGCTTAAATCTTGATATCGCATCTCATTTCTATGTTTCATGATAAGATATAATATTCATTGTGAAGTGTTATGTATACCTCGTATTCACTTCAAAAGAATGTAAACGCGACACTTCCTTGCTAGGAAATAGCGTTTGCATATGTCTACGTATCGAAGCAATAGGGTTTTAATGCTCCTTAAATCGGGATATCGCAACGCATTTCTATGTTTCATGATAAGATATAATATTCATTGCGAAGTGTTATGTATTCCTCGTCTACACTTCAAATGAATATAAATGCGACACTTCCTTTCTAGTAAATAGCGTCTCCAGATGTCTACGTATCGAAGCAATAGAGTTCTACTGCTTCTTAAAACGCGTTATCGCATCTCATTTCGATGTTTCATGATAAGATATAATATTCATTGCGAATTGTTATGTACACCGCGCATACACTTCAAAAGAATGTAAATGCGATACTTCGTTCCTAGGAAATAGCGTTTCCAGATATCTACGTATAGAAACAATAGATCTCTGATGCTTCTTAAAACGAGATATCGCATCTCATTTCTATGTTTCATGATAAGATATAAAATTCATTGTGGAGTGTTATGTATGTCTCGTCTACACTTAAAAAGAATGTAAATGCGACACTTCCTTGCTAGGAAATAGCGTTCGCAGATGTCTACGTATCGTAGCAATAGTGTTCTAATGCTTTTTAAATCGCGATATCGCATCTCATTTCTATGTTTCAGGATAAGATATAATATTCATTGTTTAGTGTTTCATATACCTCGTGTTCACTTCAAAAGAATGTAAATGCAACACTTCCTTGCTAGGAAATAGCGTTTGCATGTGTCTACGTATCGAAGCAATAGAGTTCTAGTGCCTCTTAAATCGCGATATCGCATCACATTCCTATGCTTCCTGATATGATATAATATTCATTGTGGACTGTTGTGAATACCTCGCATACACTTCAAATGATTGTAAATGCGACACTTCCTTGCTCGGAAGTAGCGTTTGTAGATGTCTACGTATCGTAGCATTAGTGTTCTAATCCTTCTCAAACCGCGATATCCCATCTCATTTCTATGTTTCATGATTAGATGTAATATTCATTGCGAAGTGTCATGTATTGTTCGTATTTACTTCAAAAGAATGTAAATGCGACACTTCCTTTCTAGGAAATAGCGTTTGCAGATGTCTACGTATCGTAGCAGTAGGTTTCTCATGCTTCTTAAAACGTTATATCGCTCCTCATTTCTATGTTCCATGATAAGATGTAATATTCATTGCGAAGTATCATGTATACCTCGTATTCACTTCAAAGGAATGTAAGTGCAACACTTCCTTGCTATTAAATAGCGTTTGCAGATGTCTACGTATAGTAGCAATAGATTTCTAATGCCTTTTAAATCGCAATATCGCATCTCATTTCTATGTTTCATGATGAGATATAACATTCAATGTGGAGTGTTATGTATTCCTCGTATTCACATCCAAAGAATGTAAGTGCGACTCTTCCTTCCTATTAAATAGCTTTTGCAGATGTCTAAGTGTCGTAGCAGCAGAGTTCTAATGCTTTTTAGATCGCGATATAGCACCTCATTTCTATGTTTCATGATAAGGTATAATATTCATTGTGGAGTGTTATGTACACCTCGTATTCAATTCAAAAGAATGTAAACGGGACACTTCCTTGCTAGGAAGTAGCGTTTGCAGATGACTACGTATCGAAGCAATAGAGTTCTAATGCATCCTAAATCGCGATATCGCATCTCATTCCTATGTTCCATGATAAGAGATAATATTCATTGTGGAGTGATATGTATACCTCGCATTCACTTCAAAAGAATGTAAATGCGAAACTCCATTGCTAGGAAATAGCGTTTGCAGATGTTTACGTATCGAAGCAATAGAGTTCTAATGCTTCTTAAAACGGGATACCGCATCACATTTCTATGTTTCATGGTAAGATATAATATTCATTGCGAAGTGTTATGTATTCCCCGTCTACACTTCAAATGAATATAAATGTGAAACTTCCTTTCCAGGAAGTAGCGTCTCCAGATGTATACGTATCGAGACAACAGAGTTCTAATGCTTCTAAAACGAGATGTCGCTTCTCATGTCTATGTTTCATGATAAGATATAATATTCATTGTGCAGTGTTATGTATACCCCGTATTCACATCAAAAGAATGTAAATACGACACTTCCGTGCTAGGAAATAGCGTTTGCAGATGTCTACGTATCGAAGCAATAGTATACCAATGCTTCTTAAATCGCGATATCGCACCTCAATTCTACGTTACATGATAAGATATAATGTTCATTGCGCAGTGCTATGTATATCTCGTCTACACTTCAAATGAATGTTAATGCGACACTTCCGTGCTAGGAAATAGCGCTTGCAGATGTCTACGTATCGAAGCAATAGAATTCTAATGCCTCTTAAAACGAGATATCGCATCTCATTTCTATGTTATAGGATAAGTTATAATATTCATTGCGTAGTGTCATGTATACTTCGTATTCACTTCAAAAGAATGTAAATGCGACACATCTTTGCAACGAAGTAGCGTTTGCAGATGTCTACGTATCGAAGCAATAGTATACCAATGCTTCTTAAATCGCGATATCGCACCTCAATTCTACGTTACATGATAAGATATAATGTTCATTGCGCAGTGCTATGTATATCTCGTCTACACTTCAAACGAATGTTAATGCGACACTTCCTTGCTAGGAAATAGCGATTGCAGATGTCTACGTATCGAAGCAATAGAATTCTAATGCTTAAATCGCGATATCGCATATCATTTCTACGTTTCATGATAAGATATAATATTCATTGTGGAGGGTTATGTATACCTCGTATACACCTCAAAAGAATGTAAATGCGACACTTCCTTGCTAGGAAGTTGCGTCTGCAGACATCTACGTGTCGTAGAAATAGTGTTCTGATGCTTCTTAAAACACGATATGGCATCTCATTTCTATGTTTCATGATAAGATAAAATATTCATTGCGAAGTGTCATTTATACCTCGTATTCACTTCAAAAGAATGTAAGTGTCGCACCTACATGCTAGGAAATGCGTTTCCAGATGTTTACGTATCGCAGCCATAGATTTCTAATGCTTCTTAAGACGCGATATCGCATCTCATTTCTATGTCTCACGACCAGATATAATATTCATTGCGAAGCGTTATGTATACTTCGTCTACACTACAAAAGAATGTAAATGCCACACATACTAGCTAGGAAATGCGTTTCCAGATGTCTCCGTATCGAGGCAATACAGCTCTAATTCTTCTTATAACGCGATATCGCATCTCATTTCTACGTTTTATGATAAGATATAATATCCGTTGCAAAGAGTTATGTATGCCTCGTCTACAACACAAAAGATTGTAAATGCCACACATCCCTGCTAGGAAATGCGTTTCCAGATGTCAATATATCGATACACTAGAGTTCTAATGCTTCTTAAAACGCGATATCGCATCTCAATTTCTATGTTTCATGATAAGATATAATATTCACTGCTAAATGGTTTGAACACCTCGTCCACACTTCAAATGTATGTAAATGCGACACTTCCTTGCTAGGAAATAGCGATTGCAGATGTCTACGTATCGAAGCAATAGAGTTCTAATGCTTCTTGAAACGGGATATCGCATCACATTTCTATGTTTCATGATAAGATATAATATTCATTGCGAAGTGTCATGTATACCTCGCATTCACTTCAAAAGAATGAAAATGCGACACTTCGTTGCCAGGAAATAGCGTTTGCAGATGTCTCCGTATCGATGCAATAGAGTTCTAATGCATCTTAACACGAGATGTTGCATCACATTTCTATGTTTCACGATCAGATATAATATTCATTTCGAAGTGTTATGTATTCCCCGTCTACACTTCAAATGAATGTAAATGCGACATTTCCTTGATAAGAAATAGCGTTTGCAGAAGTCTACGTATCGTAGCAATGGAGATCTAATGCTACTCTAAACACGATATCGCATCTCACTTCTATGTTTCATGATATGATATAATATTAATTGCGAAGTGTCACGCATACCTCGTATTCACTTCAAAAGAGTGTAAATGCGACACTTCATTGCTAGGATATAGCGCTTGCAGATGTCTACGTATCGAAGCAATAGAGTTCTAATTCTTCTTAAAACGGGATATCGCATTTCATCTCTATGTTTCGTGATAAGGTATATTATTCATTGTGGGTTGCTATGTGTACCCCGTATTCAATTCAAAAGAATGTAAATGCGACACTTCCTTGCTAGGAAATAGCGTTTGCAGAAGCCTACGTATCGTAGCAATAGTGTTCTAATGCTTCTTAGAACGGGATACCGCGTCTCATTTCTATGTATCATGATAAGATATAATATTCATTGCGAAGTGTCATGTATACCTCGCATTCACTTCAAAAGAATGAAAATGCGACACTTCATTGCTAGGAAATAACGTTTGCAGATGTCTACGTATCGTAGCAATAGAGTTCTAATGCTTCTTATACCACAAGATCGCATCTCACATCTATGTTTCACGATAAGATATAATATTCATTGTGGAGTGTTATGTATACCTCGTACTCACCTCAAAAGAATGTAAATGCGACACTTCCTTGCTAGGAAATAGCGTTTGCAGATTTCTCCGTATCGAAGCAATAGAGTTCTAATGCTTCTTAACACGAGATGTTGCATCTCATTTCTATGTTTCATGATAAGATATAATATTCATTGCGAAGTGACATGCATACCTCGTATTCACTTCAAAAGAGTGTAAATGCGACACTTCCTTGCTAGGAAATAGAGTTTGCAGATATCTAGGTATCGAAGCAATAGAGTTCTAATGCTTCTTAAACGCGCTTTTGCATCTCATTTCTATGTTTCATGGTAAGAAACAATATTCAGTGCGGAGTGGCATGTATACCTCGCATACACTTCAAATGAATGTAAATGCGACACTTCCTTGCTAGGAAATAGCGTTTGCAGATGTCTACGTGTCGAACCAATAGAGTTCTAATGCTTCTTAAAACGCGCTTTCGCATCTCATTTCTATGTTTCATGACAAGATATAATATTCATTGCGAAGTGTCATGTATACCTCGTATTCACTTCAAAGCAATGTAAATGCGACACTTCCTTGCTAGGAAATAGCGTTTGCAGATGTCTACGTATCGAAGAAGTAGAGTTCTAGTGCTTCTTAAAACGGTATATCGCATCTCATTTCTATGTTTCATGATAAGATATAATATTCATTGCGAATTGTCATGTATACCTCGCATTCACTTCAAAAGAATGTAAATGCGACACTTCCTTGCTAGGAAATAGCGTTTGCAGAAGTCTACGTATCGAAGCAATAGAGTTCTAATGCTTCTTAAGTCGCCATATCGCATCTCATTTCTATGTTTCATGATCAGATATAATATTCATTGTGGAGTTTTATGTATACATCTTGTTTACATCAAAAGATTGTAAATGCGACACTTCCATGCTAGGAAATAGCGTCTGCAGATGGCTACGTAACGTAGCAATGGAGTTCTAATGCTTCTTAAAAAGCGATACCGTATCTCATTTCTATGTTTCATGACAAGATATAATATTCATTGCGAAATGTCATGTATACCTCGTATTCACTTCAAAAGAATGTAAATGCGACACTTCCTTGCTAGGAAATAGCGTTTGTAGATGTCTACGTATCGAAGCAATAAAGATCTAACGTTTCTTAGAACAGGATATCGCATCTCTTTTCTATGTTTCATGATAAGATACAGTATTCATTGCGAAGTGTCATGTATACCCCGCATACACTTGAAATGAATGTAAATGCGACACTTCCTTGCTAGGAAATAGCGTCCGCAGATGTCTACGTATCGTAGCAATAGTGTTCTAATGCTTCTTAAAACGCGATATCGCATGTCATTTCTATGTTTCATTATAAGATATAATATTCATTGCGAAGTGTCATGTATACCTCGCATACACTTCAAATGAATGTAAATGCGACACATCCTTGCAAGGAAGTAGCGTTTGCAGATCTCTACGTATCGAAGCAATAGTATTCCAATGCTTCTTAAATCGCGATATCGCACCTCAGTTCTACGTTACATGATAAGTTATAATATTCATTGCGCAGTGCTATGTATATCTCGTCTACACTTCAAATGAATGTAAATGCGACACTTCCTTGCTAGGATATAGCGATGGCAGATGTCTACGTATCGAAGCAATGGGGTTCTAATGCCTCTTAAAACGCGAAATCTCTCCCTCATTTCTATGTTTCAAGATAAGATATAATATTCATTGTGGAGTGTTATGTATACCTCGTATTCACTTCAAAAGAATGTAAATGCAACACTTCCTTGCTAGGAAATAGCGTCTGCAAATGTCTACGTATCGAATCATTAGAGTTCCAATGCTACTTAAATCGCAATATCGCACCTCAATTGTACGTTTCATGATAAGATATAATATTCATTGTGCAGTGTTATGCATACCTCGTATCCACTTCAGAAGAATGTAAATGCGACACTTCCTTGCTAGGAAATAGCGTCTGCAGATGTCAATGTATCGTAGCAATAGACTTCTAATGCTTCTTAAAACGCGAATCGATCCTCATTTCTATATTTCACGATAAAATATAATATTCATTGTGGAGTGTTATATATAACTCGTATTCACTTCAAAAGAATGTAAGTGCGACACTTCCTTGCTAGGAAATAGCGTCTGCAGATGTCTACGTGTCGTAGCAATAGTGTTCTAATGCTTCTTAAAACGCCACAACGCATCTCATTTCTATGATTCATTATAAGATATATTGTTCATTGCGTAGTGTCATGTATACTTCGTATTCACTTCAAAAGAATGTAAATGCGACACATCCTTGCAAGGAAGTAGCGTTTGCAGATGTCTACGTATCGAAGCAATAGTATTCCAATGCTTCTTAAATCGCGATATTGCACCTCAATTCTACGTTACATGATAAGATATAATATTCATTGTGGATTGTTATGTATACCTCGTATTCACTTCAAAAGATTGAAAATGCGACTCTTGCTTGCTAGGAATTAGCGTTTGCAGATGTCTACGTATCGTAGCAATAGAGTTCTAATGCTTCTTAAAACGCGAAATCGATCCTCATTTATATGCTTCATGATGAGATATAATTTTCATTGTGAATTGTTATGTATACCTCGTATTCACTTCAAAAGAATGTAAATGCGACACATCCTTCCTGGGAAATAGCGTTTGCAGATGTCTACCTATCGAAGCAATAGAGTTCTAATGCTTCTTAAAATGCGAAATCGCTCTTCATTTCTATGTTTCATGATAAGATATAATATTCATTGTGGAGTGTTATGTATACTTCGTATTCACTTCAAAAGAATGTAAATGCGACACATCCTTGCAAGGAAGTAGCGTTTGCAGATGTCTACGTATCGAAGCAATAGTATTCCAATGCTTCTTAAATCGCGATATTGCACCTCAATTCTACGTTACATGATAAGATATAATATTCATTGTGGATTGTTATGTATACCTCGTACTCACTTCAAAAGATTGAAAATGCGACTCTTGCTTGCTAGGAATTAGCGTTTGCAGATGTCTACGTATCGTTGCAATAGAGTTCTAATGCTTCTTAAAACGCGAAATCGATCCTCATTTATATGCTTCATGATAAGATATAATTTTCATTGTGGATTGTTATGTATACCTCGTATTCACTTCAAAAGAATGTAAATGCGACACTTCCTTGCTAGGATATAGCGATGGCAGATGTCTACGTATCGAAGCAATGGGGTTCTAATGCCTCTTAAAACGCGAAATCTCTCCTCATTTCTATGTTTCAAGATAAGATATAATATTCATTGTGGAGTGTTATGTATACCTCGTATTCACTTCAAAAGAATGTAAATGCAACACTTCCTTGCTAGGAGATAGCGTCTGCAAATGTCTACGTATCGAATCATTAGAGTTCCAATGCTACATAAATCGGCAATATCGCACCTCAATTGTACGTTTCATGATAAGATATAATATTCATTGTGCAGTGTTATGCATACCTCGTATCCACTTCTGAAGAATGTAAATGCGACACTTCCTTGCTAGGAAATAGCGACTGCAGATGTCAATGTATCGTAGCAATAGAGTTCTAATGCTTCTGAAAACACCATATCGCATCTCATTTCTATGTTTCATGATAAGATATAATATTCATTCTGGAGTGTTATGTATACCTCGTATTCACTTCAACAGATTGAAAGTGCGACACTTCCTTCCTAGGTAATAGCGTCTGCAGATGTTTACGTATCGAAGCAATAGTATTCCAATGCTTCTTAAATCGCGATATCGCACCTCAGTTCTACGTTACATGATAAGTTATAATATTCATTGCGCAGTGCTATGTATATCTCGTCTACACTTCAAATGAATGTAAATGCGACACTTCCTTGCTAGGATATAGCGATGGCAGATGTCTACGTATCGAAGCAATGGGGTTCTAATGCCTCTTAAAACGCGAAATCTCTCCTCATTTCTATGTTTCAAGATAAGATATAATATTCATTGTGGAGTGTTATGTATACCTCGTATTCACTTCAAAAGAATGTAAATGCAACACTTCCTTGCTAGGAAATAGCGTCTGCAAATGTCTACGTATCGAATCATTAGAGTTCCAATGCTACTTAAATCGCAATATCGCACCTCAATTGTACGTTTCATGATAAGATATAATATTCATTGTGCAGTGTTATGCATACCTCGTATCCACTTCAGAAGAATGTAAATGCGACACTTCCTTGCTAGGAAATAGCGTCTGCAGATGTCAATGTATCGTAGCAATAGACTTCTAATGCTTCTTAAAACGCGAATCGATCCTCATTTCTATATTTCACGATAAAATATAATATTCATTGTGGAGTGTTATATATAACTCGTATTCACTTCAAAAGAATGTAAGTGCGACACTTCCTTGCTAGGAAATAGCGTCTGCAGATGTCTACGTGTCGTAGCAATAGTGTTCTAATGCTTCTTAAAACGCCACAACGCATCTCATTTCTATGATTCATTATAAGATATATTGTTCATTGCGTAGTGTCATGTATACTTCGTATTCACTTCAAAAGAATGTAAATGCGACACATCCTTGCAAGGAAGTAGCGTTTGCAGATGTCTACGTATCGAAGCAATAGTATTCCAATGCTTCTTAAATCGCGATATTGCACCTCAATTCTACGTTACATGATAAGATATAATATTCATTGTGGATTGTTATGTATACCTCGTACTCACTTCAAAAGATTGAAACTGCGACTCTTGCTTGCTAGGAATTAGCGTTTGCAGATGTCTACGTATCGTTGCAATAGAGTTCTAATGCTTCTTAAAACGCGAAATCGATCCTCATTTATATGCTTCATGATAAGATATAATTTTCATTGTGGATTGTTATGTATACCTCGTATTCACTTCAAAAGAATGTAAATGCGACACTTCCTTGCTAGGATATAGCGATGGCAGATGTCTACGTATCGAAGCAACGGGGTTCTAATGCCTCTTAAAACGCGAAATCTCTCCTCATTTCTATGTTTCAAGATTAGATATAATATTCATTGTGGAGTGTTATGTATATCTCGTATTCACTTCAAAAGAATGTAAATGCAACACTTCCTTGCTAGGAAATAGCGTCTGCAGATGTCTACGTATCGAAGCAATAGAGTTCCAATGCTACTTAAATCGCAATATCGCACATCAATTGTACGTTTCATGATAAGATATAATATTCATTGTGCAGTGTTATGCATACCTCGTATTCAGTTCAGAAGAATGTAAATGCGACACTTCCTTGCTAGGAAATAGCGACTGCAGATGTCAATGTATCGTAGCAATAGAGTTCTAATGCTTCTGAAAACACCATATCGCATCTCATTTCTATGTCTCATGATAAGATATAATATTCATTCTGGAGTGTTATGTATACCTCGTATTCACTTCAACAGATTGAAAGTGCGACACTTCCTTCCTAGGTAATAGCGTCTGCAGATGTTTACGTATCGAAGCAATAGTATTCCAATGCTTCTTAAATCGCGATATCGCACCTCAGTTCTACGTTGCATGATAAGATATAATATTCATTGCGCAGTGCTATGTATATCTCGTCTACACTTCAAATGAATGTAAATGCGACACTTCCTTGCTAGGATATAGCGATGGCAGATGTCTACGTATCGAAGCAACGGGGTTCTAATGCCTTTTGAAACGCGAAATCTCTCCTCATTTCTATGTTTCAAGATAAGATATAATATTCATTGTGCAGTGTTATGCATACCTCATATTCACTTCAGAAGAATGTAAATGCGACACTTCCTTGCTAGGAAATAGCGACTGCAGATGTCAATGTATCGTAGCAATAGACTTCTAATGCTTCTTAAAACGCGAATCGATCCTCATTTCTATGTTTCACGATAAAATATAATATTCATTGTGTAGTGTTATATATAACTCGTATTCACTTCAAAAGAATGTAAGTGCGACACTTACTTGCTAGGAAATAGCGTCTGCAGATGTCTACGTATCGAAGAAATAGTGTTCCAATGCTATTTAAATCGCAATATCGCACCTCAATTGTACGTTTCATGATAAGATATAATATTCGTTGTGCAGTGTTCTGTATATCTCGTCTACAATTCAAATGAATGTAAATGCGACATTTCCTTGCTTGGAAATAGCGTTTGCAGATGTCTACGTATCGTAGCAATAGAGTTCTAATGCTTCTTAAAACGCGATACCGCTTGTCATTTATGTGCTTCATGATAAGATATAATATTCATTGTGAAGTGTTATGTATACCTCGTATTCACTTCAAAATAATGTAAATGCGACACTTCCTTGCTAGGAAATAGCGTCTGCAGATGTCTACGTATCGTAGCAATAGTGTTTCTAATGCTTCTTAAAACGCCACAACGCATCTCATTTCTATGATTCATTATAAGATATATTGTTCATTGCGTAGTGTCATGTATACTTCGTATTCACTTCAAAAGAATGTAAATGCGACACATCCTTGCAAGGAAGTAGCGTTTGCAGATGTCTACGTATCGAAGCAATAGTATTCCAATGCTTCTTAAATCGCGATATTGCACCTCAATTCTACGTTACATGATAAGATATAATATTCATTGTGGATTGTTATGTATACCTCGTATTCACTTCAAAAGATTGAAAATGCGACTCTTGCTTGCTAGGAATTAGCGTTTGCAGATGTCTACGTATCGTAGCAATAGAGTTCTAATGCTTCTTAAAACGCGAAATCGATCCTCATCTTTATGCTTCATGATAAGATATAATTTTCATTGTGGATTGTTATGTATACCTCGTATTCACTTCAAAAGATAGTAAATGCGACACTTCCTTGCTAGGTAATAGCTTCTGCAGATGTCTACGTATCAAAGCAATAGATTTCTAATGCTTCTTAAGACGCGAAATCGCTCCACATTTCTATGTTTCATGATAAGATATAATATTCATTGTGGAGTGCTATGTATACCTCGTATTCACTTCAAAAGAATGTAAATGCGACACTTCCTTGCTAGGAAGTAGCGTCTGCAGATGTCTACGTATCGAAGCAATATTGTTCCAATGCTACTTAAATCGCAATATCGCAACTCAATTGTACGTTTCACGAAAAGATATAATATTCATTGTGCAGTGTTATGTATATCTCGTCTACACATCAAATGAATGTAAATGCGACACTTCCTTGCTAGGAAATAGCGTTTGCAGATGTCTACGTATCGAAGCAATAGAGTTCTAATGCTTAAATCTTGATATCGCATCCCATTTCTATGTTTCATGATAAGATATAATATTCATTGTGAAGTGTTATGTATACCTCGTATTCACTTCAAAAGAATGTAAACGCGACACTTCCTTGCTAGGAAATAGCGTTTGCATATGTCTACGTATCGAAGCAATAGGGTTTTAATGCTCCTTAAATCGGGATATCGCAACGCATTTCTATGTTTCATGATAAGATATAATATTCATTGCGAAGTGTTATGTATTCCTCGTCTACACTTCAAATGAATATAAATGCGACACTTCCTTTCTAGTAAATAGCGTTTCCAGATGTCTACGTGTCGTAGCAATAGAGTTCTAATGTTTCTTCAAACGGGATACCGCAATTCATTTCAATGTTTCATGATAAGATATAATATTCATTGCGAAGTGTCATGTATACCTCGTATTCACTTCAAAAGAATGTAAACGCGACTCTTCCTTGCTAGGAAATGGCGTTTGTAGATGTCTCCGTATCGTAGCAATATTTTCCTAGCGCTTCATAAAAGGCAATATCGCATCTCATTTCTATGTCTCATGATAAGATATAATATTCATTGCGGAGTGTTATGTATTCCTCGTCTACACTTCAAATGAATATAAATGCGACATTTCCTTGCTAGGAAATAGCGTTTGCAGATGTCTACGTATCGAAGCAATAGAGTTCTACTGCTTCTTAAAACGCGATATCGCATCTCATTTCGATGTTTCATGATAAGATATAATATTCATTGCGAATTGTTATGTATACCGTGCATACACTTCAAAAGAATGTAATGCGATACTGCGTTCCTAGGAAATAGCGTTTCCAGATATCTACGTATAGAAACAATAGATCTCTGATGCTTCTTAAAACGAGATATCGCATCTCATTTCTATGTTTCATGATAAGATATAAAATTCATTGTGGAGTGTTATGTATGTCTCGTCTACACTTAAAAAGAATGTAAATGCGACACTTCCTTGCTAGGAAATAGCGTTCGCAGATGTCTACGTATCGTAGCAATAGTGTTCTAATGCTCCTTAAAACGCGATATCGCCCCGCATTTCTATGCTTCACGATGAGATATAATATTCATTGTGGAGTGTATTGTATTCCTGGTATTCACCTCAAAGGAATGTAAACGCGACACTTCCTTGCTAGGAAATAGGGTTTGCAAATGTCTACGTATCGTAGCATTAGGCTTCTAGTGCTACTGAGAACGTCACTTCGCATCTTATTTCTATGTTTCATGATAAGATATAATATTTATTGCCAAGTGTCACGTATACCTCGCATACACCTCAAATGAATGTAAATGCGACACTTCCTTGCTAGGAAATAGCTTACGCAGATGTCTACGTATCGAAGGAATGGGGTTCTAATGCTTCATAAAACGAGATATCGCATCTCACTTCTATGTTTCATGATAAGATATAATATTCATTGCGAAGTGTCATGTAAACCTCGAATTCACTTCAAATGAATGTAAATGCGACACTTCATTGCTAGGAAGTAGCGTTTGCAGATGTCTACGTATCGCAGAAACAGTGTTCTAGTGCTTCTTAAAACGCAATATCGCATCTCATTTCTATGTTTCATGATTGGATATAATATTCATTGTGGAGAGTTATGTATACCTCGCATTCACTTCAAAAGAATGTGAGAGCGACACTTCCTTGCTAGGAAATAGCGATTGCAGATGTCTACGTATCGAAGCAATAGAGTTCTAATGCTTCTTGAAACGGGATATCGCATCACATTTCTATGTTTCATGATAAGATATAATATTCATTGCGAAGTGTCATGTATACCTCGCATTCACTTCAAAAGAATGAAAATGCGACACTTCATTGCTAGGAAATAGCGTTTGCAGATGTCTACGTATCGTAGCATTAGAGTTCTAATGCTTCTTATACCGCAAGATCGCATCTCACATCTATGTTTCACGATAAGATATAATATTCATTGTGGAGTGTTATGTATACCTCGTATTCACTTCAAAAGATTGAAAATGCGACTCTTGCTTGCTAGGAATTAGCTTTTGCAGATGTCTACGTATCGTAGCAATAGAGTTCTAATGCTTCTTAAAACGCGAAATCGATCCTCATCTTTATGCTTCATGATAAGATATAATTTTCATTGTGGATTGTTATGTATACCTCGTATTCACTTCAAAAGATAGTAAATGCGACACTTCCTTGCTAGGTAATAGCTTCTGCAGATGTCTACGTATCAAAGCAATAGATTTCTAATGCTTCTTAAGACGCGAAATCGCTCCACATTTCTATGTTTCATGATAAGATATAATATTCATTGTGGAGTGCTATGTATACCTCGTATTCACTTCAAAAGAATGTAAATGCGACACTTCCTTGCTAGGAAGTAGCGTCTGCAGATGTCTACGTATCGAAGCAATATTGTTCCAATGCTACTTAAATCGCAATATGGCAACTCAATTGTACGTTTCACGAAAAGATATAATATTCATTGTGCAGTGTTATGTATATCTCGTCTACACATCAAATGAATGTAAATGCGACACTTCCTTGCTAGGAAATAGCGTTTGCAGATGTCTACGTATCGAAGCAATAGAGTTCTAGTGCTTAAATCTTGATATCGCATCCCATTTCTATGTTTCATGATAAGATATAATATTCATTGTGAAGTGTTATGTATACCTCGTATTCACTTCAAAAGAATGTAAACGCGACACTTCCTTGCTAGGAAATAGCGTTTGCATATGTCTACGTATCGAAGCAATAGGGTTTTAATGCTCCTTAAATCGGGATATCGCAACGCATTTCAATGTTTCATGATAAGATATAATATTCATTGCGAAGTGTCATGTATACCTCGTATTCACTTCAAAAGAATGTAAACGCGACTCTTCCTTGCTAGGAAATGGCGTTTGTAGATGTCTCCGTAACGTAGCAATATTTTCCTAGCGCTTCATAAAAGGCAATATCGCATCTCATTTCTATGTCTCATGATAAGATATAATATTCATTGCGGAGTGTTATGTATTCCTCGTCTACACTTCAAATGAATATAAATGCGACATTTCCTTGCTAGGAAATAGCGTTTGCAGATGTCTACGTATCGAAGCAATAGAGTTCTACTGCTTCTTAAAACGCGATATCGCATCTCATTTCGATGTTTCATGATAAGATATAATATTCATTGCGAATTGTTATGTATACCGTGCATACACTTCAAAAGAATGTAATGCGATACTTCGTTCCTAGGAAATAGCGTTTCCAGATATCTACGTATAGAAACAATAGATCTCTGATGCTTCTTAAAACGAGATATCGCATCTCATTTCTATGTTTCATGATAAGATATAAAATTCATTGTGGAGTGTTATGTATGTCTCGTCTACACTTAAAAAGAATGTAAATGCGACACTTCCTTGCTAGGAAATAGCGTTCGCAGATGTCTACGTATCGTAGCAATAGTGTTCTAATGCTCCTTAAAACGCGATATCGCCCCGCATTTCTATGCTTCACGGTGAGATATAATATTCATTGTGGAGTGTATTGTATTCCTGGTATTCACCTCAAAGGAATGTAAACGCGACACTTCCTTGCTAGGAAATAGGGTTTGCAAATGTCTACGTATCGTAGCATTAGGCTTCTAGTGCTTCTGAGAACGTCACTTCGCATCTTATTTCTATGTTTCATGATAAGATATAATATTTATTGCCAAGTGTCACGTATACCTCGCATACACCTCAAATGAATGTAAATGCGACACTTCCTTGCTAGGAAATAGCTTACGCAGATGTCTACGTATCGAAGGAATGGGGTTCTAATGCTTCATAAAACGAGATATCGCATCTCACTTCTATGTTTCATGATAAGATATAATATTCATTGCGAAGTGTCATGTAAACCTCGAATTCACTTCAAATGAATGTAAATGCGACACTTCATTGCTAGGAAGTAGCGTTTGCAGATGTCTACGTATCGCAGAAACAGTGTTCTAGTGCTTCTTAAAACGCAATATCGCATCTCATTTCTATGTTTCATGATTGGATATAATATTCATTGTGGAGAGTTATGTATACCTCGCATTCACTTCAAAAGAATGTGAGAGCGACACTTCCTTGCTAGGAAATAGCGATTGCAGATGTCTACGTATCGAAGCAATAGAGTTCTAATGCTTCTTGAAACGGGATATCGCATCACATTTCTATGTTTCATGATAAGATATAATATTCATTGCGAAGTGTCATGTATACCTCGCATTCACTTCAAAAGAATGAAAATGCGACACTTCATTGCTAGGAAATAGCGTTTGCAGATGTCTACGTATCGTAGCATTAGAGTTCTAATGCTTCTTATACCGCAAGATCGCATCTCACATCTATGTTTCACGATAAGATATAATATTCATTGTGGAGTGTTATGTATACCTCGTATTCACTTCAAAAGATTGAAAATGCGACTCTTGCTTGCTAGGAATTAGCTTTTGCAGATGTCTACGTATCGTAGCAATAGAGTTCTAATGCTTCTTAAAACGCGAAATCGATCCTCATCTTTATGCTTCATGATAAGATATAATTTTCATTGTGGATTGTTATGTATACCTCGTATTCACTTCAAAAGATAGTAAATGCGACACTTCCTTGCTAGGTAATAGCTTCTGCAGATGTCTACGTATCAAAGCAATAGATTTCTAATGCTTCTTAAGACGCGAAATCGCTCCACATTTCTATGTTTCATGATAAGATATAATATTCATTGTGGAGTGCTATGTATACCTCGTATTCACTTCAAAAGAATGTAAATGCGACACTTCCTTGCTAGGAAGTAGCGTCTGCAGATGTCTACGTATCGAAGCAATATTGTTCCAATGCTACTTAAATCGCAATATGGCAACTCAATTGTACGTTTCACGAAAAGATATAATATTCATTGTGCAGTGTTATGTATATCTCGTCTACACATCAAATGAATGTAAATGCGACACTTCCTTGCTAGGAAATAGCGTTTGCAGATGTCTACGTATCGAAGCAATAGAGTTCTAGTGCTTAAATCTTGATATCGCATCCCATTTCTATGTTTCATGATAAGATATAATATTCATTGTGAAGTGTTATGTATACCTCGTATTCACTTCAAAAGAATGTAAACGCGACACTTCCTTGCTAGGAAATAGCGTTTGCATATGTCTACGTATCGAAGCAATAGGGTTTTAATGCTCCTTAAATCGGGATATCGCAACGCATTTCAATGTTTCATGATAAGATATAATATTCATTGCGAAGTGTCATGTATACCTCGTATTCACTTCAAAAGAATGTAAACGCGACTCTTCCTTGCTAGGAAATGGCGTTTGTAGATGTCTCCGTAACGTAGCAATATTTTCCTAGCGCTTCATAAAAGGCAATATCGCATCTCATTTCTATGTCTCATGATAAGATATAATATTCATTGCGGAGTGTTATGTATTCCTCGTCTACACTTCAAATGAATATAAATGCGACATTTCCTTGCTAGGAAATAGCGTTTGCAGATGTCTACGTATCGAAGCAATAGAGTTCTACTGCTTCTTAAAACGCGATATCGCATCTCATTTCGATGTTTCATGATAAGATATAATATTCATTGCGAATTGTTATGTATACCGTGCATACACTTCAAAAGAATGTAATGCGATACTTCGTTCCTAGGAAATAGCGTTTCCAGATATCTACGTATAGAAACAATAGATCTCTGATGCTTCTTAAAACGAGATATCGCATCTCATTTCTATGTTTCATGATAAGATATAAAATTCATTGTGGAGTGTTATGTATGTCTCGTCTACACTTAAAAAGAATGTAAATGCGACACTTCCTTGCTAGGAAATAGCGTTCGCAGATGTCTACGTATCGTAGCAATAGTGTTCTAATGCTCCTTAAAACGCGATATCGCCCCGCATTTCTATGCTTCACGGTGAGATATAATATTCATTGTGGAGTGTATTGTATTCCTGGTATTCACCTCAAAGGAATGTAAACGCGACACTTCCTTGCTAGGAAATAGGGTTTGCAAATGTCTACGTATCGTAGCATTAGGCTTCTAGTGCTTCTGAGAACGTCACTTCGCATCTTATTTCTATGTTTCATGATAAGATATAATATTTATTGCCAAGTGTCACGTATACTTCGCATACACCTCAAATGAATGTAAATGCGACACTTCCTTGCTAGGAAATAGCTTACGCAGATGTCTACGTATCGAAGGAATGGGGTTCTAATGCTTCATAAAACGAGATATCGCATCTCACTTCTATGTTTCATGATAAGATATAATATTCATTGCGAAGTGTCATGTAAACCTCGAATTCACTTCAAATGAATGTAAATGCGACACTTCATTGCTAGGAAGTAGCGTTTGCAGATGTCTACGTATCGCAGAAACAGTGTTCTAGTGCTTCTTAAAACGCAATATCGCATCTCATTTCTATGTTTCATGATTGGATATAATATTCATTGTGGAGAGTTATGTATACCTCGCATTCACTTCAAAAGAATGTGAGAGCGACACTTCCTTGCTAGGAAATAGCGATTGCAGATGTCTACGTATCGAAGCAATAGAGTTCTAATGCTTCTTGAAACGGGATATCGCATCACATTTCTATGTTTCATGATAAGATATAATATTCATTGCGAAGTGTCATGTATACCTCGCATTCACTTCAAAAGAATGAAAATGCGACACTTCATTGCTAGGAAATAGCGTTTGCAGATGTCTACGTATCGTAGCATTAGAGTTCTAATGCTTCTTAAAACACTATATCGCATCTCATTTCTATGTTTCATGATAAGATAAAATATTCATTGCGAAGTGTCATTTATACCTCGTATTCACTTCAAAAGAATACAATTGCGACACTTCCGTGCTAGGAAAAAGCGTTTGCAGATGTATACGTGTCGTAGCAATAGAGTCCTAATGCTTCTTAATACCCGATATCGCATCTCATTTCAATGTTTCATGATAAGATATAATATTCATTGCGAAGTGTCATGTATACCTCGTATTCACTTCAATAGATTGCAGATGTCTACGTATAAGATATAATATTCATTCTGGAGTGTTATGTATACCTCGTATTCACTTCAACAGATTGAAAATGCGACACTTCCTTCCTAGGTAATAGCGTCTGCAGATGTTTACGTATCGAAGCAATAGAGTTCTAATGCTTCTTAAAACGCGAAATCGCTCCTCATTTCTATGTTTCATGATAAGATATAATATTCATTGTGGAGTGTTATGTATACTTCGTATTCACTTCAAAAGAATGTAAATGCGACACATCCTTGCAAGGAAGTAGCGTTTGCAGATGTCTACGTATCGAAGCAATAGTATTCCAATGCTTCTTAAATCGCGATATTGCACCTCAATTCTACGTTACATGATAAGATATAATATTCATTGTGGATTGTTATGTATACCTCGTACTCACTTCAAAAGATTGAAAATGCGACTCTTGCTTGCTAGGAATTAGCGTTTGCAGATGTCTACGTATCGTTGCAATAGAGTTCTAATGCTTCTTAAAACGCGAAATCGATCCTCATTTATATGCTTCATGATAAGATGTAATTTTCATTGTGGATTGTTATGTATACCTCGTATTCACTTCAAAAGAATGTAAATGCGACACTTCCTTGCTAGGATATAGCGATGGCAGATGTCTACGTATCGAAGCAACGGGGTTCTAATGCCTCTTAAAACGCGAAATCTCTCCTCATTTCTATGTTTCAAGATTAGATATAATATTCATTGTGGAGTGTTATGTATATCTCGTATTCACTTCAAAAGAATGTAAATGCAACACTTCCTTGCTAGGAAATAGCGTCTGCAGATGTCTACGTATCGAAGCAATATTGTTCCAATGCTACTTAAATCGCAATATCGCAACTCAATTGTACGTTTCACGAAAAGATATAATATTCATTGTGCAGTGTTATGTATATCTCGTCTACACATCAAATGAATGTAAATGCGACACTTCCTTGCTTGGAAATAGCGTTTGCAGATGTCTACGTATCGAAGCAATAGAGTTCTAATGCTTAAATCTTGATATCGCATCTCATTTCTATGTTTCATGATAAGATATAATATTCATTGTGAAGTGTTATGTATACCTCGTATTCACTTCAAAAGAATGTAAACGCGACACTTCCTTGCTAGGAAATAGCGTTTGCATATGTCTACGTATCGAAGCAATAGGGTTTTAATGCTCCTTAAATCGGGATATCGCAACGCATTTCTATGTTTCATGATAAGATATAATATTCATTGCGAAGTGTTATGTATTCCTCGTCTACACTTCAAATGAATATAAATGCGACATTTCCTTGCTAGGAAATAGCGTTTGCAGATGTCTACGTATCGAAGCAATAGAGTTCTACTGCTTCTTAAAACGCGATATCGCATCTCATTTCGATGTTTCATGATAAGATATAATATTCATTGCGAATTGTTATGTATACCGCGCATACACTTCAAAAGAATGTAAATGCGATACTTCGATCCTAGGAAATAGCGTTTCCAGATATCTACGTATAGAAACAATAGATCTCTGATGCTTCTTAAAACGAGATATCGCATCTCATTTCTATGTTTCATGATAAGATATAAAATTCATTGTGGAGTGTTATGTATGTCTCGTCTACACTTAAAAAGAATGTAAATGCGACACTTCCTTGCTAGGAAGTAGCGTTGACAGATGTCTACGTATCGAAGCAGTAGAGTTCTAATTCTTCTTAAAACGAGACATCGCAACTCATTTCTATGTTTCATGGTAAGATATGATATTCATTACGAAATGTTATGTATTCCTCGTCTACACTTTCAAATGAATGTAAATGCGCACTTCCTTGCTAGGAAATAGCGTTTGCAGTTGTCTACGTATCGTAGCAATAGAGTTCTAATGCTTCTTAAATCGCGATATCGCATCTCATTTCTGTGTTTCATGAGAAGATACAATAATCATTGTGGAGTGTTATGTATACCTCGTATTCACCTCAAAAGAATGTAAATGCGACACTTCCTTGCTAGGAAATAGAGTTTGCAGATGTCTATGTAAGATGCAATACAGTTCTAGTGCTTATCAAAGCGCGATATCGCATCGCATTTCTATGTTTCATGATAAGATATAATATTCATTGCGAAGTGTCATGTATACCTCGGATTCACTTTAGAAGAATGTAAATGCGACACTTCCTTGCCAGGAAGTAGCGTTTGCAGATGTCTGCGTATCGAAGCAATAGAGTTCCAATGCTTCTTAAAACGCGAAATCGCATCTCATTTCTATGTTTCATGATAAGATATAATATTCATTGTGCAGTGATATGTATACTTCGTACTCACTTAAAAGGAATGTAAATGCGACACTTCCTTGCTAGGAAATAGCGTTTGCAGATGTCTACATATCGAAGCAATAGAGTTCTAATGCTTCTTATGACGTCATATCGCATCACATTTCTATATTTCAAGATATGATATAATATTCATTGCGAAGTGTCATGTATACCTCGTATTCCTTTCAAAGGAATGTAATTGCGACACTTATGTGCTAGGAGATTGCGTTTCCAGATGTGTACGTATCGAAGCTATAGTGTTTTAATGCTTCTTAAGACGCGACGTCACATCTCATTTCTATATTTCGTGATAAGATATAATACTCTTTGTGGAGTGCTACGTAGACCTCGTATTCACCTCAAACGAATGTTAATGCCAAACGTCCTTGCTAGGAAATAGCGTTTGCAGATATCTACGTATCGAAGCATTAGAGATCTAATCCTTCTTAAATTGCGATATCGCATCTCATTTTTATGTTTCATGATAAGGTATAACACTCATTGTGCAGTGTTATGTATACCTCGTATTCACTACAAATGTAGGAAAATACGACACTTCCTTGCTAGGAAGCAGCGTTTGCAGATGACTACGTATCGTAGCAATTGAGTTCTAACGCTTCCTAAAACAAGTTTTCGCGACTCATTTCTATGTTTAATTATAAGATATAATATTCATTGCGAAGTGTCATGTATACCTCGTATTCACTTCAAAAGAATGTAATGCGACACCTTCCTTGGAAATAGCGTTTGCAGATGTCTATGTATCGTAGCAATAGATTTCTAATGCTACTTAATACTCGATATCGCATCTCACTTCTATGTTTCATGATAGGATGTAATATTCATTGTGAAGTGTCATGTATACCTCCTATTCACATCAAAAGAATATATGAGCGACACTTTCTTGCTAGGAAGTAGCGTTTGCAGATGTCTACGTATCATAGCAATAGAGTTCTAATGCTTCTTAAAACGCGATATCGCATCTCATTTATACGTTTCATGATAAGATACAATATTCATTGCGAAGTGTCACTTATACATCGCATACACTTCAAATGAATGTAAATGCGGCAGTTCCTTCCTAGGAAATAGCGTTTGCAGGTGTCTACGTATCGTAGCAATACAGTTCTAATGCTTCTTAAAACACGATATCGCATCTCACTTCTACGTTTCATGATAAGATATAATATTCATTGTGCAGTGTTATGTATATCTCGTCTACACTTCAAATGAATGTAAATGCGACACTTCCTTGCTAGGAAAAAGCGTTTGCAGACGTCTACATATCGAGGCAATAGAGTTCTAATGCTTCTTAAATCGCGATATCACATCTCAATTCTGTGTTTCATGATAAGATATAATATTCATTGCGCAATGTCATGTATACTTCGTATTCACTTCAAAAGAATGTAAATGCGACACTTCCTTGCTAGGAAATGGCGTCTGCTGATATCTACGTATCGTAGCAATAGATTTCGAATGCGACTAAAATCGCGATATCGCATCTCACTTCTACGTTGCATGATAAGATATAATATTAATTATGCAGTGTTACGCATATCTCGCCTACACTTCAAATGAATGTAAATGCGACACTTCCTTGCTAGGGAATAGCGTCTGCAGGTATCTACGTATCGTATCATTAGAGTTCTAATGCTTCTTAAAACGCGATATCGCATCTCATTTCTACGTTTCATGATAAGATACAATATTCATTGCGATGTGTCACTTATACATCGCATACTCGTCAAATGAATGTAAATGCGACACTTCCTTGCTAGGAAGTAGCGTTTGCAGATGTCTACGTATCGTAGCAATAGAGTTCTAATGCTTCTTAAAACGGGATACCGTATCTCATTCCTATGTTTAATGATAGGATATAATATTAATTGCGAAGTGTCATTTATACCTCGTATTCACATCAAAAGAATGTAAATTCGACACTTCATTACTAGGAAATAGCGTTTGCAGATGTCTACGTATCGTAGCAATAGAGTTCTAATGCTTCTTAAAACGCGATATCGCATCTCACTTTTATGTTTCACGAGAAGATATAATATTCATTGCGAAGTGTCATGTACACCTCGTATTCACTCCAAACGAATGTAAATGCGACACTTCCATGCAAGGAAATAGCGTTTGCATATATCTCCGCATCGAGGCAATAGGGTTCTAATGCTTCTTGAAACGCGATATCGCATCTCTCTTCTATGTTTCATGATAAGATATAATATTCATTGCGAAGTGTCATGTATACCTCGTATTCAATTCAAAGGAATGTAAATGCGACTATTGCTTGCTAGGAAATAGCGTTTGCAGATGTCTACGTATCGTAGCAATAGAGTTCTAATGCTTCTTAGAACGCGATATCGCATCTCATTTCTATGTTTCGTGATAAGTTAGAATATTCATTCCGGAGTGTCATGTAAACCTCGAATTCACTTCAAAAGAATGTAAGCGCGACTATTGCTTGCTAGGAAATAGCGTTTGCAGACGTCTACGCATCGCAGCAATAGAGTTCTAATGCTTCTCAAAACGCGATATCGCATATTATTTCTATGCTTCATGATAAGATATAATATTCAATGCGAAGTGTCATGTATACCTCATATTCACTTCAAAAGAATGTAAATGCGACTGTCGCTAGCTAGGAAATAGCGTTTGCAGATGTCTACGTACCGTAGCAATAGAGTTCTAATGCTTCTTAAAACGCGATATCGCATCTCATTTCTATGTTTCGTGATAAGATATAATATACATTGCGAAGTGTCATGTACACCTCGTATTCACTTCAAAAGAATGTAAATGCGACACTTCCATGCTAGGAAATAGCGTCTGTAGATGTCTACGCGTCGAGGCAATAGAGTTCTAATGCTTCTTAAAACGCGATATCGCATCTCATTTCTATGTTTCATGACAAGATATAATATTCATTGCGAAGTGTCATGTACTCCTCGTATTCACATGTAAAGAATGTAAATGCGACACTTCCTTGCTAGGTAATAGCGTTTGCAAATGTCTACGTATCGAAGCAATAGTGTTCTAAAGCTTCTTAAAACACGATATCGCATCTCATCTCTATGTTTCATGATAAGATCTATTATTCATTGCGAAGTTTCACTTATACCTCGTATTCACTTCAAATGAATGTAATTGCGACACTTCCATGCTTGGATGTAGCGTTTGCAGATGTCTACGTATCGTAGCAATAGAGTTCTAATGCTTCTTAAACCGCGATATCGAATCTCATTTCTGTGTTTCATGAGAAGATACAATAATCATTGTGGAGTGTTATGTATACCTCGTATTCACCTCAAAAGAATGTAAATGCGACACTTCCTTGCTAGGAAATAGCGTTTGCAGATGTCTATGTAAGATGCAATACAGTTCTAGTGCTTATCAAAGCGCGATATCGCATCGCATTTCTATGTTTCATGATAAGATATAATATTCATTGCGAAGTGTCATGTATACCTCGGATTCACTTTAGAAGAATGTAAATGCGACACTTCCTTGCCAGGAAGTAGCGTTTGCAGATGTCTGCGTATCGAAGCAATAGAGTTCCAATGCTTCTTAAAACGCGAAATCGCATCTCATTTCTATGTTTCATGATAAGATATAATATTCATTGTGCAGTGATATGTATACTTCGTACTCACTTAAAAGGAATGTAAATGCGACACTTCCTTGCTAGGAAATAGCGTTTGCAGATGTCTACATATCGAAGCAATAGAGTTCTAATGCTTCTTATGACGTCATATCGCATCACATTTCTATATTTCAAGATATGATATAATATTCATTGCGAAGTGTCATGTATACCTCGTATTCCTTTCAAAGGAATGTAATTGCGACACTTATGTGCTAGGAGATTGCGTTTCCAGATGTGTACGTATCGAAGCTATAGTGTTTTAATGCTTCTTAAGACGCGACGTCACATCTCATTTCTATATTTCGTGATAAGATATAATACTCTTTGTGGAGTGCTACGTAGACCTCGTATTCACCTCAAACGAATGTTAATGCCAAACGTCCTTGCTAGGAAATAGCGTTTGCAGATATCTACGTATCGAAGCATTAGAGATCTAATCCTTCTTAAATTGCGATATCGCATCTCATTTTTATGTTTCATGATAAGGTATAATACTCATTGTGCAGTGTTATGTATACCTCGTATTCACTACAAATGTAGGAAAATACGACACTTCCTTGCTAGGAAGCAGCGTTTGCAGATGACTACGTATCGTAGCAATTGAGTTCTAACGCTTCCTAAAACAAGTTTTCGCGACTCATTTCTATGTTTAATTATAAGATATAATATTCATTGCGAAGTGTCATGTATACCTCGTATTCACTTCAAAAGAATGTAATGCGACACCTTCCTTGGAAATAGCGTTTGCAGATGTCTATGTATCGTAGCAATAGATTTCTAATGCTACTTAATACTCGATATCGCATCTCACTTCTATGTTTCATGATAGGATGTAATATTCATTGTGAAGTGTCATGTATACCTCCTATTCACATCAAAAGAATATATGAGCGACACTTTCTTGCTAGGAAGTAGCGTTTGCAGATGTCTACGTATCATAGCAATAGAGTTCTAATGCTTCTTAAAACGCGATATCGCATCTCATTTATACGTTTCATGATAAGATACAATATTCATTGCGAAGTGTCACTTATACATCGCATACACTTCAAATGAATGTAAATGCGGCAGTTCCTTCCTAGGAAATAGCGTTTGCAGGTGTCTACGTATCGTAGCAATACAGTTCTAATGCTTCTTAAAACACGATATCGCATCTCACTTCTACGTTTCATGATAAGATATAATATTCATTGTGCAGTGTTATGTATATCTCGTCTACACTTCAAATGAATGTAAATGCGACACTTCCTTGCTAGGAAAAAGCGTTTGCAGACGTCTACATATCGAGGCAATAGAGTTCTAATGCTTCTTAAATCGCGATATCGCATCTCAATTCTGTGTTTCATGATAAGATATAATATTCATTGCGCAATGTCATGTATACTTCGTATTCACTTCAAAAGAATGTAAATGCGACACTTCCTTGCTAGGAAATGGCGTCTGCTGATATCTACGTATCGTAGCAATAGATTTCGAATGCGACTAAAATCGCGATATCGCATCTCACTTCTACGTTGCATGATAAGATATAATATTAATTATGCAGTGTTACGCATATCTCGCCTACACTTCAAATGAATGTAAATGCGACACTTCCTTGCTAGGGAATAGCGTCTGCAGGTATCTACGTATCGTATCATTAGAGTTCTAATGCTTCTTAAAACGCGATATCGCATCTCATTTCTACGTTTCATGATAAGATACAATATTCATTGCGATGTGTCACTTATACATCGCATACTCGTCAAATGAATGTAAATGCGACACTTCCTTGCTAGGAAGTAGCGTTTGCAGATGTCTACGTATCGTAGCAATAGAGTTCTAATGCTTCTTAAAACGGGATACCGTATCTCATTCCTATGTTTAATGATAGGATATAATATTAATTGCGAAGTGTCACTTATACCTCGTATTCACATCAAAAGAATGTAAATTCGACACTTCATTACTAGGAAATAGCGTTTGCAGATGTCTACGTATCGTAGCAATAGAGTTCTAATGCTTCTTAAAACGCGATATCGCATCTCACTTTTATGTTTCACGAGAAGATATAATATTCATTGCGAAGTGTCATGTACACCTCGTATTCACTCCAAACGAATGTAAATGCGACACTTCCATGCAAGGAAATAGCGTTTGCATATATCTCCGCATCGAGGCAATAGGGTTCTAATGCTTCTTGAAACGCGATATCGCATCTCTCTTCTATGTTTCATGATAAGATATAATATTCATTGCGAAGTGTCATGTATACCTCGTATTCAATTCAAAGGAATGTAAATGCGACTATTGCTTGCTAGGAAATAGCGTTTGCAGATGTCTACGTATCGTAGCAATAGAGTTCTAATGCTTCTTAGAACGCGATATCGCATCTCATTTCTATGTTTCGTGATAAGTTAGAATATTCATTCCGGAGTGTCATGTAAACCTCGAATTCACTTCAAAAGAATGTAAGCGCGACTATTGCTTGCTAGGAAATAGCGTTTGCAGACGTCTACGCATCGCAGCAATAGAGTTCTAATGCTTCTCAAAACGCGATATCGCATATTATTTCTATGCTTCATGATAAGATATAATATTCAATGCGAAGTGTCATGTATACCTCATATTCACTTCAAAAGAATGTAAATGCGACTGTCGCTAGCTAGGAAATAGCGTTTGCAGATGTCTACGTACCGTAGCAATAGAGTTCTAATGCTTCTTAAAACGCGATATCGCATCTCATTTCTATGTTTCGTGATAAGATATAATATACATTGCGAAGTGTCATGTACACCTCGTATTCACTTCAAAAGAATGTAAATGCGACACTTCCATGCTAGGAAATAGCGTCTGTAGATGTCTACGCGTCGAGGCAATAGAGTTCTAATGCTTCTTAAAACGCGATATCGCATCTCATTTCTATGTTTCATGACAAGATATAATATTCATTGCGAAGTGTCATGTACTCCTCGTATTCACATGTAAAGAATGTAAATGCGACACTTCCTTGCTAGGTAATAGCGTTTGCAAATGTCTACGTATCGAAGCAATAGTGTTCTAAAGCTTCTTAAAACACGATATCGCATCTCATCTCTATGTTTCATGATAAGATCTATTATTCATTGCGAAGTTTCACTTATACCTCGTATTCACTTCAAATGAATGTAATTGCGACACTTCCATGCTTGGATGTAGCGTTTGCAGATGTCTACGTATCGTAGCAATAGAGTTCTAATGCTTCTTAAACCGCGATATCGAATCTCATTTCTATGTATCATCATAGGATATGATATTCATTGCGAAGTGTCATGTATACATAGTATTCACTTCAAATTAATGTTAATGCGACACTTCCTTGCTAGGAAATAGCGTTTGCAGAATTCTACGTATCGTAGCAATAGTTCTAATGCTTCTTAAAACGGGATATCGCATCTCATTTCTATGTTTCATGTCAAGATATAATATTCATTGCGAAGTCTCATGTATTCCTCGTAAACACATTTACAGAATGTAAATGCGACACTTCCTTGCTAGGTATTAGCGTTTGCAAATGTCTACGTATAGAAGCAATAGAGTTCTAAAGCTTCTTAAAACACGATATCGCATCTCATTTCTATGTTTCATGATAAGATCTATTATTCATTGCGAAGTGTCACTTATACCTCGCATTCACTTCAAATGAATGTAAATGCGACACTTCCTTGCTAGGAAATAGCGTTTACAGTTGTCTACGTATCGAGGCAATAGTGCTCTAATGCTTCTTAAAACGCGATATCGCATCTCATTTCTATGTTTCATGTCAAGATATAATATTCATTGCGAATTCTCATGTATTCCTCGTAAACACATCTAAAGAATGTAAATGCGACACTTCCTTGCTAGGTAATAGCGTTTGCAAATGTCTACGTATCGAAGCAATAGTGTTCTAAAACTTCTTAAAACACGATATCGCATCTCATTTCTATGTTTCATGATAAGATATAATATTCATTGCGAAGTGTCATGTATACCTCGTATTCAATTCAAAGGAATGTAAATGCGACTATTGCTTGCTAGGAAATAGCGTTTGCAGATGTCTACGTATCGTAGCAATAGTGTTCTAATGCTTCTTAGAACGCGATATCGCATCTCATTTCTATGTTTCGTGATAAGTTATAATATTCATTCCGGAGTGTCATGTAAACCTCGAATTCACTTCAAACGAATGTAAGCGCGACTATTGCTTGCTAGGAAATAGCGTTTGCAGACGTCTACGCATCGTAGCAATAGAGTTCTAATGCTTCTCAAAACGCGATATCGCATATTATTTCTATGCTTCATGATAAGATATAATATTCAATGCGAAGTGTCATGTATACCTCATATTCACTTCAAAAGAATGTAAATGCGACTGTTGCTAGCTAGGAAATAGCGTTTGCAGATGTCTACGTACCGTAGCAATAGAGTTCTAATGCTACTTAAATTGCGATATCGCATCCCATTTATATGTTTCGTGATAAGATTTAATATTCATTGCGAAGTGTCATGTATACCTCGTATTCACTTCAAAAGAATGTAAGTGCGGCATTTCCATGCCAGGAAATAGCGTTTGCACATGTCTCCGCATCGAGGCCATAGAGTTCTAATGCTTCTTAAAACGCGATATCGCATCTCATTTCTATGTTTCGTGATAAGATATAATATACATTGCGAAGTGTCATGTACACCTCGTATTCACTTCAAAAGAATGCAAATGCGACACTGCCATGCTAGGAAATAGCGTCTGTAGATGTCTACGCGTCGAGGCAATAGAGTTCTAATGCTTCTTAAAACGCGATATCGCATCTCATTTCTATGTTTCATGACAAGATATAATATTCATTGCGAAGTGTCATGTATTCCTCGTATTCACATGTAAAGAATGTAAATGCGACACTTCCTTGCTAGGTAATAGCGTTTGCAAATGTCTACGTATCGTAGCAATAGAGTTCTAACGCTTCTTAAATCGCGATATCGCATCTCATTTCTATGTTTCGTGATAAGATATAATATTCATTGCGAATTGTCACCTGTACCTCCCATAAACTTCAAATGAATGTAAATGCGACACTTCCTTGCTAGGAAATGGCGTTTACAGATGTCTACGTATCGAAGCAATAGATTTCTTATGCTTCTTAAAACGGAATACCGCATCTCAATTTTATGTTTCATGATAAGATATAATATTCGTTGTGGAGTGTTATGTATTCATCGTATTCACTTCAAAAGAATGTAAATGCGACACTTTCATGCTAGGAAATAGCGTTTGCAGATTTCTCCGTATCGTAGCAATAGAGTTCTAATGGGGAGGGGTAGAGGTCCTTCTCACACCCGAGAACCATCCTGTTCGTCTGCATGGACTATGGCAGCGGTCTTATCGTTGCAGAGCTCTGGATCCTATCCTTCGGGCTTCAGGGTCTCTTCTTGCTCACTTCCCAACTCGTCCACCGTCGAGCCCGTCACGCTACCTCGGCGCACAGCCCTTCCGCGAACCTGCGGTCTTATTATCCGCCGAAGAGGCGTCTCATGGGTCGCTTCTTCCATCAGCTCTCCAGTCTAATCCGTAGAACGGAGAGAGAGAAACGAACGGGGGGGGGGGGGGGGATGGTTCTGCCATCGTGTATTTCACGCTCCTCGCAAATACAGCTATCGCGATAGTCCGTGTCGCGCTTCTCGCATGGGTGGTGATCTGCGAGTTAGTCTAACCGAAGCAAGGGGTGGGGGGTGAGCGAGCCTTGTGACTTCTCCACGTCACAGTACATACAAATTTGCGATTAAGTATCTATGTGTTCAAATTCAATTCCGAATAATGCACTGAAAAGCATCCCAGATAACAAACGGCAAGATGGTAGCGACACCATGCCGGCACTATATTGCCACTTCCGAGGAGTGTCAACTGATTCGTAGTCATCTGTGACCGGATTCGTTGACTAAAATGCCAAAACGTGTTACCAGCACGTTCTAGACAAGCGAATCGCGCAGCACCAGCACCATGGTGACACGCGTATCATCGCTCCATTCATGAATCTCCTCAGCAATGACGCAGGATCACATTTGGCAATGGGGAACCTGTGCTTTCATACAAATTAGAACCGTTAGATGTCAGTAGATGTTCAGCATATGAGTATTGATAGACATTTTGATGGTCGTTTTCCTATAATTATAGTTATTGAGCGAGTCGTATATATTTCTTTCAATCCATCATAGACTAAAAATATTATTTATAAAAAAAATATTACTTATAAAATAAAAATTCATGCTGTTGCGTCCCTAACTTCGCCTTGTGTAATTTTTGAAATAACATGCTGTCATCGTATTTAATGTAACCCTCAATTGCATGAATTTGTAACAATAAATTGAAGAAAATATATATAAAATAAGTGTATATATTTTTATGACAAAGTAATTATCGACTTTATGGAAAAAATCGCCCTATCGAGCTAATTTATAGAAAATAATAAAATCGAGTTCTTATATCTTTGTTTTGTGCCGGTGTATCTATTTTGGAATCAAAATAAATAAATTGCACAGTTTAGTCATTTTTCATATTTGCTTATGATTTTTATGGAAACAGCTTCCCCATTAGTAAATGTCAGCCTACGCCACAACCATCTTTTGAAGTGAATACGAGATATACATGACATTTCGCAATGAATATTATATCTTATCATTAAACATAGGAATGAGGTGCTATATCGCGTTTTGAGAAGCATTAGAACTCTATTGCTAATATACGTAGACATCTGCAAACTCTATTTCCTAGCAAGGAAATGTCGCATTTACATTCCATTGAAGTGAATACGAGGTATACATGACACTTCGCAATGAATATTATATCTTATCATGAAACATAGAAGTGAGATGCGATATCGCGTATTAAGAAGCATTAGAACTCTATTGCTACGATACGTAGACATCTGCAAAGGCTATTTCCAAGCATGGAAGTGTCGTATTTACATTCTTTTGAAGTGAATACGAGGTATACATAACACTCCACAATGAATATTATATCTTATCAAGAAACATAGCAGTGAGATGCGATATCGCGTTTTAAGAAGCATTAGAACTCTAATGCTACGATACTTAGACATCTGCAAACGCTATTTCCTAGCATGGAAATGCCGCATTTACATTCTTTTGAAGTTAATACGAGGTATACATGACACTTCGCAATGAATATTATATCTTATCATGAAACATAGAAGTGAGATGCGAAATCGCGTTCTAAGAAGCATTAGAACTCTATTGCTACGATACGTAGACATCTGCGAATGCTATTTCCTAGCATGGAAGTGTCGCATTTACATTCCATTGAAGTGAATACGAGGTATGCATGACACTTCGCAATGGATATTATATCTTATCATGAAACGTAGAAATGAGATGCGACTTCTCGTTTTAAGAAGTATTAGAACTCTATTCTTACGATACGTGGTCATCTGGAAACGCTATTTCCTAGGAAGGAAGTGTCGCATTTACATTCTTTTGAAGTGAATACGAGGTATACATGACACTTCGCAATGAATATTATATCTTATCATGAAACACAGAAGTGAGATGCGGTATCGCGTTCTAAGAAGCATTAGAACTCTATTGCTACGATACGTAGACATCTGCAAACGCTATTTCCTGGGATGCAAGTGTCGCATTTACATTCTTTTGAAGTGAATACGAGGTATACATAACACTCCATAATGAATATTATATCTTATCGTGAAACTTAGAAGTGAGATGCGATATCGCGTTCTAAGAAGCATTAGAACTATATTGCTACGATAAGTAGACATATGCGAACGCTATTTCCTAGCAAGCAATAGTCGCATTTACATTCCTTTGAATTGAATACGAGGTATACATGACATTTCGCAATGAATATTATATCTTATCATGAAACATAGAAATGAGATGCGATATCGCTTATTAAGAAGCATTAGAACTCTATTGCTACGATACGTAGACATCTGGAAACGCTATTTCCTAGCATGGAAGTGTCGCATTTACATTCTTTTGAAGTGAACACGAGGTATACATGACACTTCGCAATGAACATTATATCTTATCATGAAACACAGAAGTGAGATGCGATATCGCGTTTTAAGAAGCATTAGAACACTCCTGCTAATGTACGTAGACATCTGCAAACTCTATTTCCTAGTAAGGAAATGCCGCATTTACATTCCATTGAAGTGAATACGAGGTATACATGACACTTCGCAATGGATATTATATCTCATGAAACATAGAAATGAGGTGCGACATCTCGTTTTAAGAAGTATTAGAACACTATTGCTAATATACGTAGACATCTGCAAACTCTATTTCCTAGCAAGGAAATGTCGCATTTACATTCCATTGAAGTGAATACGAGGTATACATGACACTTCGCAATGAATATTATATCTTATCATGAAACATAGAAATGTGGAGCGATTTCGCGTCTTAAGAAGCATTAGAAATCTATTGCTTTGATACGTAGACATCTGCAGAAGCTATTACCTAGCAAGGAAGTGTCGCATTTACTATCTTTTGAAGTGAATACAAGGTATACATAACAATCCACAATGAAAATTATATCTTATCACGAAACATATAAATGAGAAGCGCTATCGCGATTTAAGTAGCATTAGAACACTATTGCTACGATACGTAGACATCTGCAAACGCTATTTCCTAGCAAGCAATAGTCGCATTTACATTCTTTTGAAGTGAGTACGAGGTGTAAATGACACTTCGTCATGAATATTATATCTTATCATGAAACATAGAAGAGAGATGCCATATCGCGTTTTAAGAAGCATTAGAACTCTATGTCCTCGATGCGGAGACATCTGCAAACGCTATTTCCTAGCATGAAGGTGTCGCACTTACATTCTTTTGATGTGAATACGAGGTATACATGACACTTGGCAATGAATATTATATCTTATCACGAAACATATAAATGAGATGCGATATCGCGATTTAAGTAGCATTAGAACTCTATTGCTACGATAGGTAGACATTTGCAAACGCTATTTCCTAGCAAGCAATTGTCGCATTTACATTCATCTGAAGTGAATACGAGGTATACATGACACTTCGCGATGAATATTATATCTTATCATGAAGCATAGAAATGAGATGCGATATCGCGTTTTGAGAAGTATTAGAACTCTATTGCTAATATACGTAGACATCTGGAAACGCTATTTCCTAGCATGGAGGTGTCGCACTTACATTCTTTTGAAATGAATACGAGGTGTATATGACACTTCGCAATGAATATTACATCTGATCACGAATCATAGAAATGAGATGCGATATCGCGATTTAAGTAGCATTAGAAATCTATTGCTACGATACGTAGACATCTGAATACGCTATTTACTAGCAAGGAAGTGTCGCATTTACATTCGTTTGTGGTGAATACGAGGTATACATGACATTTCGCAATGAATATTATATCTTATCACGAAACATAGAAATGAAATGCGACATCTCGTTTTAAGAAGCATTAGGACTCTTTTGCTAGGATAAGTAGACATCTGCAAACGCTATTTCCTAGCATGGAAATGCCGCATTTACATTCTTTTGAAGTGAATACGAGGTATACATGACACTTCGCAATGAATATTATATCTTATCACGAAACATATAAATGAGAAGCGATATCGCGATTTAAGTAGCATTAGAACTCTATTGCTACGATACGTAGACATCTGCAAACGCTATTTCCTAGCAAGCAATAGTCGCATTTACATTCTTTTGAAGTGAATACGAGGTGTACATGACACTTCGTCATGAATATTATATCTTATCATGAAACATAGAAGAGAGATGCGATATCGCGTTTTAAGAAGCATTAGAACTCTATGGCCTCGATGCGGAGACATCTGCAAACGCTATTTCCTAGCATGGAGGTGTCGCACTTACATTCTTTTGATGTGAATACGAGGTATACATGACACTTGGCAATGAATATTATATCTTATCACGAAACATATAAATGAGATGCGATATCGCGATTCAAGTAGCATTAGAACTCTATTGCTACGATAGGTAGACATTTGCAAACGCTATTTCCTAGCAAGCAATTGTCGCATTTACATTCATCTGAAGTGAATACGAGGTATACATGACACTTCGCGATGAATATTATATCTTATCATGAAGCATAGAAATGAGATGCGATATCGCGTTTTGAGAAGCATTAGAACCCAATTGTTACGATACGTAGACATCTGCGAACGCTATTTCCTAGCATGGAAGTGTCGCATTTACATTCCATTGAAGTGAATACGAGGTATGCATGACACTTCGCAATGGATATTATATCTTATCATGAAACGTAGAAATGAGATGCGACATCTCGTTTTAAGAAGTATTAGAACTCTATTCTTACGATACGTGATCATCTGGAAACGCTATTTCCTAGGAAGGAAGTGTCGCATTTACATTATTTTGAAGTGAATACGAGGTATACATGACACTTCGCAATGAATATTATATCTTATCATGAAACACAGAAGTGAGATGCGGTATCGCGTTCTAAGAAGCATTAGAACTCTATTGCTACGATACGTAGACATCTGCAAACGCTATTTCCTAGGATGCAAGTGTCGCATTTACATTCTTTTGAAGTGAATACGAGGTATACATAACACTCCATAATGAATATTATATCTTATCGTGAAACATAGAAGTGAGATGCGATATCGCGTTTTAAGAAGCATTAGAACTCTATTGCTACGATACGTAGACATCTGGAAACGCTATTTCCTAGCATGGAAGTGTCGCATTTACATTCTTTTGAAGTGAACACGAGGTATACATGACACTTCGCAATGAATATTATATCTTATCATGAAACATAGAAGTGAGAAGCGATATCGCGATTTAAGTAGCATTAGAACTCTATTGCTACGATACGTAGTTATCTGCAAACGCTATTTCCTAGCAAGCAATAGTCGCATTTACATCTATTGCTACGATACGTAGACATCTGAGTACGCTATTTACTAGCAAGGAAGTGTCGCATTTACATTCGTTTGTGGTGAATACGAGGTATACATGACATTTCGCAATGAATATTATATCTTATCACGAAACATAGAAATGAAATGCGACATCTCGTTTTAAGAAGCATTAGGACTCTTTTGCTAGGATAAGTAGACATCTGCAAACGATATTCCCAAGGATGGAAACGTCGCATTTACATTCTTTTGAAGTGAATACGAGGTATACATGACACTTCGCAATGAATATTATATCTTATCACGAAACATATAAATGAGAAGCGATATCGCGATATAAGTAGCATTAGAACACTATTGCTACGATACGTAGACATCTGCAAACGCTATTTCCTAGCAAGCAATAGTCGCATTTACATTCTTTTGAAGTGAATACGAGGTGTACATGACACTTCGTCATGAATATTATATCTTATCATGAAACATAGAAGAGAGATGCGATATCGCGATTTAAGTAGCATTAGAACTCTATTGCTACGATGCGGAGACATCTGCAAACGCTATTTCCTAGCATGGAGGTGTCGCACTTACATTCTTTTGATGTGAATACGAGGTATACATGACACTTGGCAATGAATATTATATCTTATCACGAAACATATAAATGAGATGCGATATCGCGATTTAAGTAGCATTAGAACTCTATTGCTACGATAGGTAGACATTTGCAAACGCTATTTCCTAGCAAGCAATTGTCGCATTTACATTCATCTGAAGTGAATACGAGGTATACATGACACTTCGCGATGAATATTATATCTTATCATGAAGCATAGAAATGAGATGCGATATCGCGTTTTGAGAAGCATTAGAACCCTATTGCTACGATACGTAGACATCTGCGAACGCTATTTCCTAGCATGGAAGTGTCGCATTTACATTCCATTGAACTGAATACGAGGTATGCATGACACTTCGCAATGGATATTATATCTTATCATGAAACGTAGAAATGAGATGCGACATCTCGTTTTAAGAAGTATTAGAACTCTATTCTTACGATACGTGGTCATCTGGAAACGCTATTTCCTAGGAAGGAAGTGTCGCATTTACATTCTTTTGAAGTGAATACGAGGTATACATGACACTTCGCAATGAATATTATATCTTATCATGAAACACAGAAGTGAGATGCGATATCGCGTTCTAAGAAGCATTAGAACTCTATTGCTACGATACGTAGACATCTGCAAACGCTATTTCCTAGGACGCAAGTGTCGCATTTACATTCTTTTGAAGTGAATACGAGGTATACATAACACTCCATAATGAATATTATATCTTATCGTGAAACATAGAAGTGAGATGCGATATCGCGTTTTAAGAAGCATTAGAACTCTATTGCTACGATACGTAGACATCTGGAAACGCTATTTCCTAGCATGGAAGTGTCTCATTTACATTCTTTTGAAGTGTACACGAGGTATACATGACACTTCGCAATGAATATTATATCTTATCATGAAACATAGAAGTGAGATGCGATATCGCGTTTCAAGAAGCATTAGAACACTCCTGCTAATGTACGTAGACATCTGCAAACTCTATTTCCTAGTAAGGAAATGTCGCATTTACATACTTTTGAAGTGAACACGAGGTATACATGACACTTCGCAATGAATATTATATCTTATCATGAAACATAGAAGTGAGATGCGATATCGCGTTTTAAGAAGAATTAGAACTCTATTGCTACGATACGTAGACATCTGGAAACGCTATTTCCTAGCATGGAAGTGTCGCATATACATTCTTTTGAAGTGTACACGAGGTATACATGACACTTCGCAATGAAAATTATATCTTATCATGAAACATAGAAGTGAGATGCGATATCGCGTTTTAAGAAGAATTAGAACTCTATTGCTACGATACGTAGACATCTGGAAACGCTATTTCCTAGCATGGAAGTGTCGCATTTACATTCTTTTGAAGTGAACACGAGGTATACATGACACTTCGCAATGAATATTATATCTTATCATGAAACATAGAAGTGAGATGCGATATCGCGTTTTAAGAAGAATTAGAACTCTATTGCTACGATACGTAGACATCTGGAAACGCTATTTCCTAGCATGGAAGTGTCGCATTTACATTCTTTTGAAGTGAACACGAGGTATACATGACACTTCGCAATGAATATTATATCTTATCATGAAATATAGGAGTGAGATGCGATATCGCTTTTTAAGAAGCATTAGAACACTCTTGCTAATGTACGCAGACATCTGCAAACTCTATTTCCTAGCAAGGAAATGTCGCATTTACATTCCATTGAAGTGAATACGAGGTATACATGACACTTCGCAATGGATATTATATCTTATCATGAAACATAGAAATGAGATGCGACATCTCGTTTTAAGAAGTATTAGAACTCTATTCATTCGATACGTGGTCATCTGGAAGCGCTATTTCCTAGCAAGGAAGTGTCGCATTTACATTCTGTTGAAGTGAATACGAGGTATACATGACACTTCGCAATGAATATTATATCTTATCATGAAACATAGAAGTGAGATGCGATATCGCGTTCTAAGAAGCATTAGAACTCTATTGCTACGATACGTAGACATCTGCAAAGGCTATTTCCAAGCATAGAAGTGTCGTATTTACATTCTTTTGAAGTGAATACGAGGTATACATGACACTCCATAATGAATATTATATCTTATCAAGAAACATAGCAGTGAGATGCGACATCGCGTTTTAAGAAGCATTAGAACTCTAATGCTACGATACTTAGACATCTGCAAACGCTATTTCCTAGCATGGAAATGCCGCATTTACATTCTTTTGAAGTTAATACGAGGTACACATGACACTTCGCAATGTATATTATATCTTATCATGAAACATAGAAGTGAGATGCGAAATCGCGTTCTAAGAAGCATTAGAACTGTATTGCTACGATACGTAGACATCTGCGAACGCTATTTCCTAGCATGGAAGTGTCGCATTTACATTCCATTGAAGTGAATACGAGGTATGCATGACACTTCGCATTGGATATTATATCTTATCATGAAATATAGAAGTGAGATGCGATATCGCGTTTTAAGTAGCATTAGAACTCTATTGCTACGATACTTAGACATCTGCAAACGCTATTTCCTAGCATGGAAATGCCGCATTTACATTCTTTTGAAGTTAATACGAGGTATACATGACACTTCGCAATGAATATTATATCTTATCTCGAAGCATAGAAGTGAGATGTGATATCGCGATTTAAAAACCACTAGAGCTCTATTGCTACGATGCGTAGACATCTGCAAACGCTACTTCCTAGCATGGAAGTGTCGCATTTACATTCTTGTGCAGTGAAATCGAGGTATACATGACACTTCGCAATGAATATTATGTCTTATTATGAAACATAGAAGTGAGATGCGATATCGCGTTCTAAGAAGCATTAGAACTCTATTGCTACGATACGTAGACATCTGCAAAGGCTATTTCCTAGCAAGCAATAGTCGCATTTACATTCCTTTGAATTGAATACGAGGTATACATGACACTTCGCAATGAATATTATATCTTATCATGAAACATAGAAATGTGGAGCGATTTCGCGTCTTAAGAAGCATTAGAAATCTATTGCTTTGATACGTAGACATCTGCAGAAGCTATTACCTAGCAAGGAAGTGTCGCATTTACTATCTTTTGAAGTGAATACAAGGTATACATAACAATCCACAATGAAAATTATATCTTATCAAGAAACATATAAATGAGAAGCGCTATCGCGATTTAAGTAGCTTTAGAACTCTATTGCTACGATACGTAGACATCTGCAAACGCTATTTCCTAGCAAGCAATAGTCGCATTTACATTCTTTTGAAGTGAGTACGAGGTGTAAATGACACTTCGTCATGAATATTATATCTTATCATGAAACATAGAAGAGAGATGCCATATCGCGTTTTAAGAAGCATTAGAACTCTATGTCCTCGATGCGGAGACATCTGCAAACGCTATTTCCTAGCATGGAGGTGTCGCACTTACATTCTTTTGATGTGAATACGAGGTATACATGACACTTGGCAATGAATATTATATCTTATCACGAAACATATAAATGAGATGCGATATCGCGATTTAAGTAGCATTAGAACTCTATTGCTACGATAGGTAGACATTTGCAAACGCTATTTCCTAGCAAGCAATTGTCGCATTTACATTCATCTGAAGTGAATACGAGGTATACATGACACTTCGCGATGAATATTATATCTTATCATGAAGCATAGAAATGAGATGCGATATCGCGTTTTGAGAAGTATTAGAACTCTATTGCTAATATACGTAGACATCTGCAAACTCTATTTCCTAGCAAGGAAATGTCGCATTTACATTCCATTGAAGTGAATACGAGGTATACATGACACTTCGCAATGAATATTATATCTTATCATGAAACATAGAAGTGAGATGCGATATCGCTTATTAAGAAGCATTAGAACTCTATTGCTACGATACGTAGACATCTGGAAACGCTATTTCCTAGCATGGAGGTGTCGCACTTACATTCTTTTGAAATGAATACGAGGTGTATATGACACTTCGCAATGAATATTACATCTGATCACGAATCATAGAAATGAGATGCGATATCGCGATTTAAGTAGCATTAGAAATCTATTGCTACGATACGTAGACATCTGAATACGCTATTTACTAGCAAGGAAGTGTCGCATTTACATTCGTTTGTGGTGAATACGAGGTATACATGACATTTCGCAATGAATATTATATCTTATCACGAAACATAGAAATGAAATGCGACATCTCGTTTTAAGAAGCATTAGGACTCTTTTGCTAGGATAAGTAGACATCTGCAAACGCTATTTCCTAGCATGGAAATGCCGCATTTACATTCTTTTGAAGTGAATACGAGGTATACATGACACTTCGCAATGAATATTATATCTTATCACGAAACATATAAATGAGAAGCGATATCGCGATTTAAGTAGCATTAGAACTCTATTGCTACGATACGTAGACATCTGCAAACGCTATTTCCTAGCAAGCAATAGTCGCATTTACATTCTTTTGAAGTGAATACGAGGTGTACATGACACTTCGTCATGAATATTATATCTTATCATGAAACATAGAAGAGAGATGCGATATCGCGTTTTAAGAAGCATTAGAACTCTATGGCCTCGATGCGGAGACATCTGCAAACGCTATTTCCTAGCATGGAGGTGTCGCACTTACATTCTTTTGATGTGAATACGAGGTATACATGACACTTGGCAATGAATATTATATCTTATCACGAAACATATAAATGAGATGCGATATCGCGATTCAAGTAGCATTAGAACTCTATTGCTACGATAGGTAGACATTTGCAAACGCTATTTCCTAGCAAGCAATTGTCGCATTTACATTCATCTGAAGTGAATACGAGGTATACATGACACTTCGCGATGAATATTATATCTTATCATGAAGCATAGAAATGAGATGCGATATCGCGTTTTGAGAAGCATTAGAACCCAATTGTTACGATACGTAGACATCTGCGAACGCTATTTCCTAGCATGGAAGTGTCGCATTTACATTCCATTGAAGTGAATACGAGGTATGCATGACACTTCGCAATGGATATTATATCTTATCATGAAACGTAGAAATGAGATGCGACATCTCGTTTTAAGAAGTATTAGAACTCTATTCTTACGATACGTGGTCATCTGGAAACGCTATTTCCTAGGAAGGAAGTGTCGCATTTACATTATTTTGAAGTGAATACGAGGTATACATGACACTTCGCAATGAATATTATATCTTATCATGAAACACAGAAGTGAGATGCGGTATCGCGTTCTAAGAAGCATTAGAACTCTATTGCTACGATACGTAGACATCTGCAAACGCTATTTCCTAGGATGCAAGTGTCGCATTTACATTCTTTTGAAGTGAATACGAGGTATACATAACACTCCATAATGAATATTATATCTTATCGTGAAACATAGAAGTGAGATGCGATATCGCGTTTTAAGAAGCATTAGAACTCTATTGCTACGATACGTAGACATCTGGAAACGCTATTTCCTAGCAAGCAATAGTCGCATTTACATCTATTGCTACGATACGTAGACATCTGAGTACGCTATTTACTAGCAAGGAAGTGTCGCATTTACATTCGTTTGTGGTGAATACGAGGTATACATGACATTTCGCAATGAATATTAAATCTTATCACGAAGCATAGAAATGAAATGCGACATCTCGTTTTAAGAAGCATTAGGACTCTTTTGCTAGGATAAGTAGACATCTGCAAACGATATTCCCAAGGATGGAAACGTCGCATTTACATTCTTTTGAAGTGAATACGAGGTATACATGACACTTCGCATTGAACATTATATCTTATCATGTAACATAGAAGTGAGATGCGATATCGCGTTTTAAGAAGCATTAGAACTCTATTGCCTCGACGCGTAGACATCTGCAAACGCTATTCCCTAGCGTGGAAGTGTCGCATTTACATTCTTTTGATGTGAATTCGTGGTATACATGACACTTCGGAATGAATATTCTAACTTATCACGAATCGTAGAAATGGGATGCGATATCGCGATCTAAGGAGCATTAGAACTCTATTGCTACGATACGTTGGCATCTGCAAAGGCTATTTCCTGGCAAGGAACAGTAGGATTTACATTCTTTTGAAGTGAATACGAGGTATACATGACACTTCGCAATGAATATTATATCTTATCACGATACATATAAGTGAGATGCGATATCGCGATTTAAGTAGCATTAGAACGCTATTGCTACGATACGTAGACATCTGCAAACGCTATTACCTAGGAAGCAATAGTCGCATTTACATTCTTTTGAAGTGAATTCGAGGTTTACATGACACTTCGGGATGAATATTATAACTCATCATGTAACATAGAAGTGAGATGCGATATCGCGTTTTTAGTAGCATTAGAACCCTATTGCCTCGATGCGGACATATCTGCAAACGCTATTTCCTAGCCTGGAAGTGTCGCATTTACATTCTTTTGAAGTGAATTCGAGGTATACTTGACACTTCGGAATGAATATTATAACTTATCACGAAACATAGAAATGAGATGCGATATCGCGATCTAAGAAGCATTAGAACTCTATTGCTACGATACGTAGGTATCTGCAAACGCTATTTCCTAGCAAGGAATAGTCGCATTTACATTCTTTAGAAGTGAATACGAGGTATACATGACACTTCGCAATGAACATTATATCTTATCACGAAACATAGAAATGAAATGCGACATCTCGTTTTAAGAAGCATTTGGATCTTTTTGCTACGATAAGTGGACATCTGCAGACGCTATTTCCTAGCATGGAAATGTCGCACTTACATTCTTTTGAAGTGAATACGAGGTGTACATGACACTTCGCTATGAATATTACATCTTATCACGAAACATAGAAATGGAATGCGATATCGCGACTTAAGTAGCATTAGAACTCTATTGCTACGATACGTAGGTATCTGCAAACGCTATTTCCTAGCAAGGAATAGTCGCGTTTACATTCTTTTGAAGTGAATACGAGGTATACATGACACTTCGCAATGAACATTATATCTTATCACGAAACATAGAAATAGGATGCGACATCGCGTTTTAAGAAGCATTAGAACTCTATTGCCTCGATGTGTAGACGTCTGCAGACGCTATTTCCTAGCATGGAAATGTCGCACTTACAATCTTTTGAAGTGAATACGAGGTGTACATGACACTTCGCTATGAAGATTACATCTTATCACGAAACATAGAAATGGGTTGCGATATCGCTACTTAACCCTTTTAGCACCGAGCGCCTGGAGCGTGCCTAGGCGAAGAATACCGGGCCAAATCGACGAATTTGTAGAGGTTTGCGAAAATGCTCGTAAAAACCAAAGTAGGCGTGATATTTACAAAATTCAAAAATCTGCTTACTGCGAAATGAATGGAGAATAAACTGATACCAATTGTGTTTCGATATTTGTTGAAAATCATAACAGTAACATAAATATAAAACATTATAAAAATCGTACAAAGTTATTTCACGTTTTCAAAACATGATTGCACATATAAAAAATCATCGTTTGGTCATCGCTTTATATATATCAGATAGTATGGTGTATAGACACTGCATTTTGCAATAACTTGCAAAAAAAAGCCGAAGTCGGATAATAAAACGGAAGGATAGCGCTATGATGCACGGCAAGCGGCAGACGGGTCTTCTACACAAATGGATCGTGCTGCTGGTAATACGTCACTAAAAAAAAAGTGTTATTATAAATATTTATAGTTAGTTTTGTAATCACTTAAAATATGTAATATTTCCTTATTTTTACTTACACAAGCAATTTATAAGCATTGATGCTGACTAATGCATACACCATGCAACCCTTTATTGCACTTATTACAAATAGTGCGCGATCTTCGCACAGGCCCACCATCCACCCTACTGCAAACTACGCAAACCTTTTCCCTCCTTCCAGGAGGTTTTCGGATACCTGGTGCAGTAGAATCCCTCGATGTGTGACCCAATGAAGTTTCTGGAGTCATATTTTTTTCCGCCATCCATTCTGTTGTTATCGACTGAATGATACTTGTTATAAATTCAAGTCGAGTCATAGCCTTTCCTTCGGTGTTGCATTGGTATAATATATATGCATTCAAAACCATGCGAGCAAAAATGGAAAACACCACTTTCTTCCAGTATTTTACTGTTCTCCTCTCATCCAAATATGAGTAGATCATCATATCTGAGATATCAATGCCTCCCATATATTTGTTGTAGTCGTGGACGAGTGCTGGTTTTTGAATTTCCCTTTCCTGATTCCGTCTTCGAATGACAGTCGTTTTATTTGCGGCTGTTCCATGTGTTGATAGTAGTAATAGATTTTTTCTCTGTGACTTCTTTTCTCTGTACGCTAATAAAAGTATTTCCCCATTTCTTTGGTACTTATATTCGCCCACTTTCAATTTTGTTTTGAGCTGCGATGGAATATGTTTCCTGTTATTGCGTAATGTTCCGGATAAATATGTATTCTTCTCAAACAGATATCTTGCTAACGGAATACTGGTAAAAAAATTGTCAACAGTTATATGGTAACCTTTCATAAAGTAGTCACTCATACTGAGTAATCTATCTATCACTACTTGAGCGAGGCCTTTTTCTTGTACTTCCCTCTTGTCGCGTTGGTCCTTGGCTCCCCGATAACAGAAGAATGACAAACAATAATGAGAGACCGTATCGGCTAGCATCCAAAATTTTATGCCCCATTTGTGGTGCTTTTTATTTGGTAAATACTGAGTGAGTGCTGATCTGCTTTTTGTCCCTACTAATGATTCGTCCACGCTCAAGTGCTGGTGTGGCGAATAATAAAATTTGAATTTTCGATTTGCATGAGCAACGACAGGTTCGAACTTTGCTGTTGGGTCGTATTCATTGTTATCGCGTGCTGGTAATGTACTATTGTCCACGGTATGAAAAAATTTATAAACTAATTGGAATTTATTCCGGCTAAACATTTGGCCAAACCATGGGATGTACCGATGATTTCGTGACCAGTAACTAAAAAATGTTGGCCTACGTGTTATTCCCATTTCAAGTAAAACGGCTATAAATGTTCTCAACTCTTTGATTGTTGTTTTCTTCCAGGTCGGTGTTGTGGGTGTATTTTCTGATCTAGTATTCTCGAAAAACTGTTGTGCGTACTTATTTGTTTCAGTTTTCAACATGTCTAGAAATTCCAGTGTAAAAAATAAATTGAAATACTCTATTGGTTTCGTGATGTTTGGCGGCATAAGTCTAGGGCCAGTCGTTTCCAAAAATAGTGGGCGCGGGCTATATTGGCTATCGTTTTCCACATTTACTTCCCTGAAATTCGTCAGAGATTCTTCACTGTCACTCTCGTTACCGTCATGTTGCGATTCTTCTTTACTAGACTCACTGTCGCTATATATTCTACGATCACACCGATAGTTTGGCGCAAATAATTGCTCATCACTGTCACTTTGTTCTTCAGTATCCCACTCGTCAATAATTTGGACTAACTCTGCGTCATCCATGTTCGTGAAGGGATTGTCTAATAATGCGTCTTCAGGATTTTCTAAACAAGGTGTTTTGCTGAGGAATTCTCAGCGGAGACTGTCGTTTTTCTGTTTTTCTATTTTCCTTGAAGGCGCGTTACATTTCTCGCGCCTTTTGATTAGATATTCAGTTTTGGCTGCTTTTGCCAATCACCGAATATTTCCTACTTTAGGCCACCGCCTTCTTACAGAAGGACTGTGGTGCTTCTGGTGGGGGTGACTTTGTTGTTACCATATTTGGTCATGTTGCTAGCTGGGCCTAATACCTGCGCCGGGTGACCAAAGGTAGCTTGGCCAACGGCAGTGGACCTTTCGGAAATCCCCTGTTTATGGCTTCCGCATGTGTCATCGAGGCCGTTAGAAAAAGATAATTGTCGCATATCCGGAAAAGCATAAAACGGTTCCTCAAAAATTACTTGATTGCAGCGCATACCATAAACCGTGCTAGTCGTTTGTAGCGAAAGGTCTTCCATTGTACCTTACTTCTAGCCGCTACATTCATAACAGGGTAAATTTTTTTCAAAAAGATAAGGCAATAAAACTAACAAAATTTCCTGCTGCTAATTGTACCTCTATGAAAACGTTGACGGTTTATCAATACTGACTGCACTTTAGAAGGATCAAGAAAGGCTGAAAAAGATTTTAGATTCGCCGAGTCGATGCACGGATGCCACTTGAGTTCTCTGATAATTGTTATAAAAATCGTAAAGATTGTGATTACGGTCTAGAGAAACTATCCCGTGACAACGGATATGCAAGGGATCCCGTGTCCCGTCTCTACATCACCACTCTGACATATACAAAGCGCTCGGCACTAATCAGTAAAAAATATAACAAAAGTTAAATCTAATAAACATTCATTCACTTGCATTGCATCGTAGTTGAACCATGTTAACATTTTATAAAGTTATTTTGAGACAGAGACCTCTTATGATGAGTATAATAAGGCTCCAACGGAGGCGCAACGATATATCGTCGTTGGTATTTCTGGCAAGTCCACCGAAAGACGATATATCGTCGTTCGGTGCTAAAAGCGTTAAGTAGCTTTAGAACCCTATTGCTACGATACGTAGACATCTGAATACGCTATTTCCTAGCAAGGAAGTGTCGCATTTACATTCGTTTGGAGTGAATACGAGGTATACATGACATTTCGCAATGAATATTATATCTTATCATGAAACATAGAAGATAGATGCGATATCGCGTTTTAAGAAGCATTAGAACTCTATTGCCTCGACGCGTAGACATCTGCAGACGGTATTTTCTAGCATGGAAATGTCGCATTTACATTCTTTTGAAGTGAATACGAGATATACATGACATTTCGCAATGAATATTATATCTTATCATGAAACATAGAAGATAGATGCGATATCGCGTTTTGAGAAGCATTAGAATTCTATTGCTACGATACGTAGACATCTGAATACGATATTTCCTAGCAAGGAAGTGTCGCATTTACATTCGTTTGTAGTGAATTCGAGGTATACATGACACTTCGCAATGAATATTATATCTTATCATGCAGCATAGAAATGAGATGCGATATCGCGTTTTAGGAAGCATTAGAAATCTATTGCCTCGATGCGGAGATATCTGAAAACGCTATTTCCTAGCATGGAAGTGTCGCATTTACATTCTTTTGAAGTGAATTCGAGGTATACATGACACTTCGCAATGAATATTATATCTTATCACGAAACATAGAAATGAAATGCGACATCTCGTTTAAAGAAGCATCAGGGCTCTTTTGCTACGATACGTAGACATCTGCAAGCGCTATTTCCTAGGATGGAAACGTCGCATTTACATTCTTCTGAAGTGAATACGAGCAATACATGACACTTCGCAATGAATATTATATCTTATCACGAAACGTAGAAATGAGATGCGATATCGCGATCTAAGAAGCATTAGAACTATATTGCTACGATACGTAGGTATCTGCAAACGCTATTTCCTAGCAAGGAATAGTCGCATTTACATTCTTTTGAAGTGAATACGAGGAATACATGACACTTCGCAATGAATATTATATCTTAACATGAAACACAGAAGAGAGATGCGATATCGCGTTTTAAGAAGCATTACAACTCTATGGCCTTGATGCGGAGACATCTGCATGCGCTATTTCGTAGCATGGAAGTGTCGCACTTACATTCTTTTGAAGTGAATACGAGGTATACATGACACTTCGCATTGAACATTATATCTTATCATGTAACATAGAAGTGAGATGCGATATCGCGTTTTAAGATGCATAAAAACACTATTGCCTCGATGCGGAGATATCTGCAAGCGCTATTTCCTAGCAAGGAACAGTGGGATTTACATCCTTTTGAAGTGAATACGAGGTATACATGACACTTCGGTATGAATAATATAACTTATCACCAAACATAGAAGTGAGATGCGGTATCGCGTTTTAGGAAGCATTAGAACTCTATGGCCTCGATGCGGAGACATCTGCAAACGCTATTTCCTAGCAAGCAATAGTCGCATTTACATTCTTTTGAAGTGAATACGAGGTTTACATGACACTTCGCAATGAGTATTATATCTTATCACGAAACATAGAAGTGAGATGCGATGTCGCGATTTAAGTAGCATTAGATCTCTATTGCTACGATACGTAGACATCTGCAAACGCTATTTCCTAGCAGGCAATAGTCGCATTTACATTCTTTTGAATTGAATACTATGTATACATGACACTTGGCAATGAATATTATATCTTATCATGAAACATAGAAGAGAGATGCAATATCGCGTTGTAAAAAGCATTAGAACTCTATGGCCTCGATGCGGAGACATCTGCAAACGCTATTTCCTAGCAAGGAAGTTTCGCATGTACATTCTTTTGAAGTGAATACGAGGTATACAACACACTTCGCTATGAACAATATATCTTCTCGTGAAACATAGAAGTGAGATGCGATATCGCGTTTTAAGAAGCATTAGAACTCTGTTGCCTCAACGCGTAGAGATCTGCAGACGCTATTTCCTATCATGGAAGTGTCGCATTTACATTCTTTTGAAGTGAATACGAGGTGTACATGACACTTCGCAATGAATATTATATCTTATCACGAAACATAGAAATGAGATGCGATATCGCGATCTAAGAAGCATTAGAACTCCATTGCTACGATACGTAGAAATCTGCAAACGCAATTTCCTAGCAAGCAATAGTCGCATTTACATTCTTTTGAAGTGAATACGAGGTATACATGACACTTCGCTATGAACAATATATCTTCTCGTGAAACATAGAAGTGAGATGCGATATCGCGTTTTAAGAAGCATTAGAACTCTATTGCCTCAACGCGTAGAGATCTGCAGACGCTATTTCCTATCATGGAAGTGTCGCATTTACATTCTTTTGAAGTGAATACGAGGTGTACATGACACTTCGCAATGAATATTATATCTTATCACGAAACATAGAAATGAGATGCGATATCGCGATCTAAGAAGCATTAGAACTCCATTGCTACGATACGTAGACATCTGCAAACGCAATTTCCTAGCAAGCAATAGTCGCATTTACATTCGTTTGGAGAGAATACGAGGTATACATGACACTTCACAATGAATATCATATCTTATCATGGAACATAGAAGAGAGATGCGATATCGCGTTTTAAGAAGTAATAAAACTCTATGGTCTCGATGTGGAGACATCTGTAAACGCTATTTCCTAGCATGGAAGTGTCGCACTTACATTCTTCTGAAGTGAATACGAGGAATACATGATACTTCGCAATGAATATTATATCTTATCACGAAACATAGAAATGAGATGCGATATCGCGTTTTAAGTAGTGTCTGAACGCTGTTGCTAGGATACGACGACATCTGCAAACGCTATTTCCTAGAAAGGAAGTGTCGCATTTACATTCATTTGAAGTGTATACCAGGTACAAGTGAAACTTCGCAATGAATATTATATCTTATCATGAAGCATAGAAATGAGATGCGATATCGCGTTTTGAGAAGCATTAGAAATCTATTGCTACGATACGTAGACATCTGCAAACGCTATTTCCTTGCAAGCAATAGTCGCATTTACATTCTTTTGAAGTGAATACGAGGTATACATGACACTTCGCAATGAATATTATATCTTATCATGAAACATAGAAGTGAGATGCGATATCGGGTTTTAAGAAGCATTAGAACTCTATGGCCTCGGTGCAGAGACATCTGCAAACGCTATTTCCTAGCATGAAAGTGTCGCACTAACATTCTTTTGAAGTGAATACGAGGTATACATGAGACTTCGCAATGAATATTATATCTTATCACGAAACGTAGAAGTGAGATGCGATGTCGCGATTTAAGTAGCATTAGAACTCTATTGCTACGGTATGTAGATATCTGCAAACGCTATTTCCTAGCAAGGAAGTGTCACGTTTACATTCTTTTGAAGTGAATAAGAGGCATACATGACACTTCGCAATGAATATTATACCTTATAACGAAACATAGGAATGAAATGCGATATCGCGATTTAAGAAGCATTAGAACTCTATTGCTTCGATACGGAGACATCTGCAGTCGCTATTTCCTAGTAAGGAAGTGTCGCATTTACATTTATTTGAAGTGAATATGAGGTATACATGACACTTCGCAATGAATATTATGTCTTATCATGAAACATAGAACCGAGATGCGACATCTCGTTTTAAGAAGCATTAGAACTCTATTGTTTCGATACGTAGACGTCTGGAAATGCTAGTGCCTAGCAAGGAAGTGTCGCATTTACATTCATTTGAAGTGTATGCGAGGTACAAGTGAAACTTCGCAATGAATATTATATCTTATTATGAAACATAGAACTGAGATGCGATATCGCGTTTTAAGAAGCGTTAGAACTCTATTGCTACGATACGTAGACCTCTGCAAACGCTATTTCCTAACAAGAAAGTGTCGCATTTACATTCTTTTGAAGTGAATACGAGCTGTACATGACACTTCGCATTGAATATTATATCTTATCATGAAACATAGAACCGAGATGCGACATCTCGTTTTAAGAAGCATTAGAACTCCATTGTTTCGATACGTAGACGTCTAGAAATGCTAATTGCTAGCAAAGAATTGTCGCATTTACATACTTTTGAAGTGAATACGAGGTATAAATGACACTTGGCAATGAATATTATATCTTTTCATGAAACAGAGAAACGACATCTCGTTTTAAGATGCATCAGATCTCTATTGCTACGATACGTAGACATCTGCAAACGCTATTTCCTAGCAAGGAAGTGTCGCATTTACATTCTTTTGAAGTGAATACGAGGTAACCATAACACTTGGCAATGAATATTATATCTTATTGTGAAACATAGAAACGAGATGCGACATCTCGTTTTAAGATGCATCAGATCTCTATTGCTACGATACGTAGACATCTGCAAACGCTATTTCCTCGCAAGGATGTGTCGCATTTACATTCTTTTGAAGTGAATACGTGGTAACCATAACACTTCGCAATGAATATTATACCTTATCATGAAACATAGAAGAGAGATGCGATATCGCGTTTGAAGAAGCACTAGAACTCTATTGCTACGATACGTAGATCTCTGCAAACGCTATTTCCTAGCATGAAAGTGTCGCACTTACATTCTTTTGAAGTGAATACGAGGTATACATGAGACTTCGCAATAAATATTATATCTTATCACGAAACATATAAATGAGATGCGATATCGTGACTTAAGTAGCATTAGAACTCTATTGCTACGATACGTAGACATCTGAATACGCTATTTCCTAGCAAGGAAGTGCCGCATTTAAATTCGTTTGGTAGTGAATACGAGGTATACGTGATATTTCGCAATGAATATTACATCTTATCACGAAACATAGAAATGAGATGCGATATCGCGATTTAAGTAGCATTAGAACTCTATTGCTACGATACGTAGACATCTGCAAATGCTATTTCCTAGCAGGCAATAGTCGCATTTACATTCTTTTGAATTGAATACGAGGTATACATGACACTTCGCTATGAACGTTATATCTTATCACGAAACATAGAAATGAGATGCTATATCGCGATCTAAGAAGCATTAGAACTCTATTGCTACTATACGTAGACACCTGCAAACGCTATTTCCTAGCAAGGAAGATTCGCATTTACATTCTTTTGAAGTGATTGCGAGATATACATGACGCTTCGCAATGAACATTATATCTTATCATGTAACATTGAAGTGAGATGCGATATCGCGTTTTAAGAAGCATAAGAACCCTATTGCCTCGATGCGGAGATATCTGCAAACACTATTTCCTAGCAAGGAAGATTCGCATTTACATTGTTTTGAAGTGAATTCGAGGTATACATGACACTTCGCAATGAATATTATATCTTATCACGAAACATAGAAATGAGATGCGATATTGCGTTTTAAGAAGCATTAGAACTCTATTGCTTCGATACGTACACATCTGGAAGCGCTATTTCCTAGAAGGGTTGTAGCGCATTTACATTCATTTGAAGTGTAGACGAGGAACACATAACACTCCGCAATGAACATTGTACGTTATCATGAAACATAGAAATGAGATGCGACATCTTCCAACGCTCTATCCTGGAATGGAATTGTCGCATTTACATTCTTTTGAAGTGAATACGAGGTATACATGACACTTCGCAATGAATATTATATCTTATCACCAAACATAGAAGTGAAATGCGACATCTCGTTTTAAGAAGCATTAGTACTCTTTTGCTTCGATACGTAGACATCTGTAAACGCTATTTCCTAGAAAGGAAGTGTGGCATTTACATACATTTCAAGTGTAGGCGAGGAATACATAACACTTCGCAATGAATATTATATCTTATCATGAATCATAGAAATGTGATGCGATATCGCGTTTTAAGAAGCTTTAGAACTCTATTTCTGCGATACATAGACGATACATCTACAGAGGCTATTTCCTAGCAAGGAAGTGTCGCATTTACATTCATTTGAAGTGAATGCGAGGTATAGATAACACTCAACAATGAATATTATATCTTATCACGAAACATAGAAATGAGATGCGATATGGCGTTTTAAGGGGCATTAGTACTCTATAGCTTCGATACAGAGATATCTGGGAACGTAATTTCCTAGAAAGGAACCTCCTCGCACGCACCAGCATCAAGCCCTGGGCGCATGCAACCAGCCAAACTTGCCTGCAAAACCAGCAACTGGAAGTGTTCGCGCGCGCTTACCTGCACGCGCTCACTCACACGGAGTTCCGCTGCCTCACTTGCACCGCCGAGTATACCTGTCTCGCTCGTACCGGGCACCAGTGTCTTACTCGCACCACCGAGTATACCTGTCTCGCCCGCACCAAGGACGTGCAGTCCTATCTCCCTCGCACCGAGGATTCCGTCCTGCAGGAAGACGTAGCCGCAGCCCATCACCTGAATGTGGTCTTTTCCAATTCCGGGAACAGGATCTGCTAGAACCTATATATTACTCCTAAGCTAGTACATACATACCATATCATGACGCATATATAAGAATTCCTAGATCTAAGTTACACTAAGTAAGATGCGCCCGGCCAGCGGCATGCGCCGCTAGCCCCACCACGAGCCGCGAGTCCTCACTCGCTGGGCCGCGCGCTCTCCGCCTCGAGACGTGAGTCTCCCACTCGCGGGACCGCGATCTCCCTACCACGAGCCTCCGCGACCGTAGCGCCCCGCGAACCGAGGAGGTCAGAGACGCGTCTCCAGAGCACACACTCTGACCGAGATCTCCTACCGAGGAGTCGAAACCTCTAGTACTAGATCGTTAGCCACCTCAATGTGGGGTTCAGGCATCGTATTTCTATTTCCATTTTAACTTAGTCTTAGTCTTAGAATAATTCCAGTTCTTGTATATTTTAAACCTAGAATATATTTTATTTTTACTTTTACTATATCCAAGTACAAGTTCTTTTACCAAGTCTACTATTTCCACATCCATTAATTTTATCAAGTGTTTACAATACTAGTTCTACTTTTAACATTACATTTAACTGCGAATTCTTCCACGGGTCCTTCCATACAACTGGGCTTGCTCTTCAACAAATTGAAGGAGTATAGAAATCGGCTTTGTGACGTTGAGACCGCCGCCTATCCTTCAGATCTTAGTCGAAAGTACAGAAAAACCTGGTGAATGAATCGTGCTTCCGGTTTGCGAAGAACGCGACGTGCGAGTAGGAAGAATTTCATACGATCACTTGTGCGTGAATATTTGGAGGGCGTTCCGAGAGTCCTCGTACACCAGCGGCCTGCCTTCGCACCAGCCCAGACGCCGCTTTCCGAAGCGACAGTCGACGCTTCCGATCCAGACACCACGACGCATCACGCAGATTCTACCACATTCAGCATCATCGCTGAATTCCGACCGCCGTCCTCCTCTTCGCTGGCGACTGATCGAGATTTCCGTAGCAGCCAACAGAACGAAATCCGCTACGATCGCAGCGAACGATCCTCCACGCCGTTTCTACGTACAAATGGAGAGAGAAGTCATCGAAAGGTAGGGTCATTCCCTTATTATCGCGAGTGTTTTCGCTAGTGTCGCGTCAGCCGAAATTGTCGGACCCGGTCTTAACGCGTTCCCACGGACCGAATTACCGAAAAATAGGCTCGTGTCGTAAAGCCTCCGGAGCAACGGAAAATAGTTTCGCCGAACGTGACACCTCGTATTCACTTCAAAAGAATGTAAATGCGACACTTCCTTCCTAGGAAATAACGTTTGCAGATATCTACGTATCGAAGAAATAGAGATCTAATGCTTCTTGAATCGCCATATCGCACCTCATTTCTATGTTTCATCATAAGATATAATATTCATTGCGAAGTGCCATGTATACATCGTATTCCTCTCAAGAGAATGTAAATGCGACACTTCCTTTCTAGGAAATTACGATTGCAGATGTCTTCGTATCGAAGCAACAGAGTTCTAATGTTTCTTAAAACGCGATATCGCATCTCATTTCTATGTTTCATGATAAGATATAATATTCATTGTGCAGTGTTATGTATATCTCGTCTACACTTCAAATGAATGTAAATGCGATACTTCCTTCCTAGGAAGTAGCGTTTGCAGATGTCTACGTACCGATGCAATAGAGTTCTAATGCTTCTTAAGACGCGAAATCGCTCCTCATTTCTATGTTTCGTGATAAGATATAATATTAATTATGGAGTGTTATGTATACCTCGTATTCACCCCAAAAGAATGTAAATGCGGCACATCCTTGCTAGGAAATAGCGTTTGCAGATGTCTACGTATTGTAGCAATAGAGTTTTAATGCTGCTTAAAACGCGATATCGTATCTCATTTCTATATTTCATGATAAGATATAATATTCATTGCGAAGTGCCATGTATACCTCTCATACACCTCAAATGAATTTAAATGCGACACTTCATTGCTAGGAAGTAGCATTGGCAGATGTCTACGTATCGAAGCAACAGAGTTCTAATGCTTCTTAAATCGCCATATCGCATCCCATTTCTGTGTTTCATGATAAGATATAATATTCATTGCGAAGTGTCTTGTATACCTCGCATACACCTCAAATGAATTTAAATGCGACACTTCATTGCTAGGAAGTAGCATTGGCAGATGTCTACGTATCGAAGCAATAGAGTTCTAATGCTTCTTAAATCGCCATATCGCATCCCGTTTCTGTGTTTCATGATAAGATATATTATTCATGGCGAAGTGTCATGTATACCTCGAATTCACTTCAAATGAATTTAAATGCGACACTTGCTTGCTAGGAAATAGCGTTTGCAGATATCTACGTATCGTAGCAATAGAGTTCTAGTGCTTCCTAAAACGCGATATCACCCCCCATTTCTATGTTTCATGATAAGATATAATATGCATTGCGAAGTGGTATGAATACCTCGTATTCACTTCAAAAGAATGTAAATGCGATACTTCCTTTCTAGGAAACTACGTTTCCAGATGCCTACGTTTCGAAGCAATAGTGTTCTAATGCTTCTTAAAACGCGATATCGCATCACATTTCTATGTTTCATGATAAGATATAATATTCATTGTGGGGTGTTATATTTACATGGTATTTACTTCAGAAGAATGTAAATGCGACACTTCCTTGCGAGGAAATAGCGTTTGCAGATGTCTACGTACCGTAGCAATTGAGTTCTAATGCTTCTTAAATCGCGATATCGCATCACATTTCAATGTTTCATGATAAGATATAATACTCATTGCGAAGTGTTACGCATACCTCGTATACACTTCAAATGAATGAAAGTGCGAGACTTCCTTGCTAGGAAGTAGCGTTTGCTGTTGTCTACGTATCGAACCAATAGGGTTCTGATGCTTCTTAAAACGCGATATCGCACCTCATTTCTGTGTTTCATGATGGGATATAGTAATCATTACGAAGTGTTATGTATTCCTCGTCTACACTTCAAAAGAATGCAAATGCTATACTTCCTTGCTAGGAAATAGCGTTTGCTGTTGTCTACGTATCGAACCAATAGGGTTCTAATGCTTCTTAAATCGCGATATTGTACCGCATTTCTATGTTTCATGATAAGATATAAAATTCATTGCGAAGTGGTATGAATACCTCGTATTCACTTCAAAAGAATGCAAATGCGATACTTCCTTTCTAGGAAACTACGTTTCCAGATGCCTACGTTTCGAAGCAATAGTGTTCTAATGCTTCTTAAAACGCGATATCGCATCACATTTCTATGTTTCATGATAAGATATAATATTCATTGTGGAGTGTTATATTTACATGGTATTTACTTCAGAAGAATGTAAATGCGACACTTCCTTGCGAGGAAATAGCGTTTGCAGATGTCTACGTACCGTAGCAATTGAGTTCTAATGCTTCTTAAATCGCGATATCGCATCACATTTCAATGTTTCATGATAAGATATAATACTCATTGCGAAGTGTTACGCATACCTCGTATACACTTCAAATGAATGAAAGTGCGAGACTTCCTTGCTAGGAAGTAGCGTTTGCTGTTGTCTACGTATCGAACCAATAGGGTTCTGATGCTTCTTAAAACGCGATATCGCACCTCATTTCTGTGTTTCATGATGGGATATAGTAATCATTACGAAGTGTTATGTGTTCCTCGTCTACACTTCAAAAGAATGCAAATGCTATACTTCCTTGCTAGGAAATAGCGTTTGCTGTTGTCTACGTATCGAACCAATAGGGTTCTAATGCTTCTTAAATCGCGATATTGTACCGCATTTCTATGTTTCATGATAAGATATAAAATTCATTGCGAAGTGTTATGTATCCCTCGTCTGCACTTCAAATGAATGTAAATGCGATACTTCCTTGCTAGGAAATAGCGTTTGCAGATGTCTACTTGTCGTAGCAATAGAGTTCTAATGCTTCTTAAAGCGCGATATCGCATCTCATTTCTGTGTGTCATGATGAAATATAATATTCATTGCGAAGTGTCATGTATACCTCGTATTCCGTTAAAGGAATGTAAATGCGACACTTCCTTGCTAGGAATTAGTGTTTGCAGATGTCCACGTATCGAAGCAATAGAGTTTTAATGCTCCTTAAATCGCGATATCGCATCTCATTTCTTTGTTTCATGATAATATATAATATTCATTGCGAAGTGTCATGTAGACATCGTATTCACTTCAAAAGAATGTAAATGCGACACGTCCTTGCAAGGAAATAGCGTTTGCAGATATCTACTTATCGTAGCAATAGAGTTTTAATGCATCTTAAAACGCAATACCGCACCTCACTTCTATGTTTCATGATGATATAATATTCATTGCGATGTGTCATGTATACCCCCTATTCGCTTCAAAAGAATGTAAATGCGACACTTCCTTGATAGGAAATAGAGTTTGCAGATGTCAAAGTATCGTAGCAATAGAGTTCTAACGCTTCTTAAAATGCGATATAGCATCTCATTCCTATGTGTCATGATGAGATATAATATTCGTTGCGAAGTGTCATGTATACCTCGAATTCACTTCAAATGAATTTAAATGCGACAATTGCTTGCTAGGAAATAGCGTTTGCAGATATCTACCTATCGTAGCAATAGAGTTCTAATGCTTCTTAAAACGCGAAATCGCTCCTCATTTATATGCTTCATGATAAGATTTAATTTTCATTGTGGATTGTTATGTGTACCTCGTATTCACTTCAAAAGATAGTAAATGTGGCACTTCCTTGCTAGGTAATAGCGTCTGCAGATGTCTACGTATCGAAGCAATAGGTTTCTAATGCTTCTTAAGATGCGAGATCGCTCCACATTTCCATGGTTCATGATAAGATATAATATTCATTATGGAGTGTTATGTATACCTCGTATTCACTGCAAAGGAATGTAAATGCGACACTTCCTTGCTAGGAAATAGCGTCTGCGGATGTCTACGTATAGTAGCAATAGAGTTCTAATGCTTCTTAAAACGCGAATCGATACTCAATTATATGTTTCATGGTAAGATACAATATTCATTGTGGAGTGTTATGTATACCTCGTCTGCACTTCCTAAGAATGTAAGTGCGACACTTCCTTGCTTGGAAAAGGCGTTTGCAGATGTCTACGTATCGAAGCAAAGGAGTTCTAATGCTTTTTATATTGTCATATCGCATCTCATTCCTATGTTTCATGATAAGATATAATATTCATTGTGGAGTGTTATGTATACCTCGTATTCACTTCAGATGAATGTATATGCGACACTTCCTTGCTAGGAAATAGCCTTTGCAGATGTCTACGTATCGAAGCAATAGAGTTCTAATGCTTCTTAAATCGCCATATCGCATCTCATTTCTGTGTTTCATGATAAGATATAGTATTCATTGTGGAGTGTTATGTATACCTCGTATTCACTTCAAAAGATTGTAAATGCGACACTTCCTTGCTAGGAAATTGCTTTTGCAGATGTCTACGTATCGTAGCAAAGGAGTTCTAATGCTTCTTAAAACGCGGAATCGATCCTCAGATCTTGGTTTCATGATAAGATATAATATTCATTGTGGAGTGTTAAGCATACCTCGTAATCAGTTCAGAAGAATGTAAATGGGACACTTCCTTGCTAGGAAATAGGGTCTCCATATGTCTACGTATGGTAGCAATGGAGATCTAATGCTTCTCTAAACGCGATATTGCATATCAATTCTATGTTTCATGATAAGATTTAATATGCTTTGCGAGGTGTCATGCATACCTCGTATTGACATCAAAAGAATGTAAATGCGACACATCCATGCTAGGAAATAGCGTTTGCAGATGTCTACGTATCGTAGCAATAGGTTTCTAATGCTTCTCAAAACGCAATATCGCATCTCATTTCTATGTTTCATGATAAGATGTTATATTCATTGTGGAGCGTTATTTATACCTCGTATTCACTTCAAAAGTATATGAATGCGACACTTCCTTGCTAGGTAATAGCGTCTGCAGATGTCTACGTATCGAAGCAATAGGGCTCTAATGCTTCTTAAAACGGGATATCGCATCTCATTTCCATGTTTCATGATAAGATATAATATTCATTGCGATGTGTTATGTATACCTCGCATACACTTCAAATGAATGTAAATGCGACACTTCCTTGCTAGTTATTGGCGTTTGCAGATGTCTACGTATTGAAGCTATAGAGTTCTAATGCTACTTAGACCGCGATATCGCACCTCATTTCTATGTTTCATGATAAGATATAATATTCACTGCAAAGTGTCATGTATACCTCCTATTCACTTCAAAAGAATGTAAATGGGACACTTCCCTGCTATTAAACAGCATTTGCAGATGTCTACGTATGGTAGCAATGGAGATCTAATGCTTCTCTAAACGCGATATTGCATATCAATTCTATGTTTCGTGATAAGATTTAATATGCTTTGCGAAGTGTCATGCATACCTCGCATTGACATCAAAAGAATGTAAATGCCAAACTTCCTTGCTAGGAAATAGCGTTTGCAGATGTCTACGTATCGTAGCAATAGGGTTCTAATGCTCCTCAAAACGCGATATCGCATCCCATTTCGATGTTTCGTGATAAGATATAATATTCATTGCGAAGTGCCATATACACCTCGTATTCACTTCAAAAGAATGTAAATGCGAGACTTGCTTGCTAGGTAATAGCGTTTTCAAATATCTACGTATCGTAGCAATAGAGTTCTAATGCTTCTTAAATCGCGATATCGTATGTCATTTCTATGTATCATTATAAGATATAATATTCATTGTGCGGTGTTATGTACACCTCGTATTCACTTCAAAAGAATGTAAATACGACACTTCCTTGCGAGGAAATAGCGTCTGCTGATATCTACGTATTGTAGCAATAGAGTTCTATTCCTTCTTAGAACGCGATATCGCATCTCATTTCAATATTTTATGATAAGATATAATATTCACTGCGGAGCGTCATGTATGCTCCGTATTCACCTCAAAAGAATGTAAATGCGATACTTCCTTGCTAGGAAATAGCGTTTGCAGATGTCTACGTATCGTAGCAATAGGTTTCTAATGCTTCTTAAGACGGGATATCGCATCTCATTTCTATGTTTCACGATATGATATAATATTCAATGCCAAGAGTCATGTATACCTCGTATTCACTTCAAAAGAATGTAAATGCGACAATTCCTTGCTAGGAAATAGCGTTGGCAGATTTCTACGTATCGAAACAATAAATTTCTAATGTTTCTTAAAACGGAATGCTTGCATCTCATTTCTATGTTACATGATAAGATATAATATTCAATGTGTAGTGTCATGTATACCTCGCATACGCTTCAAGTGAATGCAAATGCGGCACTTCTTTGCTGGGAAATAGCGTTGACAGATGTTTACGTATCGAAGCAATAGCGTTCTAATGCTTCTTAAAAGGCGATATCGCATCACATTTCTATGTTTCATGATAATATATAATATTCATTGTGGAGTGTCATGTATACCTCGCATACACTTCAGACCAATGTAAATGCGATACTTCCTTGCTAGGAAATAGCGTTTGCAGATGTCTACGTATCGCAGATGTAGTGTTCTGATGCTTCTTAAATCGCGATATCGCATCTCATTTCTATGTGTCATGATGAGATATAATATTTGTTGCGAAGTGTCATGTATAACTTGTATTCACTTCAAAAGAATGTAAATGCAACAGTTCCTTGCTAGGAAATAGCGTTTCCAGATATCTACGTATAGAAACAATAGGGTTCTAATGCTTCTTAAAACGAGACTTCGCATCTCAGTTCTATGTTTCATGATGAGATATAGTATTCATTGCGAAGTGTCATGTATACCTCGTATTCACTTCAAATGAATGTAAATGCGACATTTGCTTGCTAGGAAATAGCGTTTGCAGATGTCTACGTATCGAAGCAATAGAGTTCTAATGCATCTTAAAACGCCATATCGCATCTCATTTCTATGTCTCATGACAAGATATAATATTCATTGCGAAGTGTCATGTATACCTCGTATTTACCTCAAAAGAATGTAGATGCGACACTTCCTTGCTAGGAATTAGTGTTTGCAGATATCCACGTATCGAAGCAATAGAGTTTTAATGTCCTTTAAATCGCGATATCGCATCTCATTTCTTTGTTTCATGATAAGGTATAATATTCATTGCGAAGTGTCATGTATACCTCGTCTTCACATCAAAAGAATGTAAATGCGACACCAACCTGGCTAGGAAATAGCGCTTACAGAATCCTACGAATCGTAGCAGTAGTGTTCTAATGTTTCGTAAAACGCAATATCGTATTTCATTTCTATGTTTCATTGTAAGATAAAATAATCATTGCGAAGTGTCACTTATACCTCGCATAGACTTCAAATGAATGTAAATGCGACAGTTCCTTGCTAGGAAATAGCGATTGCACATGTCTGCGTATCGTAGCATTCGAGTTCTAATGCTTCTCGAAGTGGGATATCGCATCGCATTTCTTTGTTTCATGATAATATATAATATTCATTGCGAGGTGTCATGTTTACGTCGTATTCACTTCAAAAGACTGTAATTGCGACACTTCCTTGCTACTAAACAGCATTTGCAGATGTCTACGTGTCGGTCCAATAGTTTTCTAATGCCCTTTAAATCGCGATATCGCATCTCACTTCTATGTTTCATGACAAGATATAATATTCATTGTAGAGTATTATGTATACCTCGTATTCACTTCAAAAGAATGTAAATGCAACACTTCTTTGCTAGGAAATAGCGTTTGCAGATGTCTACGTATCGTAGCAATAGAGTTCTAACGCTTCCTAAAACGGGATATCGCATCTCATTTCTATGATTCGTGATAAGTTATAATATTCACTGTGGAGTGTTATGTATACCCCGTATTCACTTCAGAGAAATGTAAATGCGACACTTCCTTGCTAGGAAATAGCGTTTGCAGATGTCTACGTATCGTAGCAATAGAGTTCTAACGCTTTCTAAAACGCGATATCGCATCTCATTTCTATGATTCATGATAAGGTATAATATTCACTGTTGAGTGTTATGTATACCCCGTATTCACTTCAAAGGAATGTAAATGCTACACTTCCTTGCTAGGAAATAGCGTTTGCAGATGTCTCCGTATCGAAGGAATAGACTTCTAGTGCTTCTTAAATCGATGTATCGCATCTCATTTCAACGTTTCATGAAAAGATATAATATTCATTGCGAAGTGTTATATATTCCTCATCCACACTTCAACAGAACGTAACTGCGACACTTCCTCGCTAGGAAATATCGTTTGCAGATGTCTACGTATCGTAGCAAGAGAGGTCTAATGCTTTTTATATCGCGGTATCGCATCTCATTTCTATGTTTCATGATAAGATATAATATTCATTGTGGTGTGTTATGTATACCTCGTATTCAATTCAAGGTAATGTAAATGCGACACTTCCCTGCTAGGAAATAGCGTTTGCAGTTATCTACGTATCGTAGCAATAGATTTCAAATGCTTCTTAAAACGCCATAGCGCATCTCGTTTCTATGTTTCATGATAAGATACAATATTCATTGTGGAGTGATAGGTATACCTCGTATTCACTTCAATAGAATGTAAATGCTACACATCCTTGCTAGGAAATAGCGTTTCCAGACGTCTACGTATCGTAGCAGTAGTGTTCTAATGCTTCTTAAAACGGAATACCGCAAATCATTTCAATGTTTCATGATAAGATATAATAATCTTTGCGAATTGTCATGAATACCGTATGCAGATGTCTACGTATCGTAGCAATAAAGATCTAATGCTTCTTAAAACGCGATATCGTATCTCATTTCTATGTTTCACGATAAGATATAATATTCATTGCGAAGTGTCATGCATACCTCGCATACACTTCAAATGAATGTAAATGCGCCACTTCCATGCTAGGAAATAGCGTTTGCAGATGTCTACGTATCGTAGCAATAGATTTCTAATGCTTCTTAAATCGCGATATCGCATCACATTTCTATGCTTCATTATAAGATATAATATTCATTGTGGAGTGTTATGTATACCTCGTATTCTACACTTCAAATGAACGTATTTGCGACACTTCCTTTCCAGGAAATAGCGTTTCCATATGTCTACGCATCGAAGCAGTAGTGTTCTAATGCTTCTTAAATCGGGATACCGCATCTCATTTCTATGTTTCATGATAAGATATAAAATTCATTGCCAAGTGTCATGTATACCTCGCACTTACTTCAAACTAATGTAAATGCGACACTTCCTTGCTAGGAAATAGCGTTTGCAGATGCTTACGTATCGAAGCAATAGAGCTCTAATGCTTCTTAAATCGCCACATCGCATCTCATTTCTATGTCTAATGATAAGATATAATATTCATTGCGGAGAATCATGTATACCACGTTTTCCCATCAAAAGAATGCAAATGCGACACTTCCCTGCTAGGAAGTAGCGTTTACAGATGTCTGCGTATCGAAGCAACAGTGTTCTAGTGCTCCTTAAAACGAGATATCGCATCTCATTTCTATGTTTTAGGATAAGATATAATATTCATTGCGGAGTGTCACGTATACTTCGTACTCACTTCAAAAGAATATAAATGCGACACTTCCTTGCTACGAAATAGCGCTTGCAGATGTCTATGTATCGTAGCAATAGAGTCCTAATGCTTCTTAAAACGCTATATAGCATCTCATTTCTATGTTTCATTATAAGTTATAATATTCATTGCGAAGTGTCATGTATACCTCGCGTACACTTCAAATGGATATAAATACGACACTTCCTTGCTAGGAAGTGCCGTTTGCATTTGTCTAAGTATCGAAACAATAGAGTTCTAATGCTTCCTTAATCGCCATATCGCATCACATTTGTATGTATTTTGATAAGATATAATATTCATTGCGGATTGTCATGTATACCACGTATTCACTTCAAAAGAATGTAAATGCGACATTATCTTGCTAGGAAGTAGCTTTTCCAGATGTCTACGTATCGAAGCAGTAGAGCTCTAATGCTTCTTAAAGCGCGATATTGCATCACATTCCTATGTCTCATGATAAGAGATAATATTCATTGCGAAGTGTTATGTATTCCTCGTCTACACTTCAAATGAATGTAAGTGCGAAACATTCTTGCTAGGAAGTAGCGTTTCCAGATGTCTACGTGTCGAAGCAATAGAGTACTGATGCTTCCTAAATCGCGATATCGGATCTCATTTCCATGTTTCATAATAAGATATAATATTCATTGTGGAGTGTTATGTATACCTCGCGCACACTTCAAATGAATGTAAATCCGACTCCTCCTTCCTAGAAAATTACGTTTCCAGATGTCTACGTATCGAAGCAATAGAGTTCTAATGCTTCTTGAAACGCGATATCGCATCTCATTCCTATGTTTCATGATAAAATATAATTCTCATTGCGAAGTGTTACGCATACCTCGTATACACTTCAAATGAATGAGAGTGCGAGACTTCCTTGCTAGGAAGTAGCGTTTGCAGTTGTCTACGTATCGAAGCAATAGAGCTCTAAAGCTTCTTAAAACGCGATATCGCATCTCATTTCTATCTTTCATGATAAAATATAATATTCATCGCGAAGTGTTGTATACATCGTCTACACTCAAATGAATGTAAATGCCACTATTTCTCGTTAGGGAATAGCGTTTCCAGATGTCTACGTTTCGAAACAATAAAGTTCTAATGCTTCTTAAAACGCGATATCTCATCTCATTTCTACGTTTCATGATATGATATAATATTCATTGCGAAGTGTTATGTATACCTCTCCTACACTTTCAAAGAACGTAAATGCCGCACTACCTTGCATGGAAATGCCTTTCCAGATCTGTCTACGTACCGAGGCAATAGAGTTCTAATGCTTCTTAAAACGCGAAATCGCATCTCATTTCTATGTTTCACGATAAGATATAATATTCATCGTGCAGTATTATGTATACTTCGTATTCACTTCAAAAGAATGTAAATGCAACACTTCCTTCCTAGGAAATAGCGTTTGAAGATGTCTACTTATCGTAGCAATAGAGTTCTAATGCATCTTAAAACGCAATACCGCACCTCACTTCTATGTTTCATGACGATATAATATTCATTGCGAAGTATCATGTAAACCTCGTATTCTCTTCAAAAGAATGTAAATGCGACACTTCCTTGCTAGAAAATAGCGTTTCCAGATGTCTACGTATAGAAACAATAGGGTACTAATGCTTATTAAAACGAGACTTCGCATCTCATTTCTATGTTTCATGATGAGATATAATATTCATAGCGAAGTGTCATGTATACCTCGTATTCCGTTAAAGGAATGTAAATGCGACTCTTCCCTCCAAGGAAATAGTGCTTTCAGATGTCTACGTATCGATGCAATAGAGTTCTTATGCCTCTTAAATCGCGATATTGCATCCCATTTCTACGTTTCATGATAAGAAATAATATTCACTGCGAAGTGTTATGTATATCTCGCCTACACAACAAATGAATGTAAATGCGACACTTCCTTTCATGGAAATAGCGTCTGCAGATGTCTACGTATCGAAGCAATAGAGTTCTAATCCTTCTTCAATCGCGATATCACATGTCAATTCTACGATTCATGATAAGATATAATATTCATTGTGCATTGTTATGTATATCTCGTCTACAATTCAAATGAATGTAAATGCGACATTTCCTTGCTAGGAAATAGCGTTCGCAGATGTCTACTTATCATAGCAATAGAGTTCTAATGCTTCTTAAAACGCAATATCGCACCTCACCTCTATGTTTCATGATGATATAATATTCATTGCGAAGTGTCATGTATACCTGGCATACATTTCAAATGAATGTAAATGCGGCACTTCCTTCCTAGGAAATAGCGAATGCAGATGTCTACGTATCGTAGCAATAGAGTTCTAAAGCTTTTTAAAACGCGATATCACATCACATTTCTATGCTTCATGATAAGATATAATATTCATTGTGCAGTGTGATGTATACCTCGTATTCACTTCAAAAGAATATAAATGCGTCACTTCCTTGCTATTAAATAGCGTTTGCAGATGTCTGCGTATCGAAGCAAAAGAGTTCTAATGTTTCAAAAAATGCGACATCGCATCTCACTAGTATGTTTCATGATAAGATATAATATTCATTGCGAAGTGTCATGTTAACCTCGTATTCACTTCAAAAGAATGTAAATGCGACACTTCCTTGGTAGGAAATAGCGTCTGCAGATGTCTACGTATGGTAGCAATAGATTTCTAATGCTTCTTAAAACGCGAATCGATCCTCAATCCTATGTTTCATGATAAGATATAATATTCCTTGTGGAGTGTTATGTATACCTCGTCTACACTTCAAATGAATGTAAGTAAGACACTTCCTTTCTAGGACATTACGTTTCCAGATGTCTACGTATCGAAGCATTAAAGTTCTAATGATTCCTAAACCGCGATATCGCATCTCATTTCTATGTTTCATGATAAGATATAATATTCATTGCGACGTGTCATGTATACCACGCTTACAATTCAAATGAATGTAAATGCGACACTTCCTTAGTGGGACACAGCGATGGCAGATGTCTATGTATCGAAGCAATAGTGTTCTAGTTCTTCTTAAATCGCGATATCGCATCTCACTTCTACGTCTCATGATAAGAAATAATATTCATTGTGCAGTGTTATGTATATCTCGTAGTCACTTCAAATGAATGTAAATGCGACACTTCCTTGCTAGGAGATAGCGTTTGCAAACGTCTACGTATTGAAGGAATAGAGTTCTAATGCTTCTTAAATGGCGATATCGCATCTCATTTCTATGTTTCATGATAAGATATAGTTTTCATTGTGGAGTGTTATATATACCTCGTATTCACTTCCAAAGAATGTAAATGCGACACTTCCTTGCTAGGATATAGCGACTGTAGATGTCTATGCATCGTAGCAATAGAGCTCTAATGCTTCTTAAATCGCGCTATCTCATCTCATTTCTATGTTTCATGATAAGATATATTATTCATTTTGGAGTGATATGTATACCTCGCATTCACCACAAAAGAAAGTTAATGGGACACTTCCATGCTAGAAAATAGCGTTTTTAGATGTCTTCGTACCGTAGCAATGGAGTTCTAATGCACCTTAAAACGCAATATCGCTTCTTATTCCTATGTTTCATGATAAGATATGATGTTCATTGCGAAGTGTCATGTATACCTCTTATTCACTTCAAAAGTATGTAAATGCGTCACTTCCTTGTTAGGAAATAGTTTTTGCAGATGTCTACGTATAGTAGCAATAGGGTACTAATGCATTATATATCGCGATATCGCATCTCATTTATATGTTTCATGATAAGATATAATATTCAATGTGCAGTGTTATGTATTCCTCGTATTCACTTCAAAAGAATGTAAATGCGTCACTTCCTTTCCAGGAAATAGCGTTTGCAGATGTCTACGTATCGTAGAATTAGAGTCCTAGTGCTTCTCAAAACGGGATATCGCATTTCATTTCTATTTTTCATGATAAGATATAATATTCATTGCGAAGTGTCATGAATACCTCATATTCACTTCAAAAGAATGTAATGTGACACTGCCTTGCTAGGAAATAGCGATTCCAGATGTCTACGTATTGAAGCAATGGAGATCTAATGCTTGTTAAAACTCGATATCGCATTTCATTCCTATGTTTCGTGATAAGATATAATACTCATTGTGGAGTGTTATGTATACCTCGTATTCACCTCAAAAGAATGTAAATGCAACACTTCCTTGCTAGGAAGTAGCGTTTGCACATGTCTACGTATCGAAGCAATAGAGTTCCAGTGCTTCTTATATCGCGATATCGCATCTCATTTCTATGTTTCATGATAATATATAATATTCATTGTGCAATGTTATGTATACCTCGTATTCACTTCAAAAGAATGTAAATGCGACACTTCCTTGCTAGGAAAGAGCGTTTGCAGATTTCTGCGTATCGTAGCATTAGATTTCTATTGCATCTCAAAACGCGATATCGCATCTCATTTCTACGTTTCATGATAAGATATAATATTCATTGCGAAGTTTCACGTATTCCTCGTATTCACATCAAATGAATGTAAATGCGGCACTTCCTTCCTAGGAAATAGCGTTTGCAGATGTCTACGTATCGTAGTAAGCATGTTATAATGCTTCTGAAAACGAGATATCGCATCTCATTTCTATGTTTCATGACAACATATAATATTCATTGCGAAGTGTTATGTATACCTCGCATACACTTTAAATGAATGTAAATGCGACACTTCCTTGCTAGGATATTGCGATTGCAGATGTCTACGTATCGAAGCAATAAAGTTCTAATGCATCTTATACCGCGATTTCGCATCTCATTTCTATGTTTCATGATAATATATAATATTCATTTTGCAATGCTATGTATACCTCGCATTCACTTCAAATGAATGTAAATGCGACACTTTCTTGCTAGGATGTAGCGTTTGCAGATGTCTACGTATCGTAGCAATAGAGTTCTAATGCTTCTCGAAACGCGATATCGCATCACATTTCTATGTTTCATGATAAGATATAATATGCATTGCGAAGTGTCATGTATTCCTCGTCTTCACTTCAAATGAATGTAAATGCGACACTTCCTTGCTAGGAAATAGCGTTTGCAGATGTCTACGTATCGAAGCAATAGAGTTCTAATGCTTCTTGAAACGGGATATATCATCTCGTTTCTATGTTTCATGATAAGATATAGTATTCATTGCGAAGTATCACTTATACCTCGCATACACTTCAGAAGAATGTAAATGCGACACTTCCTTCCTAGGAAACAGCGTCTGCAAATGTCTACGTATCGTAGCAATAGAGTTCTAATGCTTCTTAAAACGCGCAATCACATCACATTTCTATATTTCATGTTAAGATATAATATTCATTGCGAAGTTTCATGTATTCCTCGTACTCACTTCAAAAGAATGTAAATGCGACACTTCACTGACAGGAAATAGCGTTTCCAGATATCTACATATCGTAGCTATAGAGTTCTAATGCTTCTTAAAACGCGCTATCACACCACATTTCTATGTTTCATGATAAGATATAATATTCATTGCGAAATTTCATGTATTCCTCGTATTCACTTCAATAGAATGTAAATGCGGCACTTCCTTGCTAGGAAATAGCGATTGCAGATGTCTACATATTGAAGCAATCGAGTTCCAATGTTTCTTGAAACGGGATATCGCATCTCATTTCTATGTTTCATGATAAGATATAATATTCATTGCTAAGTTTCACGTATTCCTCGTATTCACTTCAAATGAATGTTAATGCGACACTTCCTTGCTAGGAAATAGCGTTTGATGGTGTCTACATATCGTAGCACGCGTGTTGTAATGCTTCTTAAAACGAGATATCGCATCTCATTTCTATGTTTCGTGATAAGGTATAATATTCATTGTGGAGTGTTATGTATACCCCGTATTCACTTCAAAAGAATATAAATGCGTCACTTCCTTGCTATTAAATAGCGTTTGCAGATGTCTACGTATCGAAGCAAAAGAGTTCTAATGTTTCAAAAAATGCGACATCGCATCTCACTAGTATGTTTCATGACAAGATATAATATTCATTGCGAAGTGTCATGTTAACCTCGTATTCACTTCAAAAGAATGTAAATGCGACACTTCCTTGCTAGGAAATAGAGTTTGCAGATATCTATGTTTCGTAGCAATAGAGTTCTAATGCTTCTTAAAATATGATATCGCATCTCATTTCTATTTTTCATGATAAGATATAATATTCATTGCGAAGTGTCATGCATACCTCGTATTCACTTCAAAAGAATGTAAATGCGACACTTCCTGGCTAGGACATAACGTTTTCAGAAGCCTACGTATCGTAGCAATTGGGTTCTAATGTTTCGTAAAACGCAATATCGCATCTCATTTCTATGTTTCATGGTAAGGTAAAATAATCATTGCGAAGTGCCACTTTTATCTCGCATACACTTCAATATAATTGCGATACTTCATTGCTAGGAAGTAGCGTTTGCAGATGTCTACGTATCGCAGAAAGAGTGTTCTAATGCTTCTTAAAACGCGATATCGCATCTCATTTCTATGTTTCATGATAAGATATAATATTCATTGCGAAGTGTCATGTATACCTCGTATTCACTTTCAAAGAATGTAATGCTACACCTCCATGCTAGGAAATAGCGTTGGCAGATGTCTACGTGTCGAAGCAACAGAGTTCTAATGCTTCCCAATACGCGATATCGCATCTCATTTCTATGTTTCATGATAAGATATAATATTCATTGGGAAGCAATATGAATACCTCGTATTCACCTCAAAAGAATGTAAATGCGACACTTCCTTGCCAGGAAATAGCGTTTGCAGATGTCTCCGTATCGAAGCAATAGAGTTCTAATGCTTCTTAAAACGTGATATCGCATCTCACTTCTATGTTTCATGATAAGAGATAATAGTCATTGCGAAATTACATGTACACCTCGTATTCACTTCAAATGAATGTAATGCGACACTTCCTTGCTAGGAAATAGCGTTGGCAGATGTCTACGAGTCGAAGCAAAAGAGTTCTAATGCTTCCCAAAACGCGATATCGCATCTCATTTCTATGTTTCATGATCAGATATAATATTCATTGCGGAGTGTCATGTGTAACTCGTATTCAATTCAAAGGAACGTAAACGCGATACTTCCTTGCTAGGTAGTAGCGTTTGCAGATGTCTACGTATCGAAGCAATAGAGTTCCAATGCTTCTTAAAGCGCCGTATCGCATCTCATTTCTATGATTTATGATAAGATATAATATTCATTGCGAAGCGTTATGTATTCCTCTTCCACACGTCAAATGAATGTAAATGCGTTACTTCCTTCCTAGGAAATTACGTTTCCAGATGTCTACGTATCGAAGCTATAGAGTTCTAAAACTTCTTAAAACGCGATATCGCATCTCATTTCTATGTCTCATGATAAGTTATAATATCCATTACGAAGTGTTATATATTCCTCTTCTACACTTCAAATGAATGTAAATGCGACACTTCCTTTCTTGGAAATTACGTTTTCAGATGTCTACATATCGAAGCAATAGAGTACTAATGCTTCTTAAATCGCGATATCGCATCTCATTCCTATGTTTCGAGATAAGATATAATATCCATTGTGGAGTGTTATATATACCTCGTATTCACTTCAAAGGAATGTAAATGCGACACTTCCTTGCTAGGAAATAGCGTCTGTAGATATCTACGTATCGAAGCAATGGAGTTCTAATGCTTCTTAAAACGCCATATGGCATCTCATTTCTATGATTTATGATAAGATATAATATTCATTGCGGAGTGTCATGTGTAACTCGTATTCACTTCAAAGGAACGTAAATGCGACACTTCCCTGCTAGGAAGTAGCGTTTGCAGATGTCTACGTATCGAAGCAATAGAGTACTAAAGCTTCTTAAATCGCGATATCGCATATCATTTCCATGTTTCATGATAAGATATAATATTCATTGCGAAGTGTCATGTATACCTGGCACACACTTCAAATGAATGTAAATGCGACACTTCTTTCTAGAAAATTACGTTACCAGATATCTACGTATCGAAGCAATAGAGTTCTAATGCTTCATAAAACGCGATATCGCCACTCATTTCTATGTTTCATGATAAGATATAATATTCATTACGAAGTGTTATGTATTTCACGTCTACACTTCAAATGAATGTAAATGCGGCACCTCCTTGCTAGGAAATAGCGTTTGCAGATTTCTACGTATCGAAGCCATAGAGTTCTAATGCTTCTTAAATCGCGATATCGCATCTCCTTTCTGTGTTTCATGATAAGATATAATATTCATTGTGAAGTGACATGCATACCTCGTATTCACTTCAAAGGAATGTAAATACGACACTTCCTTCCTAGGAAATAGCGTCTGCGGATATCTACGTATCGTAGAAGTAGAGTTTTAATGCTTCATAAATCGCGATATCGCATTTCACTTCTACGTTTCATGGTAAGATATAATATTCATTGTGCAGTGTTATGTATATCTCGTCTACACTTCAAATGAATATAAATGGGACACTTCCTTGCTAGCAAGTAGCGTTTGCAGACGTCTACGTATTGAAACAATAGATTTCTAATGCTTCTTAAATCGCGCTATCGCACCTCACTTCCACGTTTCATGATAAGATATAATATTCATTGTGCAGTGTTATGTATACCTCGCGTACACTTCAGATGAATGTACATGCGACAATTCCATGCTGGGAAATAGCGTTTGTAGATGTCTACGTATCGTAGCTTTAGGGTTCTAATGCTTCTCAAAACGCGATATCGCATCTCATTTCTATGGTTCATGATAAGGTATAATATTATTGTGCAATGTTATGTATACCTCGCATTCACTTCAAAAGAATGTAAATGCGACAATTCCTTGCTAGGAAATAGCGTTTGCAAATATCTACGTATCGTAGCAATAGAGTTCTAATGCTTCTTATATCGCGACATCGCATCTCATATCTATGTTCCACGATAAGATATAATATTCATAGTGGAGTGTTATGTATACCTCGTATTCACCTCAAACGAATGTAAATGCGACACTTCCTTGCTAGGAAATAGCGTTTGCAGATTTCTGCGTATCGTAGCATTAGACTTCTATTACATCTCAAAACGCGGTATCGCATATCATTTCTATGTTTCATGATAAGATATAGTATTCATTGCGAAGTTTCATGTATTCCTCGTATTAACTTCTAATGAATTTAAATGCGACACTTCCTTGCTAGGAAATAGCGTTTGCAGATGTCTACGTATCGAAGCAATAAAGCTCCAATGCATCTTATATCGCGATATCGCACCTCATTACTATGTTTCATGATAATATATAATATTCATTGTGCAATGTTATGTATACCTCGCATTCACTTCAAAGGAATCTAAATGCGACAATTCCTTGCTAGGAACTAGCGTTTGCAGATGTCTACGTATCGTAGCAATAGAGTTCTAATGCTTCTCAAAACGCAATATCGCATCTCATTTCTATGTTTCATGAAGTGATATAATATTCAATGCGAAGTGTTGTGTATACCTCGTCTACACTTTAAAAGAATTTAAATGCCACAAATCCTTGATAGGAAAAGCGATTCCAGATGTCTACGTTTCGAAGCAATAAAGTTCTAATGCTTCTTAAAACGCGATATCGCATCTCATTTCTACGTTTCATGATGTGATATAATATTCATTGCGACGTGTTATGTATACCTCTTCTACACTTCAAAACAATGTATATGCCATACTTATTTGCTAGGATATAGCGTTTCCAGATAACTACGTATCGAAGCAATGGAGTTCTAATGCTTCTAAAAACGCGATATCGCACCTCATTTCGATGTTTCATGATAAGATATAACTTTCATTGCGAAGTGTTATGTATACCTCGTCTACACTTTCAAAGAACGTAAATGCCGCAATACCTTGCATGGAAATGCCTTTCCAGATGTCTACGTACCGAGGCAATAGAGTTCTAATGCTTCTTAAAACGCGATATCGCATTTCATTTCTATGTTTCATGATAGGATATAATATTCATAGCGTAGTGTAATGAATACCTCATCTACACTTCAAAAGAATGTAAATGCCGCACTTCATTGCTGGGAAATGCGTTTCCAGATGTCTGCGTATCGAAGCAATAGAGTTCTAATGTATCATAAAACGCGATATCGCATCTCATTTCTATGTTTCATGATGAGATATAATATTCATTGCGAAGTGTTATGTATAGCTCGGCTACACTTCAAAAGATTGTAAATGCCACACATCATTGCTAGGAAATGCGTTTCCAGATGTCTACGTTTCGAAAGAATAGATTTCTAATGCTACTTAAAACGCGATGTCGCATCTCATTTCTACGTTCCATGATATGATATAATATTCATTGCGAAGTGTCACTTATACCTCGCATACACTTCAAGTGAATGTAAATGCGACACTTCCTTCCTAGGAAATTATGTTTCCAGATGTCTACGTATCGAAGCAATGGAGTTCTAATGCTTCTCAAAACGCGATATCGCATCTCACTTCTATGTTTCGTAAATAAGATATAACAATCATTGTGGAGTGTTATGTACACTTCGTATTCACCTCAAAAGAATGTAAATGCGACAATTCCTTGCTAGGAACTAGCGTTTGCAGATGTCTACGTGTTCGTAGCAACAGAGTTCTAATGCTTCTTAAATCGTGATATCGCATCTCATTTCTATGTTTCATGATAAGATATAATATTAATTGCGAAGTGTTATGTATTCCTGGTCTACACTTCAAATGAATGTAAATGCGACACTTGCTTTCTAGGAAATTACGTTTCCAAATGTGTACGTATTGAAGCAATAGAGTTCTAATGCTTCTTAAATCGCCATATCGCATCGCATTTCTATGTTTCATGATAAGATATAATATTCATTGCGAAGTGTCATTTATACCTCGTATTCACATCAAAAGAATGTAAATTCGACACATCATTACTAGGAAATAGCGTTTGCAGATGTCTACGTATCGTAGCAATAGAGTTCTAATGCTTCTTAAAACGCGATATCGCATCTCACTTTTATGTTTCACGAGAAGATATAATATTCATTGCGAAGTGTCATGTACACCTCGTATTCACTCCAAACGAATGTAAATGCGACACTTCCATGCATGGAAATAGCGTTTGCATATATCTCCGCATCGAGGCAATAGGGTTCTAATGCTTCTTGAAACGCGATATCGCATCTCTCTTCTATGTTTCATGATAAGATATAATATTCATTGCGAAGTGTCATGTATACCTCGTATTCAATTCAAAGGAATGTAAATGCGACTATTGCTTGCTAGGAAATAGCGTTTGCAGATGTCTACGTATCGTAGCAATAGGGTCCTAATGCTTCCTAAAACGCGATATCACATCACATTTCTATGTTTCATGATGAGATATAACATTCATTACGAAGTTTCATGTATTCCTCGTATTCACTTCAAATGAATGTAAATGCGACACTTCCTTGCTAGGAAATAGCGTTTGCAGATGTCTCCGTATCGAAGCAATAGAGTTCTACTACATCCTAAAACGCGATATCACATCACATTTCTATGTTTCGTGATGAGATATAACATTCATTGCGAAGTTTCATGTATTCCTCGTATTCACTTCAAATGAATGTAAATGCGACACTTCCTTGCTAGGAAATAGCGTTTGCAGATATCTACGTATCGAAGCAATAGAGTTCTAATGCTTCTTGAAAGGGGATATCGCATCTCATTTCTATGTTTCATGATAAGATATAATATTAATTGCGATGTGTCATGTATACCTTGTATTCACTTCAGAAGAATGTAAATGCGACACTTCCTTGCTAGGAAATAGCGTTTGCAGATGTCTCCGTATCGAAGCAATAGAGTTCTAGTGCTTCTCAAAACGCGATATCGCATCCCATTTCTATGTTTCATGATAAGATATAATATTCATTGCGAAGTGTCATGTATACCTCGTATTCACTTCAGAAGAATGTAAATGCGACACTTCCTTGCTAGGAAGTAGCGTTTGCAGATGTCTGCGTATCGATCCAATAGAGTTCAAATGCATCTTAAAACACGATATCGCATCTCATTCCTATGTCTCATGATAAGATATAATATCCATTGTGGAGTGTTATGTATACCTCGTATTCCCTTCAAATGAATGTAAATGCGACACTTCCTTGCTAGGAAATAGCGTTTGCAGATGTCTACGTATAGCAGAAACAGTGTTCTAATGCTTCTCGAAACGCGATATCGCATCTGATTTCTATGTTTCATGATAAGATATAATATTCAATGCGAAGTTTTATGTATTCCTGTTCAACACATCAAATGAATGTAAATGCGAAACTTCATTCCTAGGAAATAGCACTGCAGGTGTCTACGTATCGCAGCAATATAGTTTTAATAATACTTGAAACGCGATATCGCACCTCATTTTTATGTTTCATGATAAGATATAATATTAATTGCGAAGTGTCACTTATACCTCGCATACACTTCAAATGAATGCAAATGCGACACTTCATGGCTTGGGAATAGCGTTTGCAGATGTCTACGTATCGAAGCAATAGGGTTCTAATGCTTCTTAAAACGGGATATGGCATCTCATTTCTATGTTTGCTGATAAGATATAATATTCAATGCGAAGTGTCACGTATTCCTCGCATACACTTCAAATGAATGTAAATGCGACACTACCTTGCTAGGAAATTGCGTTTCCAGATATCTGCGTATAGATGCAATAGAGTTCTAATGCTTCTTACATCGCGATATCGCATCTGATTTCTATGTTTCGTGATAAGATATAATATTCATCGTGGAGTGTTATGTATACCTCGTATTCACTTCAAAAGAATGTAAATGCGACACTTCCTTGCTAGGAAGTAGCGTTTGCAGATGTCTACGTATCGAAGCAATAGAGTTCTAATGCTTTTTAAATCGCTATATCGTATCTCATTTCTATCTTTCATTATAAGATATAATATTCATTGCGAATTGTTATGTATTCCTCGCATACACGTCAAATGAATGTAATATGCGACACTTCCTTGCTAGGAAATAGCGTTTGCAGATATCTACGTATCGAAGCAATAGAGTTCAAGTGCATCTTAAAACGCGATATCGCATCTCATATCTATTTCTTATGATAAGATATAATATTCATTGGGAAGTGTTATGTGTTCCTCGTCTACACTTCAAATGAATGTAAATGCGACATTTCCTTTCTAGGAAATTACGTTTCCAGATCTCTACGTATCGAAGCAATAGAGTTCTAATGCTTCCTAAAACGCGACATTGCATCTCATTTGTATGTCTCCTGATAAGATATATTATTCATTGCGAAGTGTTATGTATTTCTCGTCTACACTTCAAATGAATGTAAATGCGACACTTCCTTGCTAGGAAATAGCGTCTGCAGACGTCTAAGTATCGTAGCAATCGTGTGCTAAAGCTTCTTATGACGCGATATCGCATCTCATTTCTATGTCTCATGATAAGTTATAATATCCATTACGAAGTGTTATATATTCCTCTTCTACACTTCAAATGAATGTAAATGCGACACTTCCTTTCTTGGAAATTACGTTTTCAGATGTCTACATATCGAAGCAATAGAGTACTAATGCTTCTTAAATCGCGATATCGCATCTCATTCCTATGTTTCGAGATAAGATATAATATCCATTGTGGAGTGTTATATATACCTCGTATTCACTTCAAAAGAATGTAAATGCGACACTTCCTTGCTAGGAAATAGCGTCTGTAGATATCTACGTATCGAAGCAATGGAGTTCTAATGCTTCTTAAAACGCCATATGGCATCTCATTTCTATGATTTATGATAAGATATAATATTCATTGCGGAGTGTCATGTGTAACTCGTATTCAATTCAAAGGAACGTAAATGCGACACTTCCCTGCTAGGAAGTAGCGTTTGCAGATGTCTACGTATCGAAGCAATAGAGTACTAAAGCTTCTTAAATCGCGATATCGCATATCATTTCCATGTTTCATGATATGATATAATATTCATTGCGAAGTGTCATGTATACCTGGCACACACTTCAAATGAATGTAAATGCGACACTTCTTTCTAGAAAATTACGTTACCAGATATCTACGCATCGAAGCAATAGAGTTCTAATGCTTCATAAAACGCGATATCGCCACTCATTTCTATGTTTCATGATAGGATATAATATTCATTACGAAGTGTTATGTATTTCACGTCTACACTTCAAATGAATGTAAATGCGGCACCTCCTTGCTAGGAAATAGCGTTTGCAGATTTCTACGTATCGAAGCCATAGAGTTCTAATGCTTCTTACATCGCGATATTGCATCTCATTTCTATGTTTCGTGATAAGGTATAATATTCATTGTGGAGTGTTATGTATACCTCGTATTCACTTCAAAAGAATGTAAATGCGACACTTCCTTGCTAGGAAATAGCGCTTGCAGATGTCTACGTATCCTAGCATCAGTGCTCCAATGCTTCTCAAAACGCGATATCGCATCTCATTTCTATGTTTCATGATAAGGAATAATATTCATTTCGAAGTGTCATGTATACCTCGTATTCACTTCAAAAGAATGTAAATGCGACACTTCCTTGCTAGGAAATAGCGTTTGCAGATGACTACGTATCGCAGCAATAGTGTTCTAATGCTTCTTAAAACGCGATATCGCATCTCATTTCTATGTCTCATGATAAGATATAATATTCATTGCGAAGTGTTATGTATTCTTCGTCTACACCTCAAACGAAGGTAAATGCGACACTTCGTTGCTAGGAAATAGCGTTGGCAGATGTCTACGTATCAAAGAAATAGGGTTCTAATGCTCCTTAAATCGCGATATCGCATCTCATCTCTATGGTTCATGATAAGATATAATATTCATTGTGCATTATTATGTATACATCGTATTCACTTCAGAAGAATGTGAACGCGACACTTCCTTCCTTGGAAATAGCGTTTGCAGATGTATACGTATCGTAGAAGTGGAGTTCTAATGCTTCTCAAAACGCGATATCGCATCTCATTTCTATGTTGCATAATAAGATATAATAATAATTGCGATGTGTCATGTATACCTTGTATTCACTTCAGAAAAATGTAAATGCGTCACTTCCTTGCTAGGAAATAGCGTTTGCAGATGTCTACGTATCGTAGCAATAGGGTCCTAATGCTTCCTAAAACGCGATATCACATCACATTTCTATGTTTCATGTTAGGATGTAATATTCATTGCGAAGTGCCACTTATGCCTCGCATACACTTCAAGTGAATGTAAATGCGACACTTCCTTGCTAGGAAGTAGCGTTTGCACATGTCTACGTATCGAAGAAGTAGAGCTCTATTGTCCCTTAAGTCGCGATATCGCATCTCATTTCTATATTTCATGATAACATATAATATTCATTGTGCAGTGTCATGTTTATCTCGTCTACACTTCAAGCGAATGTAAATGCGGCACTTCCCTGTTAGGAAATAGCGTTTGGAGATGTCTAGGTATCGAAGCAATAGAGTTCTAATGCTGCTTAAATCGCGATATCGCATCTCATTTCTATGTTTCATGATAAGATATAATATTCATTGTACAGTGTTATGTATACCTCGTATTCACTTCAAAAGAATGATAAAGCGTCACTTCCTTGCTAGGAAATAGCGTTTGCAGATGTCTATGTATCGTAGCAATAGAGTTCTAATTCTTCTTAAAACGCGATATCGCATCTCATTTCTATGTTGCATGATAAGATATAATATTCATTGTGCAGTGATATGTATATCTCGTCTACACTACAAAAGAATGTAAATGCGACACTTCCTTGCTAGGAAATAGCGTCTGCAGATGTCTACGTATCGAAGCAATAGAGTTATAATACTTCTTGAAACGAGACGTCGCATCTCATTTCTATGTTTCATGATAAGATATAATATTCATTGCTAAGTGTCATGTATACCTCGTATTCACTTCAAAAGAATGTAAATGCGACACTTCCTTGCTAGGAAATAGCGATTACAGATGTCTATGTATCGTAGCAATAGAGTTCTAATGCTTCTTAAAACGGGATACCGCATCTCATTTCTATGAGTCATGATGAGATGTAATTTTCATTGCGGAGAGTCACTTATACCTTGCATATACTTCAAATGAATGTAAATGCGACACTACCGGCCTAGGAAATAGCGTTTGCAGATGTCTACGAATCGTAGCAATAGAATTCTAATAGTTCTTGAAACGCGATATCGAATCTTATTTCTATGTTACATGATAAGATATAATATTCATTGCGAAGTGTCACTTATACCACGCATACACTTCAAATGAATGTAAATGCCACACTTCTTTCCTAGGAAATAGCGTTTCCAGATGTCTACGTATCGAAGCAATAGAGTACTATTGCTTCTTAAACCAAGATGTCGCATTTCATTTCTATGTTTCATGATAAGATATAATATTCATTGCGAAGTGACATGCATACCTCGTATTCACTTCAAAAGAATGTAAATGCGACACTTCCTTGCTGGGAAATAGCGTTCGCAGATCTCTACGTATCGTAGCATTGGAGTTCTAATGCTTCTCAAAGCGGGATATTGCATCTCATTTCTATGTTTCATGGTAAGATGTTATATTCATTGCGAAATGTCTTGTATACCTCGCATACACTTCAAATGAATGTAAATGCGACACTTCCTTCCTAGGAAATAGCGTTTCCAGATGTCTACGTATCGAAACAATAGAGTTCTAATGCTTCTTAAATCGGGATAAGGCATCTCATTTCTCTGCTTCATGATAAAATATAATATTCATTGCGAAGTGTCATGTACACCTCGTATTCACTACAAAAGAGTGTAAATGCGACACTTCCCTCCTAGGAAATAGCGTTTGCGGATGTCTAAATATCGAAGCAACAGAGTTCTAATGCTTCTTAAAAAGAGATAACGCATCACAATTCTATGTTTTATGATAAGATTTAATATTCATTGTGGTGTGATATGTATACCTCGTATTCACTTCAAAACAATGCGAATGCGACACTTCGTTGCTAGGAAATAGCGTTTGCAGATGTCTACATATCGTAGCAATATAGTTCTAATGCTTGTAAAAATTCGATATCGCATCCCATTTCTATGTTTCGTGATAAGGTATAATACTCATTGCGGAGTGTTATGTATACCTCGTATGCACGTCAAAAGAATGTAAATGCGACACTTCCCTGCTAGGAAATAGCGTTTCCAGATGTCTACGTATCGAAACAATAGAGTTCTAATTCTTCTTAAAACGAGATATCGCATCTCATTCCTATGTTTCATGATATGATATAATATTCCATGCGATTGGTTATGTATATCTCGTCTACACTTAAAAAGAATGTAAATGCGACACTTCCTTGCTAGGAAATAGCGTTTGCAGATGTCTACGTATCGTAGCATTAGTGTTCTAATGCTTCACAAAACGCGATATCGCATCTCTTTTCTATGTTTCATGATAAGATATAATATTCATTGTGAAGTGTTATGTATACCTCGTATTCATTTCAAAAGAATGTAAATGCGACACTTCCTTGCTAGGAAATAGCTTTTGCAGATGTCTACGTATCGTAGCAATAGGGTTCTAATGCTTCTTAAATCTCGATATCGCATCTCATTTCTATGTTTCATTATAAGAAATAATACTCATTGTGGAGTGTTATGTGTTCCTCGTCTACACTTCAAAAGATTGTAAATGCGACACATCCCTGTTAGGAAATAGCGTTTGCATATGTCTACGTATCGAAGCAATAGAGATCTAAAGCTTCCCAAAATGCAATATCGCATCACATTTCTATGTTTCATGATAAGAAATAATATTCATTGTGGAGTGTTATGTGTTCCTTGTCTACACTTCAAAAGAATGTAAATGCGACACATCCTTGCTAGGAAATAGCGTTTGCATATGTCTACGTATCGAAGCAATAGAGTTCTGATGCTACTTAAAACGCGATATCGCATCCCATTTCTATGTTTCATTATAAGATATAATATTCATTGCGAGGTGTCATGTATACCTCGCGTACACTTCAAATGAATGTAAATGCGACACTTCCTTGCTAGGAGATAGCGTTTGCAGATGTCTACGTATCTAAGCAATAGAGTTCTATTGCGTCTTAAATCGCGATATCGCATCTCATTTCTATGTTTCATGATAAGATATAATATTCATTGCGAAGTTACATGTACACCTCGTACTCAATTCAAAAGAATGTAAATGCGACACTTCCTTGCTAGGAAATAGCGTTTGCAAATGTCTACGTATCGTAGCAATAGAGTTCTAACGATTCTAAATTCGCTATATCGCATCCCATTTCTATGTTTCATGATAAGATATAATAGTCATTGCGAAGTGTCATGTATACCACGTATTCACTTCAAAAGAATGTAAATGCGACACTTCATTGCTAGGAGGTAGCGTTTGCAGATGTCTACTTATCGGTGCCATAGTGTTCTTATGCTTCTTGAAACGCGATATCGCATCACATTTCTATGCTTCATGATAAGGTATAATATTCATTGCGAAGTGTCATGTATACCTCGTATTCACTTCTAAAGAATGTAAATGCGACACTTCCTTGCTAGGAAATAGCGTTTCCACATATCTACGTATCGTAGCAATAGAGTTCCAATGCTTCTTAAAACGAGATATCGCATCTTCTTTCTATGTATCATGACAAGATATAATATTCATTGCAAAGTGTCATGTATACCTCGTCTACACTTCAAATGAATGTAAATGCGACACTTCTATGCTAAGAAATAGCGTTTGCATATGTCTACGTATCGTAGCAATAAAGTTCTAATGCTTCTTAAATCGCGATATCGCATTTCATCTCTATGTTTCGTGATAAGGTATAATATTCATTGTGGAGTGTTATGTATGCCCCATATACACTTCAAAAGAATGTAAATGCGACACTCTCAGGATATTAAATAGCGTTTGCAGATGTCTACGTATCGAAACGACAGAGTTATAATGCTCCTTAGAACGAGAGTACGTCTCTCACTTCTATGATTCATGATAAGATATAATATTCATTGCGAAATGTCATGTATACCTCGTATTCAAGGGAATGTAAATGGGACACTTCCTTGCTATTAAATAGCGTTTGCAGATGTCTACGTATCGAAGTAATAGGGTTCTAATGCTTCTTAAAACATGATATCGCATATCATTTCTATGTTTCATGATAAGATATAATATTCATTAAGAAGTGCCACTTATACCTCCCATGCACTTAAAATGAATGTAAGTGCGACACTTCATTGCTAGGAAATAGCGTCTCCAGATGTCTCCGTATCGCAGCAATAGGTTTCTAATGCTTCTTAAATCGCGATATCGCATTTCATCTCAATGTATCATGATAAGATATAATATTCATTGCGAAGTGTTATGTATACATCGCATACACTTCAAATGTATGTAAATGCGGCACTTCCTTGCTAGGAAATAGCGTTTGCAGATGTCTACGTATCGTAGCAATAGAGTTCTGATGCTTCTTAAAACGCGATATCACATCACATTTCTATGTTTGATGATAAGATATAATATTCATTGCGAAGTGTCATGTATACCTCCTATTCACATCAAAAGAATGTAAACGTTACAGTTGCTTGCGAGGAAGTAGCGTTTGCAGATGTCTACGTATCGAAGCAAGAGATTTCTAATGCTTCTTACAGCCCGATATCGCATCTCATTTCTATGTTTCATGATAAGATATAATATTCATTGCGAAGTGTCATGTATACCTCGTATTCACTTAAAAAGAATGAAATTGGGTCACTTCCTTGCTAGGAATTAGCGTTTCCAGATGTCTAGGTATCGAAACATTAGAGTTCTAATGCTTCTTAAAACGAGATGTCGCATCTCGTTTCTATGTCTCATGATAAGATGTAATATTCATTGCGAAGTGTCATGTATACCTCGCATACACTTCAGATGAATGTAAATGCGACACATCGTTGCTAGGAAGTAGCGTTTGCAGATGTCTACCTATCGTAGCAATAGAGTTCTAATGCTTCTTAAATCGCGATATCGCATGTCATTTCTATGTTTCATGATAAGATATAATATTCATTGCGAAGGGTTATGTATACCTCGTATTCACTTCAAGAGAATGTAAATGCGACACTTCCTTGCTAGGAAATAGCGTTTGCAGATGTCTCCGTATCGTATCAATAGAATACTAATGCTTCACAAAACGAGATATCTCATCTCATTTCTATGTTTCATGATAAGACATAATATTCAATGCGAAGTGTCATGTATACCTCGTATTCACTTTAAATGAGTGTAAATGCGACAATTACTTTCAAGGAAGTAGCGTTTCCATATGTCTACGTATCGTAGCAATAGAGGTCTAATGCTTCTCAAAACGCGATATCGCATCTCATTATTATGTCTCATTATAAGATATAATATTCATTGCGAAGGGTTAAGTATTCCTCGTCTACACTTCAAATGAATGTAAATGCGACTCTTCCTTTCTAGGAAATTACGTTTCCAAATGTCTACTTATCGAAGCAATAGAGTTCAAATGCTTCTTAAAACGCGATATCGCATCTCATTTCTATGTTTCATGATAAGATATAATATTCATTATGGAGTGTTATGTATACCTCGCATTCTCTTCAAAAGAATGTAAATGCGACACTTCCTTGCTAGGACCAAGGGTTTGCAGATGTCTCCGTTTCGAAGCAATAGAATTCTAATGCTTCTTAAATCGCGATATCGCATCTCATTTCTATGTTTCGTGATAAGATATAACATACATTGTGGAGTGTTATGTATACCTCGTATTCACTTCATAAAAATGAAAGTGCGACACTTCCTTGCTATTAAATAGCATTTGCAGATGCCTACGTACCGAAGCAATAGAGTTCTAATGCTCATTTCTGTGTTTCGAGATAAGGTATAATATTCATTGTTGAATGTTTTGTATTCCTCGTATTCAAAGTAATGTAAATGGGACACTTCCTTGCCATTAAATAGCGTTTGCGGTTGTCCACGTATCGTAGCAATAGAGTTCTAATGCGTTTTCAATCGCGAGATCGCATCTCATTTCTATGTTTCATGATAAGATATAATATTCATTGTGGATTGCTATGTATACCTCGTATTCACTTCAAAAGAATGTAAATGCGACTCTTCCTTGCTAGGAAATAGCGTTTCCAGATATCTACGTATCGTAGCAATAGGGTTCTAATGCTTCTTAAAACGGGATATCGTATCTCATTTCAATGTTTCACGTTAAGATATAATATTCATTGCGAAGTGTCATGTATACCTCGTATTCACCGCAAAAGAATGTAACTGCGATGCTTCATTACTAGGAAATAGCGCTTGCAGATGTCTACGTATCGTAGCAATAGAGTTCTAATGCGTCTTAAAACGCGATATCCCATCACATTTCTATGTTTCATGATAGGATATAATATTCATTGCATAGTATCATGAATACCTCGTATTCACTTCAAAAGAATGTAATTGCGACACTTCCTTGCTTGGAAATACCGTTTCGGGATGTCTACGTATCGTAGCAACAGAGTTCTAAATCTTCATAAACTCAAGGTATCGCACCTCATTTCTATGTTTCATGATGAGATATTACATTCATTACGAAGTGTCATGTACACCTAGTATTCACATCAAAGGAATGTAAATGCGACGCTTCCATGCTAGGAAGTTGCGTTTGCAGATGTCTACGTATCGTAGCAATAGAGTTCTAATGGTTCTCAAATCGCGATATCGCATCTCATTTCTATCTTTCATGATAAGTAGCGTTTGCAGTTGTCTACGTATCGAAACAATAGAGTTCTGATGCTTCCTAAATCGCGATATCCCATCTCATTTCTATGTTCATGATAAGATATAATATTAAGTGCGAAGTGTCATGTGTACCTCGCATATACTTGAAATGAAGGAAAATGCTAAACTTTCTTGCTAGGAAATAGCGTTTCTAGATGTCTACGTATCGAAGCAACAGAGTTCTGTTGCTCCTTAAGACGCGATATCGCATCTCATTTCTATGCTTTATGATAAGATATAATATTCATAGTGCAGTGTTATGTATACCACGTATTCACTACAATAGAATGTAAATGCGACACATCCGTGCTGGGAAGTAGAGTTTGCAGATATCTACGTATCGTAGCATTAGAGTTCTAATCCTTCTTAGAACGCAATATCGCATCTCATTACTATGCTTCATGATAAGATGTAATATTTATTGCGAAGTGTTATGTATACCTCGTATTCACTACAAAAGAATGTAAATGCGACACTTCCTTGCTATAAAATATCGTTTGCAGATGTCTATGTATCGCAGCAATAGAGTTATAATGCTTCTTAAATCGCGATATCGCATCTCATTTCTATGTTTCATGATAAGATATAATATTCATTGTGGAGTGTTATGTATACCTCGTACTCACCTCAAAGGTATGTAAATGCGACACTTCCTTGCTAGGAAATAGCGTTTGCTGATGTCTACGTATCGAAGCAATGCAGTTCTAATGCTTCTTATAACGCCCTATCGCATATCATTTCTATGTTTCATGATAAGATATAATGTTCATTGCGAAGTGTCACTTATAGCTCGCATAGACTTCAAATGAATGTAAATGCTGCAGTTCCTTGCTAGGAAATAGCGTTTGCAGATGTCTACGTATCGAAGCAATAGAGTTCTAATGCTTCTTAGAACGGGACACCGCATCACATTTCTATGTTTCATGATAAGATATAATATCCATTGCGAAGTGTCATGAGTTCCTCGTATTCACTTCAAAGGATTGTAAATGCGACACTTCCTTGCTAGGAAATAGCGTTTGCAGATGTCTACGCATCGAAGCCATAGATTTCTAATGCTTCTTATAACGGGATACCGCATCTCATTTCTCTGTTCCATGATAAGATATAATATTCACTGCGAAGTGTCATGTATTCCTCGTATTCACTTCAAAAGAATGCAAATGTGACACTTCCTTGCTAGGAAATAGCGTTTGCAGATGTCTACGTATCGTAGCAACAGAGTTCTAATGTTTCTTAAAACATGATATCGCAACTCGTTTCTATGTTTCATGATAAGATATAATATTCATTGCGAAGTGTCACTTATACATCGCATACACTTCAAATAAATGTAAATGCGGCAGTTCCTTCCTAGGAAATATCGTTTGCCGATATCTACGTATCGCAGCAATAGAGTTCTAATGCTTCTTAAAACGGGAAACCGCATCACATTTCTATGTTTCATGATATCGAAACAATAGAGTTCTAATGCTTCTTAGAACGCGATTCCGCATCTCATTTCTATGTTTCATGATAAGATATAATATTCAATGCGAAATGTCATGTATACCTCGTATTCACTTCAAAAGTATGTAAGTGCGACACTTCCCTGCTAATAAATAACGTCTGCAGATGTCTACGTACCGTAGCAATAGAGTTCTAATGCTTCTCAAAACGCGATATCGCATCTCATTTCTATGTTTCATGATAAGATATAATATTCATTGCGAAGTTACATGTATACCTCGTATTCACTTCAAATGAATGTAAATGCGACACTTCATTGCTAGGATATAGCGTTTGCAGATGTCCACGTATCGTAGAAATAGACTTCTAACGCTTCTTAAAACGCGACATCGCATCTCATTTCTATGTTTCATGATAAGATATAATATTCATTGCGAAATGTCACTTATACCTCGCATACACTTGAAATGAATGTAAATGCGACACTTCCTTGCTAGGAAATAGCGTTTGCAGATGTCTACGCATCGTAGCCGTAGAGTTCTAATGCTTCCCAAATCGCGATATCGCATCTCATTCCTATATTTCATGATAAGACATAATATTCATAGCGAAGTGTCACTTATATCTCGCATACACTAAGAACGAAAGTAAATGCGACACTTCCTTGCTAGGAAATAGCGTTTGCAGAAGTCTACGTATAGTAGCAATAGAGTTCTAATGCTTCTCAAAACGCGATATCGTATTTCATTTCTATGTTTCATGATAAGATATAATATTCATTGCGAAGTTACATGTATACCTCGTATTCACTTCAAAAGAATGTAAATGCGACACTTCCTTCCCAGGGAATTGCGTTTGCAGAAGTCTACGTATCGTAGCAATGGAGTTATAATGCTACTCCAAACGCGATATCGCATCTCATTTCTATGTTTCATGATAAGATATAATATTAATTGCGAAGTGTCATGGATACCTCGTATTCACTTTAAAAGAATGATAATGCGTCACTTCCCTGCGAGGAAATCGCGTTTGCAGATGTCTATGTATCGTATCATTAGAGTTCTAATGCTTCTCAAAACGCGATATCGCATTTCATTTCTATGCTTCAAGATAAGATATAATATTCATTGTGGAGTGTTATGTATACTTCGTACACACTTGAAAAGAATGATAATGCGTCACTTCCTCTCTAGGAAATAGCGTTTGCAGATGTCTATGTACCGTAGCAATAGAGTTCTAATTCATCTTAAAACGCGATATCGCATCTCATTTCTATGTTTCATGATAAGATACAATATTCATTGCGAAGTGTCATGTATACCTCGCATTCACTTCAAAAGAATGTAAATGCGACACTTCCTTGCTAGGAAATAGCGTCTGCAGATGTCTACGTATCGAAGCAATAGAGCCCTAATGCTCCTTAAATCGCGATATCGCATCTCATACCTATGTTTCATGATAAGATATAATATTCATTGTGCAGTGTTATGCATACCTCGTATTCACTTCAAAAGAATGTAAATGCGACACTTTCTTGCTAGGAAGTAGCGTTTGCAGATGTCTAGGTATCGAAGCAATAGATTTCTAATGCTGCTTAATCGCGATATCGCATCTCATTTCTATGATTCATGATAAGATATAGTACTCATTCCGAAGCGACATGTATACCTCGTATTCACTTCAGAGGAATGTAAATGCGACACTTTCTTCCTAGGAAATAGCGTTTGCAGAAGTCTACGTATCGTAGCAATAGGGTTCTAACGCTTCTTCAAACGCGATATCGCATTCCCCTTCAATGTTTCATGATAAGATACATTATTCATTGCGAAGTGTCATGTGTAACTCGTATTCACTTCAAAAGAATGTAAATGCGACACTTCTTTGCTAGGAAGTAGCGTTTCCAGATGTCTACGTCTCGAAGCAATAGAGTTCCAATGCTTCTTAAAACGGGATATCGCATCTCATTTCTATGTTTCATGATAAGATGTAATATTCGTTGCGAAATGTCATGTATACCTCGTTTTCACTTCAAGATAATGTAAATGCGACACATCCTTGCTATTAAATAGCGTTTGCAGATGTCTACGTATCGTAGAAATAGATTTCTAATGCTTATCAAAATGCGATATCGCATCTCATTTCTATGTTTCATGATATGATACAATATTCATTGCGAAGTGTCACTTATACCTCGCATAAACTTCAAATGAATGTAAATTCGACACTTCCTTGCTACGAAATAGGGTTTGCAGCTGTCTACGTATCGAAGCAATAGAGTTCTAATGCTTCTTATATCGAGATATCGCACCTCAATTCTATGTTTTGTGATAAGATATGATATTCATTGCGAAGGGTCATGCATACCACGTATTCCTTTCAAAAGAATGTAAATGCGACACTTCCTTGCTTGGAAGTAGCGTTTGCCGATGTCTAGGTATCGAAGCAATTGGGTTCTAATGCTTCTTAAATCGCGATATCGCATTTCATTTCTATGTTTCATGATAAGATATAATATTTATTGCGGAGTGTAATGTATACCTCGTATTCACTTCAATAGAATGTAAATGCGACACATCCTTGCTAGGAAATAGCGTCTCCAGATATCTACGTATCGTAGCAATAGAGTTCTAATGCCTCTTAATACGCGATATCGCTTCTCGCTTCTATGTTTCATGACAAGGTATAATATTCATTGCGAAGTGCCATGTATACCTCCAATTCACTTCAAAAGAATGCAAATGCGACACTTCCTTGCTAGGAAATAGCGTTTGCAGATGTCTCCGTATCGAAACAATAGAGTTCTAATGCTTCTTAAAACGAGATGTCGCATCTCGTATCTATGTTTCATGATAAGGTATAATATTCATTGCGAAGTGTCATGTATACCTCGTATTCACTTCAAAAGCATGTAAATGCGACACTTCCTTGCTAGGAAATGGCGACTCCAGATATCTACGTATCGTAGTAATAGAGTTCTAATGCTCCTTAAAACGCGATATCGCATCTCTTTTCTGTGCTCCGTGTTAAGATTAAACATTCAATGCGAAGTGTCATGTGTACACCGTATTCACTTCAAATGAATGCAAATGCGATACTTCCTTGCTAGGAAATAGCTTTCGCAGATGTCTACGTTTCGTAGCAATAGAATTCTAATGCTTCTTAAAACGCGATATCGCATCTCAGTTCTATGTTTCACGATAAGATATAATATTCATTGCAAAGTGTTTCGTATGCGTCGTCTACACTTCAAAAGAATGTAAATCCCACACTTGTTTGGTAGGAAATGCGTTTCGAGATGTCTACGCATCGAAGCAGTAGAGTTCTAATGCTTCTTATAACGCGATATCGCATCGCAGTTCTATGCTTCATGATAAGATATAATATTCATTGCGAAGTGTTATGGATACCTCGTCTGCACATCAAAAGAATGTAAATGCCACACTTTCTTGCTAGGAAATGCGTTTCGAGATGCCTACGTATCGTTGCAATATAGTTCTAATGCTTCTTAAAGCGCGATATCGCATCTCATTTCTATGTCTCATGATAAGATGTAACATTCAATTTAATGCATTATGAATATCGCGGCTACACTTCAAAAGAATGTATATGCTACAATTCTTTGCGACGGAACAGCGTTTCAAGATGTCTATGTATCGAAGCAATAGAGTTCTAAAATATCTTAAAACGCGGTATCGCATCTTATTTCTATGTCTCACGATAAGGCGTAATATCCAATGCAACGCGTTATGTATATCTCGTCTACACAACAACAGAATGTAAAGCCCACACTTCCATGCTACGGAATAACGTTTCTGGATATCTTCATATCCTAGCAACAGAGTTCAAATGGTTCATAATACGCGATATCGCATCTCATTTCTATGTTTAGTGATAAGATGTGTTTGAAAGACTGTATTGCTTCGATACGTAGACATCTAGAGACGCTATTCTCCAGCAAGGATGTGTGGGACTTATCTTATTTAGAAGTGTTGACGTGGTATACATGACGCGTTGCATTGATTATTACATTTAATCATGAAACATAGAAATAAGATCCGATATCGCATTTTATGAAGCAATAGAGCACTATTGCTTCGATACCTAGTTATCCAGAGGCGCTATTCCGTAGCAAAGAAGTGTGGCATTTACATTCCTTTGAAGTTCATACGAGGTATACATATCGCGTTGCAATGAATATTACATCTTATCATGAGTCATAGAAATTAGATGCGATATCGCGATTCAGGATGCATTAGAACATTATTGCTTCGATATGTAGACATCTACACACGCTATTCCGTTGCAAGGAAGTGTGGAATTTACATTGTTTTGAAGTGATGACGTGATATAATTTACGCGTTGCATTGAATTACATCTCATCATGAAACATAGAAATGAGATGCGATATCGCGTTTTAAGAAGCATTAGGACTCTATTGCTACGATACGTAATCATCTGCAAACGCTACTTCCTAGCAAGGAAATGTCGCATTTACATTCTTTTGAAGTGAACACGGGGTATACATAACACTCCATAATGAATACTATATCTTATCATGAAACATATAAGTGATATGCGATATCCCGTTTTAAGACGCATTAGAACACTATTGCTTCGATACGTAGACAGCTGCAACCGCTATTTCCTAGCAAGGAAGTGTCGCATTTACATTCTTTTGATGTGAATACGAGGTATACATGACACTTCGCAATGAATATTACATCTTATCAGGAAACATAGGAATGAAATGCGATATCTCGTATTAAGAAGCATTCGAACTCAATTACTACGGTACGTAGACATCTGCAAATGCCATTTGCTAGGAAGGAAATGTCGCATTTACATTCTTTTGAAATGAATGCGATGTATACATAACATTGCACAGTGAATATTATATCTTATCATGAAACATAGAAATGAGATGCGATATCGCGTTTTAAGAAGCATTGGAACTCTATTGCTACGATACGTAGACATCTGGAAACGCTATTGCCTCGCAATGTAGTGTCGCATTTACATTCCTTTGAAATGAATAGGAGGTACACATGACACTTCGCAATGAATACTATATCCTGTCATGAAACATAGGAGTGAGACGCGATATCGAGTTTTAAGTAGCATTAGAAATCTATTGCTGCGATACGTAGACATCTGCAAACGCTACTTCCTAGCAAGGAAGTGTCGCATTTACATTCCTTTGACGTGAATACGAGGTGTACATGACACTTCGCAATGAATATTATATCTTCTCATGAAACATAGAAATGAGTCGCGATATCTTGCTTTAGGAAGCATTAGAACTCTATTGCTACGATACGTAGACATCTGCAAACGCCATTTCCTAGCAAGGTAATGTCGCATTTACATTCTTTTGAAGTGAATGCGATGTATACATAACATTGCACAATGAATATTATATTTTATCATGAAACATAGAAATGAGATACGATATCGCGTTTTAAGAAGCATTAGAACCCTATTGCTTCCATACGCAGGCATCTGCCATCGCTATATCCTAACAAGGAGGTGTCGCATTTACATTCATTTGAAGTGTATGCGAGGTATACATGACAATTCGCAATGATTATTATATCTTATCATGAAACATAGAAATGAGATGCGATATCGTGTTTTAAGAAGCATTAGAACTGTATTGCTACGATACATAGATATCTGCAGACGCTATTCCCTAGCAAGGAAGTGTCGCATTTACATTCATTTGAAGTGTAAGCGAGATATACGTAACACTGCATAATGAATATTATATCTTATCATGAAACGTAGAAGTGAGATGCGATATCGCGATTTAAGAAGCATTAGAAATCTATTGCTACGATACGTAGATATCAGCATACGTTATTTCCTAGCAAGGAAGTGTCGCATTTACATTCTTTTGAAGTGAATACGAAGTATACATGACATTACGCAATGAATATTATATCTTATCATGAAACATAGAATTGAGATGCGATATCGCGATTAAAGAAGCATTAGAACTCTATTGCCTCGATATGTAGACGTCTGCAAACGCTATTTCCTAGCAAGGAAGTGTCGCATTTACATTCATTTGGAGCGTAGACGAGATATACATAATACTGCACAATGAATATTATATCTTATCATGAAACGTAGAAATGAGATGCGATATGGCGATTTAAGAAGCATTAGAACTCTATTTTTTCGATTCGTAGACATCTGCAAACGCAACTTCCTAGCAAGGAAGTCTCGCACTTTCATTCATTTGAAGTGTATACGAGGTATGCGTAACACTTCGCAATAAGTATTATATCTTGTCATGAAACATAGAAATGAGATGCGATATCGCGTTACAAGAAGCATTAGAACTACGATACGTAGACATCTGCAACCGCTATTTCCTAGCAAGGAAGTTTCGCATTTAAATTCATTTGAAGTGTATGCGAGGTGTACATTAAACGTCGCAATGAATATTACATCTTATCAGGAATCATAGACATGAAATGCGATATTGCGTTTTAAGAAGCATTAGAACTCTTTGCTACGATACGTAGACATCTGCTAACATTATGTAATAGCAAGGAAGAGTCGCATTTACATTCTTTTGTAGCGAATACGAGGTATACATGACAATTCGCAATGAATATTATACCTTTTCTTGAAACATAGAATTGAGATGCGATATCCCGTCTTAAGGAGCATTTGAACTCTATAGCTTCGAAACGTAGGCATCTGCAAACGCAATAACCTAGCAAGGAAGTGCCGCCTTTACATTCATTCGAATTGTATGCGAGCTATACATGACTTCTCGCAATGAATATTATATCTTATAAAGAAACATAGAAGTGAGGTGTGATATCGCGTTTTAAGAAGCATCAGAACACTTTTGCTACGATACGTAGGCATCTGCAAACGCTATTTCCCAGCAAGGAAGTGTCGCATTTACATTCCTTTGATGTGAATACGCGGTACTCATGACACTTCGCAAAGATTATTATTTGTTATCATGAAACATTGAAATGAGATGCGGCATCCCGTTTTAATAAGCATTAGAACTCTATTGCTTCGATACGTAGACATCTGGAAACGCTATTTACTAGAAAGGAAGTGTCGCATTTATATTCATTTGAAGTGCAGACGAGGAATACATAACACTTCGCAATGAACATTATATCTTATCATGAACATAGAAACTAGATGCGGTATCCCGATTTAAGAAGCACTAGAACTCTATTGCTCCGATACGTAGACATCTCCAAACGCTACTTCCTAGCAATGATGTGTCGCATGTACATTATTCTGAAGAGAACGCGAGGTATACATGACACTTCGCAATGAATATTATATCTTATCATGAAACATAGAAATGAAATGCGACGTCGCGATTTAAGAAGCACTAGAACTCTATTGTTTCGATACGTAGACATCTGCAAACGCTATTTCCTAGCAAGGAAGTGTCGCATTTAGATTCTTTTGAAGTGAGCACGACGTATATGAAACACTAAACAATGAATATTATATCTTATCCTGAAACATAGAAATGAGATGCGATATGGCGATTTAAGAAGCATTAGAGTTCTACTGCTTCGATACGTAGACATCTGCCAACGCTATTTCCTAGCAAGGAAGTGTCGCATTTACATTCGTTTGAAGTGTATGCGAGGTATACATAACTCTCCACAATGAATATTATATCCAATCATGAAACATAGAAATGAGATGCGATATCTCGTTTTAAGAAGCATTAGAACTCTATTGCTTCGATACGAAGACATCTGCAAACGCCATTTTCTAGAAAGGAAGTGTCGCATTTACGTTCTTCTGAAGTGAATACGAGGTATACATGACACTTCGCAAAGAATGTTACATCTTATCACGAAACATAGATATGTGATGCGATATCGTGTTTGAGAAGCATTAGAACTCTATTGCTTCGATACGTAGACATCTGCAAACGCTATTTCGAAGCAAGGAAGTGTCGCATTTACATTCTTTTGAAGTGAATACGAAGTATTCATGACACTACGCAAAGAATATTATATCATCCTAGAACATAGAAATGAGATGCGATATCTCGTTTTAAGAACCATTAGTACTCTATTGCTTCGATACGTAGACATCTGCTAACGCTACTTCCTAGCCACGAAGTGTCGCATTTACATTCTTTTGAAGTGTATGCGAGGTATACAACACACTTCGCAATGAATATTATATCTTATCATGAAACATAGAAATGTGATTCGTTATCTCCTTTTAAGAAGCATTAGTACCCTATTGCTACGTAGATATCTGCAGACGCTATTTCCTAGCAAGGAAGTGTCGCATTTACATTCTTAGGAAGTACAGACGAGGTATACATAACACCCCACAATGAATATTATATTTTATCGTGAAACATAGAAATGAGGATCGATCCGCGTTTTAAGAAGCATTAGAACTCTATTGCTACGATACATAGACATCTGCAGACGCTATTTCCTAGCAAGGGAGTGTTGCATTTACATCCTTTGAAGTGAATACGAGGTATACATAACACTCCACAATGAATATTATGTCTTATCATGAAACATAGAAATGAGTTGCGATATGGCGATTTAAGAAGCATTAGAACTCTATTGCTTCGATACGTACACATCTGCAAACGCTACTTCCTAGCAAGGAAGTGTCGCATTTACATTCTTTTGAAGAGAAAACGTGGTATACATGATACTCCGCGATGAATATTATATCTTATCATAAAACATAGGAATGTGATGCGATATGGCCATATAAGAAGCATTAGAACTCTATTGCTTCGATACGTAGACATCTGTAAACGTAATTTTCTAGGAAGGAAGTGTCGGATTTACATTCATTTGAAGTGTGTGCGAGGTATACATGACACTTCGCAATGAATATTATAGCTTATCATGAAGCATAGAAATGAGATGCGATATCGCGTTTCAAGAAGCATTAGAACTCTATTGCTTCGATGCGTAGACATCTGCAAACGCTATTTCCTATTAAGGAAGAGTCGTCTTGACATTCGTTTGAAGTGTATGCGAGGTATACATTTCACTTCGCAATGAATATTATATCTTATAATGAAACATAGAAAGGAGATGCGATATCTTGTTTTAAGAAGCATTATAACACGCTTGCTACCATACATAGACATCAGCAAACGCTATTTCCTAGCCAGGAAATGTCGCATTTACATTCTTCTGAAGCGAATACAAGGTATACATGACACTTCGCAATTAATATTATATCTTATCATGAAGCATAGAAATGAGATGCGATATCACGTTTTGAGATGCAATAAAAATCTAATGCTACGATACGCAGACATCTGCAAACGCTATTTCCTAGCAAGGAAGTGTCGCATTTATATTCTTTTGAAGTGAATGCGAGGTATACATAACATTGCACAATGAATATTATATATTATCATGAAACATAGAAATGAGATGCGATATGGCGATTTAAGAAGCAGTAGATCTCTATTGCTTCGATACGTAGACATCTGCAAACGCGATTTCCTAGCAAGGAAGTGTCGCATTTACATTCTTTTTAAGTGAATACGAGATATAAGTGACACTTCGCAATTAATATTATACCCTATCACGAAACACTGGAATGAAATGCGATATCGGGATTTAAGAAGCATTAGAACTCTAGTGCGCCGATACGGAGACATCTGCAAACGCTATTTAATAGGAAGGGTGTGTCGCATTTACATTCTTTTGAAGTGAATACGAGGTATACATGACACTTCGCAATGAATATTATATCTTATCACGAAACTTATAAATGGGATGCAATATCCCGTTTTAAGAAGGAGTAGCACTCTAATGCTTCGATACGTAGACATCTGCAAACGCTATTTTCTAGCAAGGAATAGTCGCATTTACATTCTTTTATAGTGAATGCGAGATATACATGACACATCGCAATGAATATTATATCTTATCATGAAACATAGAAATGAGATGCAACATGTCGTTTTAAGAAGCATTAGAGCTCTATTGTTTCGGTACGTAGACATCTGGAAACGCTATTCCCTAGCAAGGAAGTGTCGCATTTACATTCTTTTGAAGTCAATACGAGGTATACATGCCACTTCGCAATGAACATTATATCTTATCATGAAACATAGAAGTGAGATGCGATATCACGTTTTACAAAGCATTAGAACTCTACCGCTTCGATACGTAGATATCGGCAAACGCTATTTCCTAGCAAGGAAGTGTCGCACTTACATACTTTTGAAGTGAATACGAGGTATACATGAAACTTCGCAATGAATATTATATCTTATCATGAAACATAGAAATGAAATGCGATATGGCGTTTTAAGTAGCGTTAGAACACTATTGCTACGATACGTAGGCATCTGCTAACGCTACTTCCTAGCAAGGGAGTGTCGCATTTACATTCTTTTGAAGTGAGTACGAGGTATACATGACACTTCGCAATGAATATTATATCTTATCACGAAACATAGAAATGAGATGCGACATCGCGTTTTGAGAAGCATTAGAACTCTATTGCCCCGATACGTAGGCATGTGCAAACGCTATTTCCTAGCATGGAAGTGTCGCATTTACATTCTTTTGAAGTGAGTACGAGGTATACATGACTCTTCGCAATGAATATTATATCTTATCGTGAAACATAGAAATGAGATTCGATATCGCGTTTTAAGACCCATTAGAACACTATTACTTCGATATGTAGTGTGACGTGGTGACGTCACAAGGCTTGCTCACCCCCCCCCCCCCCCCGCTTCGGTTAGATTAGCTCGCAGATCACCACCCATGCAAGAAGCGCGACACGGACAATCGCGATAGCTGTACTTGCGAGGAGCGTGGAATACGCGTTGGTAGAACCTTTCCCCCCTCCCCCTCCCCCCCGTTCTTTTCTCTCTCTCCGTTCTACGGATTAGACTGGCGAGCTGAATGAAGAAGCGGCCCAGGAGACACCCCTTCGGCGGATAAGAAGACCGCAGGTTCGCGGAAGGGCTGTGGGCCGAGGTAGCGTGACGGGCTCGACGGTGGAGGAGTCGGGAAGTGAGCAAGAAGAGACCCTGAAGCCCGAGGGATATGATCAAGGCCCTGCAACGATACGACCGCTGCCATAGCCCATGGGAGACGAACAGGATGTACTCCGGGTGTGAGAAGAACCTCCACCCCTCCCCTGAGCCATGAAGAGGAAAATGCAAGATGCGCACCGGAACTGCAGGTGAGCCGAGGTAAGCGCGGCGTGCGACACGCGCCGCAGTACAAATAATCCAGCGGACCCCCTTCTAGACACACCAGAGGCGGCGATCAGGGACGATCGCCGAAATCCACCGATCGATGCCCCGAACAATACCGAAGCATATAGCCTACCCCACCAAGGAGCCCTATGGAGGATCTAAGGGGATCCGAAGACCCCAGCAAACCTATATAACGAGCTAGCTAGCATGAAGACAGCCTCTACTTTAGCGACTTCTTAGCGACTACTTAGCGACGACTTAGCCAAGACTTAGCGAAGACTTAGCGAGCAACCTAGCAAACGATTGTACGGAGCGATTTGGACGAGAGAGAGAGAGAAAGAGAGAGAAGGACAGAGCGAGATCCAGAATTGTTGGAAACGAGAGCGTGAGTCCTTATTCGCTAAAGTGTCCCATTTTTTCCTGACGCATTTCTGATATCGCGTATTGTATTTTGTATCGTATAACGGGTGGTGATCCCCGATCATTCGCGACGTGTCGTATAACATTTAGTAATCCCGCGTCGATGCAATATAGAAAGAAGCCGTGAGTTCAGTATCCCGCGACCCGACTTTGCGCACTCGGCTAGAAGTAGTCGAGCGAAGGAGTATTTCGAAATCAAGGGTTATCTTGCACCGGGTTTCCCGGGTTGCGTGGTCTACTAGTTTTGCTACTTCTTGAGTAGCTGGCGCCCAAAGAGTCCCAGCCTCGCAGCTTCGAAATACTCGCTGGATAGGAAATTCTTTGTTCTGTACTTGGCGCTGACGAATTCGCGGACGGTCGCATCGCGCGGATATTTTGTACCCCGGATTAAACTCCTGTATACCCTTTATTATTGGTTCTATATACCCCCTTTCTTGCGGAATTTTACGGGAAAACCCGTCACAGTAGACATCGAAGGACGCTATTCCGTTCCAAATATGTGCGGGATTTACATTCTTTTAAAGTGTTGACGAGATATACATTACGCCTTGGATTGGTATAGCATCTTATCATGAAACACAGGAATGTGGTGCGATGTCACCTTTTATGAAGAGTTACAACTCTATTGCCTCGATACGTAGACATCTAGAAACGCATATTCCGTCGGGAGGAAGTGTGGGGTTTACATTCTCATCAAGTATTGACGAGATATACAATATCGCGTTGCATTGGTAATTACATCTTATCATGGGATATAGGAATGAGATGTGATATCGCGTTTCATGAAGCATTGGAACTCAATTTCTGCGAAACCTAGACATCTAGAAACGCTATTCCGTCGCAAGGAGGTGTGGCAATTTTGCATGAAAATATAGAAACAAGATGCAATATCGCGTTTTATGAAGCTTTAGGACTCTAATTGCTTCGATACGTAGACACCTAGAAACGCTATTCCGTTGCAAGCAAGTGTGGCATTTACATTCCTTTAAAGTGCCGACAAGATATAAATAACACACTGCATAGGACATTTCATCTAATCATGAGACATAGAAATGAGATGCTATAACGCGTCTTATGAAGCATTAGAACTCCATTTCTGCGATACCTAGACATCTAGAAACGCTATTCCGTCGCAAGTATGTGTGTGATTAACATTCTGTTGACGTATTGGCGCGATATACGTTACGGGTTGCTTTGTTTTACAACCTATCATGACAAACAACTACATTGCTACAGAATAGTGTTTCTAGACCCCTACGTATCGAATCAGTAGGGCTCCAATGCTTCTTAAAACGCGATAATGCATCTCATTTCTATGTTACATAATAAGATGTAATTCAATGCATCGCGTTATGCATATCTCGTCAACATTACAAAAGAATGTAAATGCCAACTTCCTTGCTACGGAATTGCGTTTCTAGATGTCTGCGTATCGATGCAATACTGTTTTAATTCTTTACAAATCACGATATCACATCACATTTCTATGCTTCATGATGAGATATAATATTCATTGCGAAGTGCCACTTATACCTCGCATACACTTCAAATGAATGTAAATGCGACAGTTCCTTCCTAGAAATGCGTTTAGCCAGATGTCTACGTATCGAAGCAATGGAGTTCTAATGCTTCCTTAAACGCGAGATCGCATCTCAGTTCTATGTTTCATGATAAGGTACAATATTCATTGCGAAGTGTTATGTATACCTCGTCTACACTTCAAAAGAATGTAAATGCCACACTGCCTTGCCAGGAAATGAGTTTCCAGATGTCTATATATCGAAGCAATAGAGTTCTAATGATTCATAAAACGCGATATCGTAACTGATTTCTATGCTTCATGATAAGATATAATATTCATTGCGAAGTGTTATGTATACCTCGTGTACGCCTCAAAAGAATGCAAATGCCACACTTGTTTGCTAGGAAATAGCGTTTCCAGATGTCTACGTATTGAAGCAGTAGATTTCCAATTGCTTCTAAAACGCGATATCGCATCTCATTTCAGTGTTTCATGATAAAACATAATATACATTGCGAAATGTAATGAATACATCGTCTACACTTGAAGGAAAATAAATGCCGCACTTCCTTGCCAGGAAATGCGTTCCACATGTTTACGTATCGAAAGCAATAGAGTTCCAATGCTTCTTAAAACACGACACCGCATCTCATTTCTATGTTTCCACGATATGATATATTATTAATTGCGACGCGATATGTATACCTCGTCTACACTTCAGAAGAATATAAATGCCACAGTTCCTTGCTAGGAAATAGCGTTTCCAGATGTCTACGTATCGAAGCAGTAGAGTTCTAAAGCTTCTCAAAACGCGATATCGCATCTCATTTCTATGTTTCATGATATGATGTAATATTCACTGCGAAGTGTTATGTATACCTTATCTACACTTCAAAAGAATGTAATTGCCACACTTCCTTGCTAGGAAATGCGTTTCCAGATGTCTACGTATCGAAGTAATAGAGTTCTAGTGCTTCTTCAAACGGGTATCGCATCTCATTTCTATGTTTCATGATATGATATAATATTCATTGCGAAGTGGTATGTATACTTCGTCTACACTCCAAAAGAATGTAAATGTCACAATTCCTTGCTACGAAACAGCGTATCCAGATGACTACGTATCGAAGAAATATAGTTGTGATGCTCCTTAAAACGCGATATCGCACTTCATTTCTACGTTTCACGGTATTATATAATATTCAATGCGAAATATTATGTATACTTCGCCTACACATTAACAGAATGTAAGTGCCACACTTCTTTGCTAGGAATAGCGTTTCCAGATGTCTATGTATCGAAGCAGTGGAGTTCTAATGCTTCTTAAAACGTGATATCGCATCTTATTCCTATGTTTCATGATAAGATATAATATTCATTGCAAAGTGTTATGTATACCTCGTCTACACTTCCAAAGAATGTAAATGCCACACACCCTTTGTAGGAAATGCGTGTCCAGATGTTTACGTATCGAAGCAACAGAGTTCTAATGCTTCTTAAAACGCGATATCGCATCTCATATCTATGTTTCATGATATGATATAATATTCATTGCGAAGTGTTATGTATAGCTCGTCAACACTTCAAAAGAATGTAAATGCCACAATTCCTTGCCAGCAAATGCGTTTCCAGATGTCTACGTATCGAAGCACTGGAGTTCTAATGCTTCTTAAACCGCGATATGGCATCGCAGTTCTATATTTCATGATAAGATATTATATTCATTGCGAAGCAGTATGTATACCTCGTCTACACTTCAAAAGAATGTAAGCACCACACTTCCTTACTAAGAAATAGTGTTTCCAGATGTCTACCTATCGAAGCAATTGATTTCTAATGCTTGTTAAAGCGCGATATCGCATCTCATTTCTATGTTTCATGATGTGATATAATATTAATTGCGAAGTATTATGTATACCTCGTCTACACTTCAATAGAATGTAAATACCACACTCCCTTACTAAGAAATAGCGTTTCCAGATGTCTACGTATCGAAGCAATAGAGTTCTAATGCTTCTTAAATAGCGATAACGCATCTCATTTCTATGTTTCAGGATAAGATAGAATATTCATTGAGTAGTGTTATGTATGCCTCGTCCACTCTTCAAAAGAATGTAAATGCGACACTTCCATGCTGGCAAATAGCGTTCGCAGATGTCTGCGTAACTAAGCAATAGAGTTCTCATGCTTCTTAAAACGCGATATCGCATCTCATTTCTATGTCTCAGGATAAGGTATAATATTCATTGCGATGTGTCATGTATACCTCGTCTGCACCTCAAAAGAACGCAAATGACACACTTGCTTGCTAGGAAATAGCGTTTCCAGATGCCTACGTATGGAAGCAATAGAGTTCTAATGCTTTATAGAACGCGATATCGCGTCTCATTTCTATGTTTCATGATAGGATATAAATTTCATTGCGATGTGTCATGTATACCTCGTGTACACCTCAGGCGAGGTGACCGAGTCGTCCAGGCCGATCACTCGCAGATCAGCCTTTTTGATCGGCCTGGCCACCACCACGCCGTCGCCGGCCGACGTCTCTCTCAATTTATCAGCCAAGGCTGTAGCCTTGGCTTCCTTCTCAGGACCGGCTATCTCTAACAAGAGTCCGCCGCTCCTGGACTTTTTGGGGCGGACAGCTTCCACCCCAACGTCAGATAGCCTGACCCTCTGCCTGGCAGCAACCATAACGTCTCTGTAGGTGGCTTTGCTGCCAGGCGAGAGGGTCAACGCGACTGCCGCGGTGCGCGGCAGCCTCCCCAACTTCGGCTTGTCAGCCTCCTTAGCCGCCTGGGCCTTAGGTGGCGGGACAGGGGCGGGTTGGGACTTTTTGGCTGCCCTAGCCGCCTTCCTGCCCACCACCTGGGCCCAGGTTCCTTCTTTGGCAGCGCCAGATACTGTTGTATTTGATGCCCGTGCCGCTGTTGCCGGGCTCTTCAGTACCTTTTTTTTTATCGTGTGGAAATCCTCATGGATCCCCCGGAGCTGGGAAACTCCGGGGGTATGCCGGACTCTTACCGGCTAAAACCCCAGGGTGACCTTCCTCGGCGCTGCTGGGAGGGGACCGGGAACTCTGGACGAACACGTCCGGTCCCCTCCCGCGCCGGGGTCCTCCATGGTGACTGGGAGGACCCCCTTCCCGGAAGGGAGTGTGGTCGACGATACACACTCCCCCAACCGAGGAATGAGCGATGGCTGGGTCACTCAGCCACCGCTCCCGTCCCGGGGAACGCATGCAATGGTCGGCACATTCTCCCAAATGTATCTACCGCGCTCCCCGGACGACGCCCGTGCAAAGACGTGGGGCACGTCCAAATGGTCCACCCCGCACGGGCGTCGTCGACGCCTCGGGTCTGGCTTGGCCTGGTATGACTGGGTGCCCCGGGTGCGTCAGACCCATTACTACGACCCGACAAATGCCGAGTCGTGGCCCCTGATGCGTAACGGCCACCATCGTGGCCCGCATGCGCAGCGAAGGTGGCGAAGTCCCTCCCCCCAAAGGGTTCTTAGAAGTACTTCCAACTGAAAGTGGAAGCCCCCCCCGTGAGGAGGAACGGGGCAAAGGTCTTCGACGCTGACCCCGCAGGCGACGTTGAGCTGGCAGGAATTGCTCCCTAACCCGCTCGGCGACCTCCTTAGCGACCATGACCTCCTCGCAAAAGGAGATCATGGCCTGCCAGACGCTCCTGCGACCAAGCATCCCCGAAAGGATGCTCGGCAACGAGAGGTCCGGACACACCTCCGCCGCTAACACCCGACGCGGCACCTCCCAGGCTGGACACTCCTGGAGAGTGTGCCGCGCCGAGTCCTCCGCGGCGCCACAATGGTGGCACCGCGCGGTCGCCTCGCGTCCGATTTGGCACAGGTACTGACCGAAACAACCATGTCCGGTCAGCACCTGTGTGGCTCGGAATGTGAGCCGTCCGCTGCTACGACCCACCCATCTATCCAGGATGGGTAGGATCGCCCCGACGGTCCAATGGTCTCCGTGACGAGATAGGTCGTTTCGCCACTTTAACATGGTGGACCGCCGGGCCTGGAGCCTAAGCTCGTCCCGACTTATCGTCTCCCCTGGCGGGGTAGAGTCTTGACGCTCGAAACGAAGACGCCCATAAACGTAGGCGTCTTCGAGCGCCAGGTACTCCAGGGGTAGTAAACCCGCCAGGGTGGTGGCCGCCTCGTAGGACACTGTACGGTAGCCCCTTATGACGCGAATAGCTGCGCGTCTCCATTCTCGTCGGAGGAGAGTGAGACTTCTCCGACTAACTACCAATGCCTCAGCCCAAACAGGGGCACCGTACAGTGCCACGCTCTTGATAACCCCACAATAGAGGCGGCGCACCCGCTCGTCCGGACCGCCAAGGTTGGGCATGATGCCACTCAAATGAGTCGTTAACCTACCCAATCTGGCGGCCAAACGGACGAAGTGCGGGACGAAACTCCAGGAGCCGTCCAGGCAGACACCAAGATATTTAATATCTTGGGCCACCTGGACGTCGGATGACCCGATCCTTAGCAGACATGGAGCTGGAGTGCCCCTCTTACGAGGACGGAAATAAACTATTTCCGTCTTCTGAGGGGACAACTCCAACCCCATGCCCCGAATCCGCGAGGCGATGGCCGCAACCGCGACCTCTGCTCGACGGATGGTTCACCCCAAGTCCCTGCCGGTGGCTAACACCATGGTGTCGTCGGCCTAGCACGTTAGGTGCACGCCGGCCGGCAGGGAGACCCGCAGAGCCGCGTCGTACCCCAGATTCCACAACAAGGGGCCCAATACGGACCCCTGGGGTACGCCACGGCTTATATCTCGCCGTACAAACCCATCGCGGCCACCGTAAACGATGGCCCTGTCCCGGAGGGATCGCTCCGACCACCATCCGCAGGTAAAAGGGCACCTCGTAATGTTCGAGGGCTCCGCGGATGGTCGCCCACGAGAGGGAGTTAAAGGCGTTCTGGATATCCAATGATACCGCCAGAGCTACCCCCCCCCCCCCCCCGGGACGTGACCGAGTCCGTGAGGGACTTGACGTGCGAAATTGCGTCGATGGTCGATCGTCCCTCCCGGAAGCCGAACTGGCACTCGGCCAGGTCGGGTCCTACACGAGACAGGTGCTGGACGAGGCGACGCTGAACGATGCGTTTGAAGAGTTTGCCAACCTCGTGCAGCAACACGATGGGCCTGTAAGCGGAGGGCGACTCCGCGGGCCTGTTGTCCTTCTTGAGGAGAACCATCCGTCCACACTTCCACCGAAGTGGAATCGTCCCCGTCTGGAGGCAGGCGTTAAACAGCCTGCACAGACGGGGACCGAGGACGCTGAGTGCCATGATCCAGGCGCGGCCAGGTATGCCGTCAGGGCCGGGGGCGGTGTTACGCTCCCCCATGCGTCTGACGGCATAGGCTAGCTCCTCCCCGGACACCTCCAGCTCCTGTGACCATAAGACATGGTCGGTGGTGTGAGCGGGGGCCGACACCTCCCCAGAAGGGAACAGGGTGCCGACCACCCGCTCCAGGAGCGGAGGGTCCATCGTCTCCGTGAGTGGAGGCCCCCATGGACGTAACTTGTCCATCACAAGCTTGTAGGGGCGCCCCCATGGATCCTCACGGAGCTTAGAGAGGAGTCCGTCCCAGGCCTGAGCCTTGGCACTCCTGATGGCCAGCTGCAGCTGCTTCGTGAGTGCACGATAATCAGCATACAGCTGTGCCGTTCTCGCCGCGTCGGTTGAGCGTCGACGCCTCGCCCGGGTGTACTGGCGGCGAGCGACCCCGCAATCAGCGCGGAGACGCTGTATTGCGTCGCTCCAACAGTATACCGGGCGGCGGGACGGATTGGCGCGGACACGTGGCATCGCAACGTTGAAGATCTACGTCATAATGTCCGCGAACCAATCCGTCTCCTCGTTAACCTCCACTGGCCCAGCCGGAACGTCTGGCCAGGCCATTGCGAGAACGGCCGCCATCAGGGCGTCCTCATCCATGCCCCTCAGGGCCCACCTCTTCTGGTGGTGGGCTGATGGGCGCGTCGGGGGAGGCGTGGAGACCTCTATGCGTATATACGCGCGGTCTGAGAGGGTCTCCACGTCGTCGACCCTCCATCTCGACACACGACGCGCGGGCAGGGCATTTGCGAAAGATATAACCACGATACTTTCGCCCTGGAGCCGCACGCACGTGCTGGCCGAGCCTCGGTTTAACAGCCGGAGACCCAGATTAGCATGGAGAGGTGACTGTGCATGCCGCTGGGGAGCGGCGACCCCACGTTCCGAGCTGAGAAGCGATCAGCCAGGTCGGCGCACGGGACTCCCGACTGGTGGGTAGTGGTGAAAATTTCTGTAGTAATGGGCACTTGGTGCCCTGATAAAATATCCCCGGCATCCAAAATCCGGGCGGCTAATGGGACCTCGAGCGATACGGATAGAACGAAGAAACGAAGGATCGAAGTTCAAAAATCGAGAATCTAGAAATAGATAGAAATTAGAGGTCGAAAGTCTAGAATAAAATTATTTAATTCTTATCCAAAGACTTTCTGGAAGGCAACATGCCGTTGGCACTTGGGGAGAACCCCAGGTATCTGCGGCTATTTTTATGACCTGCAAAAAAAGGGACCAGTAGTGGAGGGTCCCGAAGCAAATATTTTCGAAGGTAATATTCTGGAACATACAAATATTATCCAAGTAAATATCTTGCAAGTAAATATTCTCGACGGCCAAATCGCTACTGGAAATAACACCAGTCACGCGAGATCCCGGCTCGAAATTAGATGTCGGGGAACTACAGGCGATCTCTCGCCGATCTGCCTACTCGCTTCCCAAGGTAAACGTGTACATATGACCTGGCTCGTATTTGGCTGAGGTATAGGAAATAAAGGGATATCGAACGAGCCAAGCGGCCGTAATACGTATCCTACAGGCGGTTAACCACGCACTTGACCGTCGCAAGGGCCCCAATCGACCGGCCGAATATGTTTAAGTAGTTTCCATAGATATTTTTCAATGTTTGCCGGACGACCAGCGGATACCCAATTTCGAATACGAGACCCCGAATTCCCGTCCACGGACGGCCCACTTTCGTTAAGACTCTCGATAACTCGTCCCGAAAAACCATCGGAACGAGGAATCAACCACGTGTACTCTCTGCTGGGCATACAGTAGGAACGAGGTACACTAAACACACAAACTTACACACGAACACAAACATCTGTGTAACGAGGCCCCTGCGAGTGTCCTGACTCATACAGAACCGCGGCCTCCACCTATGACTCTTCCGAGAGAGTCTAAGCATGAGCTGGACCGCGGTCTCCCGCGGAAGCACGGAAGGGAGCATGGCCGGTCCGCGGCTCACCGGAGATAACGAGACTTGCGTGAGTCCAAATCCTCACAGGAACAGGACCGCGATTTCCTCCGAGGAGCCCTCGCGTGAGTCCTCGTCATGTATAACGCATTAATGTACAACTTCCAGAGGAGGCTCCAGCGAGTGTCCAAAAATTGCCAGACCGCGGCCACCGACGAGGCTCTTGCGTAGGTTCTGTCAAACAGGACCGCGCTCTAGAAATAAAAATATACGAGTCCCAAAAAAGACTTAAGTAGAAAAACTTAAGTAAAACGTAACAGTAAAACGTAACATACAGGTGAATAGCTCGAAGCTAGTCATCGCAAGGGTCCCAGCTACCTGCCGATCGCCGTAAAGGGTGCTGCAGGTAGACCAGGGATACCCTAGTTCGATGTTGGGACTCGAAAATCGTCGGCGGACGATCTACAACACACTAAAATACTACACACGTATATCCTTGGCAGCGTTCGCTGCAGAAAAGATATACCTCACACATGCAAACAGGAACATAAAACAGAAGCGGCTCTAGCGTGCGTCTCCCTTGCGTATTAACCGGAAAATCGGAAAATCGGAAAACCGGAGATCGCGGCCCGGGCAGGGCAGCGCCGGTGCGCGCTGATGGGGAGCGACGACCCCACCCCTCCGAAACGTAAAAAAGCACCACGAGGCAGAGTGGCGTCCGACGCGCGCCGATGGGAATCGACGACCCCACCTTTACTCGAAGTACGAAGCGTTAACCCCCCTTTTCTCGAAAAATCATGATGGCCACATCTGGTTTTAAATATTCCGGAGGTAAAATAGCCTTCCGTTCGGATCTCCGGGAGAGGGCAGGACTGGGTGAGGTCATCGTGGTCATGAATAGGTCAAGGCGGGCGAAAAATCTTCGGCCCGTGACCTCGTCCCCTAGTGTTGGCCCCATTGTCAAGCAGCATAGCCGCCCGGTAACGCGCTCGATGATGGCCACCCTCAGGCTTCATCGCCATGCCGCGGCCGGGTGTGCTCCTGCGAACACGACTTTGGCGCGGCCTCAAGGTTACAGCCTTCGCGCTGTTCAAATCCGCCTAATTAGATGCGACGAGGGACTCAGGTCGGATTCGGAATCTCCGGCTGAGTCCAAAGTAGAAAACCGGGAAATCCAAGAAATATACGCGAATATTAGCCCCGCGATACCCCCCGGACCGCGACCCAATCCAACCCCATCGCAACCGCGACCGCGACCGCGACCGTACCGACGTCGACGCAGACGTCCGCGTCCGTAATTGCGTCCACGGGAATTAGAATCCTACATATGCAGCATTCAGCAAGCGTATCAGGAGAGGTGCGTCAGCTCGTAGCCCAGAAGCGTTTAGACGTCCTGCTATTGCAGGAACCATACAATAGAACGCTGGGCTCGAGCCACACCATGAGCGGTTTAGGAATCGGAACGAAGGTGGTGGCCGTCGGCTCACAATACCCGTGGGCGGAGGTCGCCGTTTGCAACCCTCGATTCGAAATGGTTTTCTTCTCGCAGCTTAGCACCCCGCACTCTGTTTGCGCGGAGGTGTTGGCGCCCGGCTTCTCGGTATACGTCGTGTCATGCTACTTCCAGTTTAGCGACGATATCGAGGGGCACCTCAGGCACCTCGAAGTGGTGTTTCGTTCCCTGAGAGGGAAGAGGCTTTTAGTTTCGCTAGATGCCAACGCTCGGTCGTCACTCTGGGGGCCGCAGAGCACAGACGATAGAGGAGCTCAATTTAAGGAGCTCATTCGAGCGTTCGGCATGGAAGTTGTGAACGATGTTGAACAGCCGCCTACCTACTGGTCGACCAGGGGTTCGTCTTTTATCGATGTTACCCTAGCGTCGCCATCCATGCTCCCCTTTGTTCGGGGCTGGAGGGTCAGGAGTGGCTGAGTAAACAGCGATCATAACGCCATAGATATCGGGCTAAGAGTGCCGAGAGCCGAAGTGGCGGGACGGGGCGAAGCGAGCACTCGGTTCGACACTCGTCGGGCTGATTGGGAGCTCTTCTCCGAATGCCTGGCCGATCAATCTAGAAGAAACCGCTCGCCATGAAAAACTACGAAAGTATCGCACTTCTTTGCGAGAATATAGTAGGAAGGTGAAGCGGACGAAACTCGAAAGCTGGCAGCGATTCGTAACGTCGATCGGGAACTAGGGGCCCTGGAGTATCGTATATAAACTCCAGGCGAACAAACTTCGAGTCGAGAGAGTACTCAGTACCCTCCGGCGTGGTAGTGAAACAACGCATGATAGCCGCGAAACCGCCAGCTTGCTCCTGAGGGCCCACATTCCAGACGACCGGGAAGTAGAAGACACGCCGGCGCAGCGTGAAATCAGGGAGGGTGCACGCATCGCACCCGACACTCCCGACGCCGCTCCCTTCACGGAAGCGGAAGTCGCGAGTGCAGTTAGGACATTCAATAATAAAAAGGCACCAGGACCCGACCACATCGAGGTCGGCGTGCTAAAGGCCACTGTTAGAGTCATCCCCGGTGAAATTACACGACTTCTCAACGGATGCCTTCGATGGGGCGTCTTTCCCTCCTCCTGGAAAGAGGGCTCCCTTCGAGTTCTCCTGAAGGGTGAAGAGAACGACGAGAAGGATCCAAAATTCTACCGCCTGATTTGCCTCCTCCCGGTTATAGGGAAACTTTACGAAAATCTTCTCAAGAAGCGTTTATACCAGACGTTGTTGGCTCCCGGGGGGATCTCCGATCGGCAGTACGGGTTCACGCCCGGGAAGTCGACGGAGGACGCGGTCGTGGAGCTGCGCCGCATGGTCGATGCCTTTGAGCATCGACATGTCGTGGCGTTGCTCTTCAACATCTCTGGAGCTTTCGACAACGTCTGGTAGCCACTAGTCTTAGAATCTCTAAAGAAACGCAACTGCCCTCGGAACGTTTTCGGGGTGATGTCAAATTACTTCGACGGCCGACGGGTCAGCATCGCCATAGGTTCCGAACGGGTTTCGAAGCAGGCGACGAGGGGGTGCCCACAAGGCTCCGCACTCGGCCCTGCTTGCTGGAACCTTATGTTCGACGATCTCCTGCGGTCACTCGAGACCATAGTTGAGAATAGGTTTGTCGCCTACGCGGACGATCTCATCGTTCTCGTGGGCGGAAATAGTAGACGAGAAATTGAGAATCAAGGCCAACAAGTCGTTGAACAGATTCTCCAATGGTATAGCTCGGCTAAGCTCGAAATCTCGGCAACAAAGACTGAGGCAATCGTACTCAGGAGTGGCTGGATCGAGAGGCCAATATTAGGTCGAAGAGGAGGTGCCCGACCCGTTCCAAAACGCAAGGCCGTTCGGTCTTCCAAGACCGACCTTGCCGGTAGACCGCCGACCATTCGAATAGGCGATAAAAATATAAAATTTAAACCCGCGGTACGATATCTTGGCGTATACTTAGATGCAGGAATGGGCGTAAGAACCCACTGTAAATACCTAAGCGACAAGGTCGAGTCGCTATTCGCGAAAATGAGTAGGCTGGCGAGGTGTTCGTGGGGGCTCCGCTTCGGCTCGCTCTCCGGCATTTACAAGGGAGTGTTCATCCCCATGGTGGCATATGCTTCCGCGGGATGGGCCGACCTGTGTACGGAGAGGGAGTTGAGTGTGCTAAGGTCCGCGCAGCGTCGCGCTCTGATCGCAGTTACCGGCGCTTATCGCCGGATATCGTGGGAGGGTGCGTGCGTGGTGGCCGGCGCAGCCCCCATCGACATCGTCGTCCAGCAGCATAGGGCCCTCTACAATCTTCGTAGAGGGAAAAACGCCAAGATCGGGGACACCGTCATTCAAAGCGGACTGGATGACGGTGTCAAAAGAGTAAAGGAAGAGGCGACGAACATGTGGCAAACTTAGTGGGTGAATTCCCACAAGGGCCGCACAACGTTCGCCTTCTTTCAAGACGTCCGGGAGAGGTTGGCCGCTGGCTGGCTGAAGCCGAATCATAACACCATGCAGGTATTGTCGGGGCACGGCAATTTTATGGCTCGCCTCTCGGCGTACACCGTTGTCGATGACCCGACATGTATCTGTGGTGGCGCGGTGGACACAGTCGACTATTTCCTCCTGGAATGTCCGATTTTCGATCCGCAGAGGGAATCTCTGCATTCTTTTGTCCCGGGGGATAAGTGGAATTTGCCGGAAGCGGCACCATATTTGGTGTCGTTGCCAGAGGCCTCCTCCGCGCTCGCCGACTTCTGCCAGGACTCGTTCTGGCTGAAGAGGTTCTTGGAGTAGGCTTACTCCATCATAGATGTAAATAAAAATCGGAGACCGTACCTCCGTAACCCCCTCCCCCCCCCCCCCCCCCCCCACCAAACTTGGAAACCGTTCACCCTGGCGTTGTCGGAGCGCCAGGGCAAGGCGGAGCGGCGCTGTAACCTTCGCAGTCAACCGTCCCTGTCGAGCGCTTTCCTTCCCTCGCGACATTAAATTCGTTCATCAGGTAGGGAATTAGACAGGGTCAGGGTGTGCGTGCACGCGAGCACGCAGTGAGTCCGCCTCCCCGAGGTCCCCACAGATGCCCCGGCGGCCGATCGAGACCATGGTTTCGATCGAGCACAGGGGTAACTGAAGGGCTCACACCGCGGCACTGCTGGGTTTTTCCTCCCCCGATCCAGAGGACGGGTATTCGTTGACAAGTGGATGGGAAGCATATTAGCGTATGCACTTGTGGCATGGTAGCAGGCTCGCGCCCCCTCCCGGGGCCGGGTTCAGAATACTCCAGCCGGAGACCCAGTCCAGCCGCCCAGTCCAACACCGAGTAACCCCTCTGGTCCGTCCTCGGGGAGTGCCACGCAGATGCGTGAGCATTGAAGTCCCCTTTCGAGGACTATACTTCCTCACCATTTAATTTTCCATTCCTGATGCAAATGGCAGGCATTTACTTTACTAATTCATCGTACTTACTTCATTCATGAAAAAATACTTACAAAATACATCATCTTTCGACTGCATCAACTGAGATTGACTATTGTAACAGTAATTTCTCTCTAGATACTCTAATGTTTTGTTTTACAAAGCGAAAAAAACAACTAATATAGTGTCTGGCATGGTAGCACTATTTTTTTTTTCCTTTTTTTCTAGACGTGCTACTCGACAATTTTACAAGTGCATGAGTTTGTACACTTCGTACTAAAGCTCTTCTTTTTTTTAATTCGTTAAAATATATACGACGGCTGTAACCGTCATTTGTGGATACATCCCCAAGTATCGGACGGCTATAGACGTCATTCATTCATCTGTAGTTAAGTATTCATGACGTCTATAACCGTCATTTGTGTAATACACATCATTGAGGGTCGGACGGCTATAACCGTCATTTGCGTACGCTTATCGCCAAGAATCTGACAGCTATAGACGTCATTTACGTCAAATTTTAAAAAAATAACCTAACCTAACCTAATCTCTCTTAGTAACATGGCATCTTTCGTATCATAATCCAAACTGACATCACATCATTTGAGCTCCGTCAAAGTGTTTAAAACAACATTCCACAAATTTAAAAAAATAACCTAACCTAATCTAATCTCTGTTCGATTATTCCCGATACTACTGTAACCTCCCTCTGATTGAAACTGGAAATGACGTTATATCTTTAGCACGCCAAACGGAAGTGACGTCATTCTACCTGGGGGACCAATTGGAAATGACGTCATTCCCATTAATTGATTGTCCACCGGAAGTGACGTCATTCCTATTTATTTTCCACCGGAAGTGGTTAGGTTAGGTTAGGTTACTTCAGGAATTACTTCAGGGGATTACTTCAGGAATCACACCGATAGAGGGAAATAAAAATAAAAAGAAAAGGCAAGATGATGGAATGGAGAAGAAGAAGAAAACCTGCAGAATATTGACAAGAAATGGAAAAGGAGAAGAAAACTCCTTTGCGCTCCCTTTGCGGGAGCGGTAGCCAGAAAGAAACCGGGAAATCTAAAAAAAATCGGAAAAAGGAACAGAAGTGAGGCAATGATAATCAAAGTGAAAGAAGGAAAATCATACGAGGAAACATATAGAGATGTACTGAAAAGAGCGAGAAAAGATTTAGAAGAAGTGAACAAGGTGAGGAAGTCTAGAACAGGCGATATAATACTAGAATTTGATTTGATTTTAAGAAATGACCTAATTGCGACAAATCCGAAAGGAGGCTTTACATATTTTAAAAACTTTAACAAATCAAAAATTGACATAATGCTAGTAGGCGGAAGCATATATGACAAATTACGAAAAGCAGAGGTTCTGGAGACATTTTCAGCATCAGACCACCTATATGTGCTACATACTTTCCAAAATATTATCGATAAGCGTAACGAAGGATTTGTAAGCCTTGATGGAAAGAGAGCGAAGTGGGAAAACACGGATAAATGGTATGAAGAAGAAATCGGAAAACTAAATTTAAGAACGAAAAACGAAGATGTATGGATCGAAAGATACGATGAAGTAATTAATAAGGTACCACAAAGGGTATTCCCATTAAAAAAACGCTATAAAGGAAATAAAGTAGCCAAGTATTGGTGGAATGAAAATATTGCAAAGAAAATAAAAGAATCCAATAAAATAAGAAGAAAATTGGTGAGAAATAAAAGGAAAAACGAGCAAATAAATAAAGAATTGCAAGAAGCGTTAAAAATGAAGAAAAAAGAGCTCAAGAAATTAATAAAAACCAGCAAAGCTAACTGCCTTGTAAACTATATTCAAACACTTGACAACGACCCGTGGGGGAAACCCTATAAGAACGTAATTAACAAAAGAAAAGGTAATAGCAATAATTATGGAGAAATTCAGAATGACGAGATTAAACAAATAATCAAGACACTATTTATTACTAACGATCCGGAACGACACCCGAGAATTGAAATAAAAGACGCAAATATAATTGACGACGCTATTGAGAAATTCAGCGCGGAAGAAATTAGGAAAACTGCAAAGAGATAAATTTTAACAAAGCGCCCGGAGTAGACGGAATTCCACAGATGTTTACGAAATGGCTAGTTGACAGCAAAATAGATGATCTGCAAGAAATAGATAACGCAACGCTTAAAGCAAAAAAAATTCCACGAGCCTAGAAGATCGCAAGGCTTGTACTCTTAAAGAAACGTGGCAAGGAAGGAAACAAGGCCAACGATTATAGACCGCTCTACATAATAGGCGGTATTAGTAAAATTTGGGAAACCATGATAAAAAATCGCATTGAGAAACAACTAGGGACAAAGGGAATACACCCTAATCAGTTCGGCTTCAGGAAATACTATTCAACAATAGATGCAGTCAAAAAAATACAAAAAGAAATAATGTTAGCAAAGAAAAAAGGACAATGGTGCGCACTAATGACCATCGACATTAAAAACGCGTTTAACACTATCAGATGGAGAAATATATTAATCGCGTTAAGAAGTCATAAAATTAACAAAAGCTTACAGGACGCCATAAGTAGCTATTTAAGCGAAAGAAGTATAAAATATTTTAGCAACAAAGAAACGACTGAGACGAACATATATGGCGGAATACCGCAGGGGTCGATCTTAGGACCACTGATGTGGAATCTAGCATACAACAATATCTTCAGGGAAATTAAAACTAATAATAACATAACAATAATAGGATATGCAGATGACACGGCCATAATAGTTAAACATTATAATATAAATATAATAAAGCAACAAATAAAATTGTGTTGGAAACAAACAGAAAAATGGTTAGAAAAAAATCAATTAGATATAGCCGAACAAAAAACTGAAATCATCATATTATCAAAGAAGAAGGGTCCAAGGGAAGTAGAATTTGAGTTAAAAGAAAATTTAAAAATCAAGAGTAGCTATAATATCAAATACTTAGGCGTCACACTAGATACACGCATAAAATACAAGCACGTAGAAGTAGCATTAAGTGAAGCAAATAAAACAGCCATGTCGATGGCGTGGCTTCTACCGAATTTAAGAGGACCAGGGCAACTTCCTAGAAAATTATATTATAAAGTCTGGAAGTCGATAGTGCTATATGCTGCACCAACGTGGTGTAAAGCATGCGAATACAAAGGAATTAAAAAAATTCTGAAGATCTCAACAAAATGTACTAATTCGCACAATATGTGCATACAGGACGATTTCGGTAGAAGCTGCCAACGTAATATCAAGACAACCACCAATAAATTTCATTATACAACGTAGAGAGAGAGTATATGAAGAAAAGGAAAAGTTAAGAAAAAAGTTAATAGCGGAAGAAATAACAAAAGAAGAAATGAAGAAAGGAATCGAAGAAAGTAAGAAGATGGCAAAAATAGAAATAACGGAAAAATGGCAGAAAGAATGGATGGAATCAAAGAAAGCAGAATGGACCAGAATACTGATTCCAACACTAAAAGAATGGCTCGAAAAAGAAAATATAGCAACAATGAATTATTATACAACGCAACTACTAACGGGGCATGGATGTTTCAACTCCTATAGATATAGAATAAATAAAATAAGCCACCAAAAATGTGGACACTGCGAAGCAGAAGTAGATGATCCGGAACATACAATATTCGAATGCACTGCTTGGAGCACCGAAAGAGAAGAAATGAAACGAACAGTAGCACCTAATACGGAAATAACGAAAAATAATTTGATAAAACTAACAACCGCAAACAAGAAAGCATGGGAAACGTTTAGTAAATTTGCGAAATCAGTAATGGAAGAAAAGATGAGGAAAGAAAGAGAAGAAGAGAGGCAAAATGATGAAAGGGATAGGACAAGAAGAACTGAATGAGCGAAAAGAAGTGAAGAAGTGGGATGATAATGGACACGAATATCAGCAAATTAAATAAAACAAACCATAATATATACGGCAACCAACGATGGATGTAAAGAAAGAACGCCGAAAAGGAAACCTGAAAAGAAAAAAATTAATTAAACTCAAGCAAATCACTTAAAATAAATAAAATAATGATCAAGCAAATCACTTAAAATAAATAAAATAATGATAAATAACCGAAATAAAAAAAATAATCTAAGAATACATACCAGGCGTGGAAGCAAAATTCACCAATCCGGATGACAGGTAATTAAAAGAAACCTAACCTAAAACAACATCAATAAATAAATAAACCTAAACAAATTAACAAATAACATAAACAATTAGGAAATAACAAATATAGCTACCTAGGTTAATTACAGGAATAAGTAGAAGGTTAGGTTAGGTTAGGTTAGTCGGCCCCGGGACACCACAGTGAGCGGACGCGTGTGCGAGAGCTCTACTCATATATGTCAATGAGAGAGCAAATAGTCCGTTTGTGGTGATAAGTGGTGTATAAGTTTATTAAATGAGTGCATAAGAGTGCATTAAATTAATATTTTTCAAGCGCAGTGAGGGTAATATGGGCAGAAATAATAGTTTTAATTGTGAAACACGTGCACGTGCAAAGTACATGACAAGACGATGGATTAGACACGATGAAAGAGGCGATAAAAGGTGAAAAGGGATGATAAACTAACGTAAAATGGTGAGTTGCACGTTTTCATGCGTAATTCGATCAATTTATGATACTGGGAAAATGATAAAAGTGAGTAAAAGAGAATAATTTAGAATAATACTGTAAACACGTGGCAATGACGGAAGTGGCGGCCATATTTGGCTTGTTGGAAGACATATTAGTTATAGGAATTATATATACGCGGTGTGTTGCGACTTCTGATTGGCTAAGAAGGACGTATGGGTATTTGGTACCAAATTAGAACGATAGATGGCGTAATATTAGATCAAAAGAATGTCTAGTTTTGACGGAAGCCATGCTAGTTGTAAGACGCGTACACATGTGGTGTGTTGTGGCCTCTGATTGGCTAAGAAGGTTTGGCATGAATCTGATACCAAATGAGAACAATAGAGGGCGAAACATGTTGTGTGAAATCATAAGATTTACATACAGTGGCCGTGTTGAGGTCTCTGATTGGCTAGTAAGGATCTATAGGAAATTAGCGTCAAATATGAACCACAGAGGGCGCAATACTATCAAGAGGGTGAAACTGTATTAGGAACATATGTGAACTATGTGAGGGAACTTTGTGCGCGAAAATTTAAAGATGTAAAATGCACTCAGATTATAATAAGGATATTAGAGAGCGGGACTTAGAAAAATTTATATCTGTTAGGGAACAAGAGTGGAGGGACCGACTACACTTTGAAAGGGTCGGAGTATGGGGGAGGGGGGAAGCCCGGGGGGGGGGGGACGATTCCATGACAGGAAGTGACCTTATCAACTGTAGGTAATGCTAGTTATCGACGGTAGGGATATGGTAATGCAGGAAGTTATCGACTAAAGGAAGAAGTGAAGATGTGACAATGTGGAAAATTACAAGTTACCGACAGTAGTCATGAGATGATACCGACTGTAGTTGGATAAAGTGGATATGATGGTAGCAAAGGTTACAAATGTTTATTATAGCATTTATAAATAGCATATATTTGATAAAAGAAGATATATAAAATAATAATAGGAACATATTTAATATAATTAACATCAGAGAGTATAAATAATATACAAATAACATAAATATAAATAATATACATAATAAAGATAAATATAAATAATATACAAATAATATATAAACATATAAATAAAAAGATGAAATTAGATAAAATAAAACATATGTATAAGGTATAACTTAATATTAAATAAAAATTAGACAAAATAAAACAATAGGAATTAGATAAGATAGGTAAATAGAGTAAAAATAATTAAATAATAATAATATAGGATACAAGACATAAAATATAGATAGAATAAAAATATTATACCTTGTGTAAAATGAATAAGTCTAGATAATAAAATAGATAAAATAATATGAAATGAACAAGATATGATAATAAAATAATATAAAATAATAAAATAATAACAATATCGGCAAAATAATAAATAATTATACGACAATAGAATAAAATAAAATAAAATAGAATATTATGGAAAAAACACGTCTTACGTGATGTAATGAAGAGCAACAGATAGAAAATAATATAATAATATGAAATGAAATAAATAGGAACTAAAATATACTAATAAATATATATTAGGAGGAATCAAATGTTGCTAAAACTAGAAAACACGGACGGATCTAAATGTTGACGACCTAGCTATGAAGCTGGATTACGAAAGAAAAACTAAAACAATCATGACAGACACAAGTAAAAGTAAAAAATTTACGGTGCAGGGGGCGTCGGATCCCCCAGTACCGGTCCGAATGAGGGTGGTCAAGCGGGCCTCTTCGGATCGTCATCCGGTTACCGTGCGACCCCTGAAATGGCTCACCGGGTTTCGGGGTCAAGTAGTGCAACCGGGAAAGAAGGATGGGAAGAAGAAGGGGAGGAAAGGAATAGGGCACCGAGGGAATGGGACGATAGTGAGGAGGACAGGATGGTCAAAGAGAGAAGAGGGAAGGAATTAGCGAAGATACCAACACCATTAAAGAGTGGAAAAGGATATTACATACCAAGGGAGAGAGTGGAAAGGGATGAGGAAATAAATAGGAGAAGCACAGGAGGAGATGAGGGAACTAAGGGACAAGATACGAAGGAAATCAAAGCGATAGCCCAGGAGTTAATGAGAACTACCCTGGATATCAAGGGATCATACAGTGCCAGCAGAAATTTGAATAAAGAAATAAGAAATGAGGCTGATAAGAAGCTGTCAAAAATAGGTAGGGAGTTGTATGAAGTTACCAGAGGGACCGGGGCAACTGAGACAATAGAGTCATGGGTGGGGAAACTCACGCTAACCTGCAATATGATTGCAAGCAGCAGGAGATTCAGTGAGGAAATTAATAAGGAGATGAGTAGATATATTAAAATAGGCAGTAACGTGATAGCGGCGTACCTGAGGAAGACGATAACAAAGGGTAAAGAGGATGGAACAGAAGGTAGGAGGAGAGTGGAGGAAGGGTCCACAAGTGAAGAGGAGGAGGACGAAGACATAAGAGAAAAGAGAACGAGAGGAAAGAGTGATCTAGCGAGAAAGGGAAGTATAGGAGAAGGAAATAGGAATAAGAAAGAAGGACAGAGTATAGGAAGGGTGAGAGGATATGGTAAGGAGATAAAGGATGCAGAGCTGGAGGCAAGCTCGATAGAAGAGAGATGGAGGGAAACGACAGGGGAGACAAATGAAAAAATAGGTGATGTGATGAGTGGGAAGGAAGGGGTAAATAATAAAAGAAAAAGGGTAGATAGGAGGGAGAGTGAGGTAACGTCGATATCGTTATCGGAGAGAACCCCACCAAGTAAAAGACTCGTTGTCGACGAGAGCGGGGGAGTAGATAGGGAGGAAATTAACGGGAAATCACAGTTCGATGGGAATAACATACCAGTAATAAAAGTTAAGGTGGATACGAATGTTAGCGGGAATAATAGGCAAGCGCGGATAAATTTTAGGAATAAGTTAAGAGATATTAAGAGTAAAATTAGGTTTGAAGCGGAGGACATTATAGGGGTAAGAAAGAGCTTTAACACAGAAGATATATTAATTAGAGTTCGAGGGGGTGCAGGAGCGAACAGTCTGGTAAGGAAATTGAAAGAGATGGGGGAGGAAGCGAACATCCTTACAGGAAGAAAAAAGAGGATATACATTCAGGATCTATATCCAGGATCTATATATGTTATGTCTATACATAACGGCTGAGGATGAGGAGATCAAGAGAGCGGTAGGGAAGTGTTTTAATATTGATACGAGGGAAGTGAAGGTGATCTTCAGAAGAGAAGGTGGGAGAGGGACCCAAACGGCGTGCGTGGAGGTGACAGGGTTACAAGTGGATAGATTTTTAAAGGAAAATGAGAGGATAAGAATAAGGTGGAATATATATAGAATTAGGGAATTTGTGATAAATAACAGGTGCTTTAGGTGTAATACGATGGGGCATATGGCGGTTAGCTGTCCCAGCGTGCGGGAAAAGTTGTGCTACAAATGTGGCGGTGCAGACCACCTGGCAGCCCAGTGTTTTAGTAAGGTAGACAGGGAGGGAAGACGAGTAGGAGTGAGGGGTGAGAACAGGGTAAATAAGGAGCTTAACAGGGTAGGAAGAGGAACAGAAAGGGAGAGGAACGAGGAAATAGTAAAAGCAGGCATCTCTAAACAGGTAAGAAGCATAAAAGAGTCGAGAAATGAGGGATTCGAAGTAGTAGGGACGGTAAAAGATGGAAAGAGATATAGAACAATAGGAGTTCAAGTAAATATAGGAGACGACAACAATGAACAGAAAGAAGAGGGACAAGGAGTTAAGGAGACGCGAGATATGACCACATGGAGTGAGGTGGTAAAGAGAAAAGTCAAAAGTGGTAAAGATATTAAGGGAATGGAGAGGCAGAGGAAACGTGATGAGGGAAGTAAGGGAATACAGGACACAAGAGGAACGAGGCCAAGAGGAAAGGCTATATGTATGGAGATACCAGGGAAAAACCCACGGACATAATAGCCGCAATGAAAAGCAAGATTTCCTGCCCCACGGAGAGAACTGGGGTTAAAAGGATCAGAGGTACGAGGTTTGGTGGAGTACTTGTTGAGGTGGAAAGGGACTCAGACGTGAAGGAATGGAAAGAAAGGATTATAGGATCCATGGATGGGGAGGACAGCAAGACCATAGTGGTCCTAGGGAATAGGGTGACGGCCAAAATAAGAGGTTCAGATCCCTTAATTGAGAAGAATGACAGTGGAAGCAATAAGGAAGAGCGTGGAATGTGAAGATGAGGAGGAGGAACAGATAGTCGTGCAAAGAATCATAATTGAGCCATGGCAGGAAAAAGTAGCGTTCGTCAGGCTTCCAGATAGGATAGCGACGATACTGCAAGAAGGAGAAGGCATAAGGATAGGTTGGACGAAGAATAGGGTTAGGATATTGCCCAATTCAATATACAGATGTGGGAGATGTGGGATGTGGGGTCACATCAATACACAATGCAGGAAGGAAATTCACATTAACAAAAGGAATGATGAAAAGAAAATCATAGAGGACAAAGAAGAAAAGAAGGGAACCACGAAAGAGAAAAGAACAGGGGAAATGAATGACTCAAACAATGATATAGACATTGATAGGGAATCCGTAGGAGCGCTAAGGAACCTGCGGGAGATAAGGAGTATCATGGAAGAAATCATGGGAAGTGACAATTATGGAGACAGAGAGATATAAAGTCATCCTGACGAATGTAAATAACAGCAGGGCAGCACAGGACATATTAATGGCCCATGCGGTACACAAGAAGATAGGGATTGTGTGCATAACAGAACCAGCAACTGAAGGAGCGGGGATATGATTTAGGAGCGTAGAAAATAAAGCGGCAGTGTTAGTTAATAAGGAAGTTGGGTTAAAGGTTAAGGTGCTAGAGCAAGAAAAGGGAATAATAGTGGTACAGGTGGAAGATATGGTTTATTTGGTAGGGTATTGCTCGCCAAACTGCAGCAGAAAGGAGTTTATGGGGTACTGGCATAGGGCAAGGCGTAAGGTAAGGAGCCTAATATCTAGAGGTAGGAGGAACATAATTATTTTGGGTGACTTTAACGCAACGGACTACGCGTGGTCAAGTAAATCAGATGTAAGAGGCAGGATAATTACAGAGATAATGAGTGAATGTAGCTTAGTATGTATGAACGAATGGGACAAGCCGACATGTAGGAGGTGGAACGGGTCATCAGTGATTGATATCACACTGTGTTCAGAAGGGATAAAGAACAAAATCGGGAATTGGAGGGTTTTGGAAGAAGAGACACTGAGTGACCACGTGTACATCGAGTTTAGTGTTATCGGTGAAAGGGAGGTGAACAGAAATAGATATGATAGTAATATAGGCGCTAGTAGCGTCAGAGAAACATTGTAGGAGATGGATGGAAAGACAGAACCCTTAAAGTCCATAAATTGGAGAGGTTGATGAGTGACTGGAGCATGCTGGTGCAGGACACGGGATCAATGGATGACCAGGACGTAAATGTGATTATTGGAAAGATTATGGAGAAATTTAGGGATATTTGCAATAGGACTATGAAGAAGAGCAAGTAGGAAGGAGGGAAACGTAAGTGTGCATACTGGTGGGATAATAGAGCTAGTATGGTCAGAAAGGAGTGTGTAAGGGAAAGACGGATGTGGATAAGAGCCAATAAGAAGGGAAGGACTGAAAAGGAATTAATGGGGATTTGGGATAGGTATAGGACCGCTAAGGAAAAGTTTAAGAACATTATTATTAAGGGGAATAAGGCGGAGTGTTGGAGAAGGCTGGTAAAAGAAGTTGAAGATAACACATGGGGGATGGCATACCAAATAGTAATGGGCAAATTTAAGAGAAGGTACTTACCTACGATGAGTATGGACGATACGATGAAAATAGTGATGGAACTGTTCCCTGTGGACTGTGAGGCATACGCTGTAGAATCTGGAAATAAAACAGAGATGCTAAGAAAAATGAAGGAAAGTTATAGGGAGGATATGAGGATTAGGATAGAGGAAGTGAAGGATGCTGTGAAGAGAATTAACATTAGGAAAGCCCCGGGGCCAGACGGGATACCGGGAAGGATTATTAAGTGGATCGGAACTAGGAAAACCGAAGAACTCAAGGAGGTAATACAAGTGTGTATGGATAGATTAGAGGTCCCGGACCGTTGGAAGATGGCGAAGATAGTATTAATACCGAAGATAGGTACGGATTGGAAGGTGGTAAAGTACAGGGCAATCTCTCTTACAGATATTATGGGCAAAATATGGGAAAAAGTAATAGCAAGGAGAGTTAATGAGTATATAGAGACGGAGGATAAAATGGAAGAGGAGCCATATGGTTTTAGAGAGGGTAGGTCAACAATTGATGCTATTCATAAGGTACAGACTGTGGTTAGGAAAGCCATAGGGGAAAAAAAGAAAATAGTAGGCGTTTTTATGGACGTTAAAAACGCCTTCAATACGGTGAAATGGTCGGCCGTATTGGAAGCCCTAGAAAGGAAGGTGGTCCCACAATATCTTGTGGAGATTATTAGAAGTTACCTTAAAAACAGAGTAGGTATAATAGTCGGTAGGGATGGAATAAGAGAAATTGGACTGACTAGAGGGGTACCCCAAGGTTCGGTATTAGGACCACTATTGTGGAACGTTGTATTCGACGAAGTGATCAAGAAGATGAAGATGTACCAGGGCAAAGTGAATACGATCTGCTATGCGGATGATACAGTGTTTTTAGTGAGTGGCTGCAATATGGAGGAGGTGGTAAAGGATGTAGAAGAGGTCGTGAGGGTGTTTATCTGTGATATAAAGAGGATGGGGCTGGAAGTGGCGGAAGAGAAAACGGAATTAATAATATTTAGAAGTAGAACTATCAAGTTTAAAGAAGTTACTTTTAGAGTTGGTAATTGTGAGGTAAAGAACAAAAGTAGTGTGCAATACTTGGGGGTTACGATTGATGATAGGGTCAGTATGGATGTGCATATGAAGAAAGCTGCAGAAAAAGCTATTACCACGATGAACTCCATAGGACGAATTATGCCCAACGTGAACGGCCCGAAACAAAAGAAGAGGATGGTGCTGGGGACCGTGGCACAGTCCATTGTTCTATATGCTGCACCATGCTGGAATAAGGCAGGAAGGCTAAACATGAGTAAAAGGGTGTTGGAGAGGGTAAGGCGGATATGTGGGATTAGGGTAGCTGCAGCATACAGAACAGTGCCTACCGAAGGGATTGGAGTGCTGGTGGGTATACCATCATTAGATTTAGTGGCAGAATGCAAGACTAGAGTTTTTGAAGAAGTAAAGAAGAGCCTGGGATATGTTGAAAAAGGAAACAAAGTGGTGGAGAAAGTGGTTAAAGGGATTAAAAAAAGAAAGCATAAGAAAATGATGGAAGAATGGAGGGAGAGATGGAAGATAACAGAAGGAAACTCTAATGGTTTGGGTTAGGAGGACGATTATCCCGGACGTAGTAAGATGGACTGAAAGACTACATGGACAGATGGACTACTACCTCACGCAGGTGTTTACGGGCCATAGTGCATTTAATGAGTACTTGTTTAAGTTCAGGAAGAGGAGAAATCCGTAGTATAGATACCGTACCTGTGTGAAAGATGACGTAGAACACTGTGTGTTTGAATGTGTTGGATTTGATTGCCTTAGGGGTGAAGGATGGAGAGGTAAGGATGGGTTAAATATCAGGCCAGAGACGCTCTCAGATGATATGCTCAGTAGTGAGGAAAGGTGGAGCGCCATCACGGATATTATAACTAAGATTATAAAAAGGAAAGAAGAGGATGATAGAGTTATGGGTTTTTAGCCTTTTTTTTTAACGTGGGGAAATCCTCATGGATCCCCCGGAGCTGGGGAACTCCGGGGGTATGCCGGACTCTTGCCGGCTAAAACCTCACGGTGACCTTCCTCGGCGCTGTTGGGAGGGGACCGGGAACTCTGGACGAAGACGTCCGGTCCCCTCCCCCGCCGGGGTCCTCCATGATAACTGGGAGGACCCCCTTCCCGGAAGGGAGTGTGGTCGACGAGACACTCACCCGTCCCAAGAACGAGCGATGGCTGGGTCACGCAGCCACCGCTCCCGCCCCGGGGAACGCGTGCAATGATCGGTACGATCCCCCAATCGTACCGACCGCGCCCCCCGGACGACGCCCGTGCAAAGACGTGGGGCACGACCAAATGGTCCACCCCGCACGGGCGTCGTCGACGCCTCGGGCCAGGCTTAGCCCGGAGTGACTGGGTGCCCCGGGTACGTCAGACCCGATACCACGACCCGACAAATGCCGAGTCGTGGCCCCTGAGGCGATGGGTTTTTAGCCTAGTAATCTCATTAAAATAGAGGGTTATAGTTAATATACATATGTGTAAATCAATCAGAATTATATATATATATTGTATATGTTTAGGTAAACTTAATTGTACAGATAGTTTTATTTATTTACTTATTTATTATTATTTATTAGTTATAATTTACTATTATTTATTATTAGTTATTGAAGAATGTATAAGTGGTCAGCGGAATGTGTGTGTATGGGAAGGGTAAAGGAAATGTGGAATGATGTGAGGAAGGATGAATGAGTGTGACAGGGTCTAATTGAACCTAACACCCCCTGGAAGGTGACTACCCTGCGTTCCCACAGGGAGCGGCGTGCCGACCAGTGGGGTATGGCCATAGTCGGTCCCAAGCCCGGTTGAGAAACATAGAGGGGCCTAACCTAAGCTAATCTTAAAAATTCCCCCCACCGGCCACCCTAGCCGGGTTGCAGGATGCTATGCCGCGAGGTGGATTCCCTGCGCCCGGGCTGAGGAACCCCAACTCATGTGGTAGAGTCGGAAGACGCGTCTTACGACTCTGACACGTCCGTTGGATCAGTGCGATCCAACTTTTCCATCCAGCGGCCGTGTTCCCTATCTAAGAAGCGAGGGAGACCCCCAACAACTGGGGAATATGTAGGCCTCGGGGAGGCCAAGAGGGCCTACATCGAGGCGAAACGTGAGGCCGAGCTGGTGGACTTAGAGTCAGAGATCCATCATGGCTCTGGTGTACCACTTCCACCCAGCAAATCGACCAAGCCGGTGCCGGAAATGGAGGATTTCCTGAAAGAAGCAAAAAATAAGCCCCTAGCAGACCTAGGAGCATGGGCGCTGGAGGAGGCGGACCGGATTGAGTTGGCCGCCGCCAAATCCCGAAATCTTAAAGGGATTATCCAGCGAGATTTACGGATGGGAGCTAGGAGCCTCAGAGCAGCCACCATAGAGCTGGCGCAAAAGGTGGAGCGCCCGGCAGCAACACCGCCGGTTAGCGATATTTATACGCTGAAAGCGCTAGTGGAAGAATTGCAGGCGGAAAACAAGCGCCTGCTACTAAGACTAAGTGCATTGGAGAGACGATCTCCATGCCCGTCAACAGCTATTATGGCGGACTTGGAGAACGAGAGCCGCGCGGAGCCAACACCGGCCCCGACAAGGAAGGATATGAGGAACTCATCCTCAGACAGTGGTGCCCCGGCACAGGAGGCGATAGGACCCGTCACTTTACAGCAGGTGGTGGATATTATCATCAAAATGATGGGGGATTTCCGTAAGGAGATCCTTCAATCGAAGGAGTAAGTTGTCTTGCCCCCGGATGGCAATATAGCGAAGGCCACCGAGGGTAAGATATCAAATAAGACAAAGAAGGAGAAGAGTGCACGCAGTGTGGTACCTTCAAATGCCACGAATGCTAAAGCACCTTCCAAAGCCAAACAAGCCCCATCTGGGGCAGCAAGAAGGCTGCAGATGGCCCGCCAGGCAGTGAAGAGCCAGGCAACAGCCGCACCAGCACCATGCATTTCCGCATCTGGTGCCGCACAGGAAGGCACCTGGGCCCAGGTAGTGGGCAGGACGGCGGCTAGGGCAGCCAAAAAGGCCCAAACCGCCCCTGTCCCACCACCTAAGGCCCAGGTCGCCAAAAAGGATGAGAAGCCGAAGCTTGGGCGGCTGCCACGCACAGCGGCAGTCGCGTTAACCCTTCTGCCTGGGAGCAAAACCACCTACCGGGATGTTATGGTGGCTGCCAGGCAGAGGGTAAAACTCTCTGAGGTTGGGGTGGACTCTGTCCGCCCCAAGAATTCCAGGACCAGCGGTCTCCTGTTGGAGATTGCCGGTCCTGATAAGGAAGCCAAGGCGTTAGCCTTGGCCGAAAAATTGAGTGTGACGTTGGCCGGCGACGGTGTAACTGTGGCCAGGCTGAGTAAAAAGGCTGACCTTCGCGTCCTCGGCTTGGACGACTCGGTCACCTCGTCTGAGGTGGCCGAGGTCATAGCCGGCACGGGAGGGTGTCGGGTAGAAGAGGTGAAGACCGGGTTGATCCGGTCTTCACCAAGAGGGCTCGGCACCCTTTGGGTGCAGTGCCCCCTGGCAGCGGCCAAGAAAGTGGTCGCTGCTGGCCGCATCCGGGTGGGGTGGGCAGATGCCCGCGTAGTGGTGTTGAAACCCCGCACGGAGCAGTGCTACCGCTGCTGGGAGCTGAGTCATGTCCAGCAGCGATGCACTGCGATGGTGGATCGGTCTCACCTATGTTACAGATGCAGTGAGACCGACCACCAGGCGGGCCTCTGTACCGCTTCCGTCTCTGTTTGCCTCATCTGCAAAGAGGCAGAGCGGCCCGCGGATCACAAAACGGGGGGTAAAGCTTGCTCCCCGCCTAAGGCCCGCCGAAGCGGCAAGGGGGCACAGCCGTCGCCGGCTGCGCAGAAGGGCATGAAGGAAAGTGATAAGAGGACCAAGATCCCCAGTGTCCATAAAGTCCATAACGTGGGACGTTCCAGCGGGGGTGGTGCGTCCGCATCATCCTCCACCGTGGGATGTTCCAGACTTGTGGACACTGGGGACGAGGTCGAGCGGGCCGCAAATCCCGCTCAAATGTATGATGTTGGCCGGGGGGACGCCATGGACACGGCCTAACGTTCACGCCTCCTCACGGTCACATCATCCAGACCAATCTCAACCTTGTCATTGCAGCACAGGGCCTAATGGTTCAGGCTCTCTGCGGTGGCATGGTTGAGTTGGTCGTCGCTGCGGAGCCGTGCCGAGTTCTCCAGCGCCCGTCCTGGGCTGGGGACCTGGAGGACTCCGTGGTGGTCGCCCAGTCGGTCCCGTCACGGATCCAGCCGATAGCGCTCGTTGCGCGCGGCCACGGGTTCGTGGCGGTCGACTGGGCCGATTGTCTGATAGTGGGCGTGTACGCGCCACCGAGATGGCCCCTCAGTCGTTTCGACATCTTACTGGACGAGCTGCAGAATATTGTTTCTTCGCACGCAGATCGTCCAGTGTTCGCCCTCGGGGACTTTAATGCTCACGCATCCGCGTGGCAATCCCCGAGGACGGACCAGAGGGGTCACTCGGTATTGGACTGGGCGGCTGGCCTGGGTCTCTGGTTATTAAATCAGGACTCAGCCAGCACGTGCGTACGGTACCAGGACGAAAGCATCGTCGATCTATCTTTCGTCAACGCCCTGGCCGCGCGCCGTGTATCGGTGTGGGCGGTCGACGACGTGCAGACTCTCTCTGATCATGCGTACATACGCATATAGGTCTCCACGCCTCCCCCGACCCGCCCATCAGCACACCACCAGGAGAGGTGGGCCCCTAGGGGCTTGGATGAGGACGCCCTGATGGCGGCCGTTCTCGCAGTGGCCTGGCCGGGCGTTCCGGCTGAGCCAGTGGATGTGAACGCGGAGGCGGATTGGTTCGCGGACATCATGTCATCTGTTTGCGACGTGGGGATGCAACGTGTCCGCTCCAATCCGCCCCGCCGCCCGGTGTACTGGTGGAATGACACTATACAGCGCCTTCACACTGATTGCGGGGTCGCTCGCCGCCAGTACACCCGGGCGAGGCGTCGACACACAACCGACGCGACGAGAACGGCACAGCTGTATAATCATATCGTACGCTTACGAAACAGCTGCAGCTGGTCATCAGGAGTACCAAGGCTCAGGCCTGGGACGGACTTCTCTCGAAGCTCCGTGAAGATCCGTGGGGGCGCCCTAATAAAATTGTCATGGACAAGTTACGTCCATGGGCGTCTCTACTCGCGGAGACGATGGACCCTCCGCTCCTGGAGCTGGTGGTCGGCACCCTGTTCCCTTCTGGGGAGGTGTTGGCCCTCGTTTACACCATCGACCGTGCCTTATGGTCACAGGAGCTGGAGGTGTCCGGGGAGGAGCTGGCCTATGCCGTCAGACGCATGAGCGAGCGTAACATCGCCCCCGGCCCTGATGGCATACCTGGCGGTGCCTGGGTCATGGCACTCAGCGTCCTCGATCCCCGTCTGTACAGGCTGTTTAACGCCTGCCTCCAGACGGGGACGATTCCACTTCGGTGGAAGTGTGAACGGATGGTTCTCCTCAAGAAGGACAACAGGGTCGCGCAGTCGCCCTCCGCCTACAAGCCCATCGTGTTGCTGGACGAGGTCGGTAAGCTCTTTGAGCGCATCGTACAGCGTCGCCTTGTCCAGCACCTGTCTCGTGTAGGACCCAACTTGGCCGAGTGCCAGTTCGGCTTCCGGGAGGGACGGTCGACCATCGACGCGATTTCGCGCGTCAAGTCCCTCTCGGACTCGGCTACGTCCCGGGGGGGAGTTGCTTTGGCAGTATCCTTAGATATTCAGAATGCCTTTAACTCCCTTTCGTGGGTGACCATCCGCGGGGCCCTGGATAGTCACGAGGTGCCCCTTCACCTGCGGATGGTGGTCGGTGATTACCTCCGGGACAGGGCCATCATTTACGGTGGTCGCAATGGGTTTGTCAGGCGTGACATCAGCCGTGGAGTACCCCAGGGGTCCGTCTTAGGCCCTTTATTGTGGAACCTGAGGTACGGACACGGCTCTGCGGGTCTCCCTGTTGGCAGGCGTACACTTAACGTGTTACTCCGACGATACTATGGTGTTAGCCACCGGCAGGGACTTGGGGAGGACCATCTGTCGAGCGGAGGTCGCTGTTGCGTCCATCGCCTCGCGGATTCGGGGCATGGGGTTGGAGTTGTCCCCTCAGAAGACGGAAATAGTCTGTTTCCATCCTCGTAGGAGGGGCACTTCAGCTCCATGTCTGGTGAGGATCGGGTCGTCCGACGTCCGGGTGGTCCAGGATATTAAATATCTTGGTGTCTACCTGGTCGGCTCCTGCAGTTTCGTCCCGCACTTCGCTCGTCTGACCGTCAGATTGGGCCAACTCACGACCCATTTGAGTAGCATGATGCCCAACCTTGGCGGTCCAGACGAGCGGGTGCGCTGCCTCTACTGTGGTGTAATGAGGAGTGTGGCACTGTACGGTACCCCCATTTAAGCCGACGCATTGTCGGCAGCCATTCGCGTCATAAGTGGCTACCGTACAGTGTCCTATGAGGCGGCCACCACCCTGGCGGGTTTGCCACCTTTAGAGTTCCTGGCGCTCGAAGACGCCTACCTTTATGGGCGTCTTCATCCTGAGCGTCAGGACTCCACCCCGCCAGGGGAGACATTAAGTCGGGACGAGCTTAGGCTCCAGGCCCGGCGGTCCACCATGTCAAAGTGGCGAGACGATCTGTCTCGTCACGGAACCCATTGGACCGTCGAGGCGATCCTGCCCATCTTAGATAGATGGGTAGGTCGTAGCAACGAGCGGCTGACGTTCCGCCACCACCGTGGCGCCGCGGAGGACTCGGCGCGGCACACTCTTCAGGAGTGTCCAGCCTGGGGGTGCCGCGTTGGGTGTTAGCGGCGGAGGTGGGTCCGGACCTCTCGTTGGCGAGCATTCTATCGGGGATGCTTGGTCGCGGGAGCGTCTGGCAGGCCATGATCTCCTTTTGCGAGGAGGTCATCGTCGCGAAGGAAGCCGCCGAGCGGGTTAGGGAGCAATCCCTGCCAGCTCGACATCGCCTGCGGGGTCGGCGTCGTAGACGTTTGCCCCGTTCCGCCTCACGGAAGGGGGGGGGGGGGGGGTTAGAGTCTTCCACCTTCGGGTGGAGGTCGCTCCCAAGAACCCTTCGGGGGGCGGGACTTCGCCACCATCGCCGCGCCTACGGGCCGTGATGGTAGCCATTACGCCTCAGGGGCCACGATTCGGCATTTGTCGGGCCATGATATCGAGTCTGACGCACCAGGGGCACCTAGTGCGTCCGGGCCACGCCTGGCCCGAGGCATCGACGACGCCCGTGCGGGGTGGACCACTTAGGTCGTGCCCCACATCTTTGCACGGGTGTCGTCCGGGAGGCGCGGTCGGTGCGATTGGGGGATTGTACCAACCATTGCACGCGTCCCCCGGGACGGGAGTGGTGGCTGCGTGATCCAGCCATCGCTCATTCCTCGGACGGGGGAGTATGTCTCTTCGACCACACTCCTCTCCGGGAAGGGGGTCCTCCCAGTCACCATGGAGGATCCCGGCGCGGGAGGGGACCGGACGTCTTCGTCCAGATTTCCCGGTCCCCTCCCAGCAGCGCCGAGGACGGTCACCGTGGGGTTTTAGCCGGTAAGAGTCTGACATACCCCCGCAGTTCTCCAGCTCCGGGAGATCCATGAGGATTTCCCCACGTTAAAAAGAGGCTAGTTTTAGGTTTGGTTTTATTAGATGAGGTTCAAGTTATATTAGGTTCAAGTTATTCTGGGTTCAAGTTATACGGGTATCGAGTTTAAGGTTCATGTTATACGGAGTTTGATTTTAAGGTTCAAATTATACGGGGTTCGATTTTAAGGTTCAAGTTATACAGGATTTGAGTTTAAGTTTCACGTTGTACGGGGTTTGAATTCGTGCTAGGAGCGTGCGTGGTGTCGTCGCGCGTAACCTGTTGAAGATGGTCGATCGTACTGTTCCTTTCGGAGGAGACGATTCGTCGGCAATAGCCTCGGTTGTCGAGAGTCTAAGACACCCAGCGATCGTTGCGAGCTTTCGAATCATTTATGCTCGCTTCGTGTCGTCGGGTGAATATATAGACCGCTTCTCGAGGCTTGTACAACCAGCGAACGTCCCAACGAATTTTTTTTCCATTTACCCGGTCGTTGTTTACGGTACATTAGCGGACCCCTCGAGTTCTCGTAATCGAGAACTCGTCGGGTCCGCTTTTTTATGCCATTTTTTCAAAAAGTAATACGCCGCTGGCACTTTGCCGTTTTTCCACTCGCAGAATTGTTCCGTTGAGCTCAGAGGGGATCCGTTCCGTGCCGTTCACCCATAACCTCGTTGTCGAGAGTCTTGAAACCCGCCGCTGCGAGATCGAACTTTACTTGCTTGCTTTGCGTTGTCGGGAAAAATATAGACCGCTCGAGGCTGTGTGGGGTGAACGGTAGAGTGTCCTAACGAATGTATGAATTTTTTTCGTTTATCTCAGCCTGGTTGGAATCGACACGACTAGATGGTATTGGAATTTTGAAGAGACCGTCGTCGTCGTCGTTTGTTCGGAGGGGACGAATCGTCGCTCGCGCTAAGCCTCATTGTCGAGACTCTGAGAAAAACCTGCCGTTGCGAGATCGAATAATTTTATACTCGCTTCGCGTTGCCGAGGAAAGCTTTTATAGACCGCCTCGAGACTGTGCACGAAGGCGACGAGTGTCCCATCGATGATAACATTATTATGTTCACTCGAATGAGAGCGTCTTGCCGATCTCGAAAGCAATACGCCGCTGGGTGTTTGATTTTTTTCTTCTTAGTTTGACGCGCACGTTTATTCCAGGGGGGACGATTCCGCGTTGCCCGTTGTCCTCGTTGTCGAGAGTCTGTAATCCCGCCGTTGCGAGCTCGAACAATTTATGCTCGCTTCGCTTTGTCGGGAGGAAAAAGACCGCCTCGAGGCTGCTGGTACGCGGAGGAGTCCTAACGAATTTTTGAAAGATTTTTTTTTCTTCATACCTGGACGCGCGTGTGCATTTTTCGTAACTTTGAGGGAGACATTACGCGCCAACCATCGGCGTATGCGTTTCATCCGTAGGACCGATATATCGTGTTGCCTCGACCTCCGTCGAGCGGTGAAAGTCGCCACGGTTCGGCGAAGCCCGCGTCTCTTTCACTGGAGACGATTGGGTATCGACTTGTTCGAACTTTAGTACCAAGAGACTTAAAGATCAATAAAATATACATGTACGATTACCCTGAACGGTGGATCACTTGGCTCGTGGGTCGATGAAGAACGCAGCTAATTGCGCGTCAACGTGTGAACTGCAGGACACATGAACATCGACATTTTGAACACACATTGCGGTCCACGGATACAATTCCTGAACCACGCCTAGCTGAGGGTCGTTCACGTAACCAAAATACTGCTTGCGTTGCGTTTCGTCGAATCTTCTTTCCCCACGGTGCTCGAATCTGCCCACCGTCGTTCATTCTCGAATTAAATTACGAACGTTTCTGAGTTCGGGCGGCACCGAAAAAGGGAAGAAGAGAAGCGATACGCGACGTACAAGCGATCGTTGGACGTTCGTCCGAGTCGTCTGTGGCCGTGCTGAGGCAATCTGCGATTGGCAACGTGTGTGCGCGTGCGACGTGCGTAATCGTGTTCATGGAACTCGACGGTGTGTCGATCACGAACTCGCGTGAGTTCTTCGTGGCGTCGTGAGTCGTCCATTAAACAGACGATCGCCCACGGAGAACCGCTTCGTGTTTCGATCGCCGATTTTGTTCCGCGTTCCGAATTCGCGCACCCGCCACACGCATCGCCTTCGCCTGCCTTTAGCGCACGATACGAACATGCGCGCGCCCGACATCGCTTAAAATGAATTTTTTTCATGCCGCAAGACCGAGGAAGAATACTCGGTCGAGGGAGAAGAGATATACAAGAGAGAGAGCGACATCGTCGTAACGCGAGGGACGATGATGCGCATCCGATCGTTCGAAGTTCTCCTCGTACAGCCCCAGGGTGTTCGATGAAAATAACCCGTTCTCTCTGTTTTCTCCGCGTGTGTATAACATGTTCCGCGAGGGAAAAAAAAGATCTCTCGCGCGGAATGTCACTCGAACATAGGCCGTCGTTGCGCTGTAATGTCGTAACGTTATTCGTGAGGGCGCTCCAACTCGGCGTGTCCTTCGTTTTGAAGGATCAGGGTAATAAAATCGGGGGAAAAGGAGCCGCTCCGTTTCGATGTCTGCGTGTTACGCGCAGATGTTGGAACCGCTGGAGAGTATAAACGGTGTTGATCGTTCGCAGCTACGATGATAAAGAGGACGGATGTTAAAGAAACGCCAGTAGCTTGGTCGTCTAGCGAGAGTCTCACATTTTTTTTATATTTTTTACGAATCTTATATAAAAGAAATACCGACACACGAAAGACATTGGCGAGGTGCACAAAACGCCTCGACGAGAACAACAACGAAGAGGTGCGTGTAGTTCTCGCCGGTTTCTCGAGCGGTAAATCAAAGGATCGCTGTGTCGGAGATGGACGAAAGTTCTTTTCGTCGTCTGCCGTCCCCGTTCGCCGATGCTCTCTCCTCATCTTGTATATATTATACATACGAATCTCTTTACCTTCTCTCCGTAACCGAGTTCGATGGCACGAATGAATTTCGTGCGTCACGTAGAGACGACTTCAAATTAGGAGAGATTACCCGCTGAATTTAAGCATATTACTAAGCGGAGGAAAAGAAACTAACCAGGATTTCCTTAGTAGCTGCGAGCGAACAGGAATGAGCCCAACACTGAATCCGGCGGTTCCGCCGCTGGGAAATCTAGTGTTCGGGAGGATCCGTTTATCCTGAGACAATGAACCGCGTCCAAGTCCATCTTGGATGGGGCCATTTATCCACAGAGGGTGCCAGGCCCGTACCGACCGGTACGCGTTTCGGGAGGATCTCTCCTTAGAGTCGGGTTGCTTGAGAGTGCAGCCCTAAGTGGGTGGTAAACTCCATCTAAGACTAAATACGACCACGAGACCGATAGCGAACAAGTACCGTGAAGGAAAGTTGAAAAGAACTTTGAAGAGAGAGTTCAAGAGTACGTGAAACCGTTCAGGGGTAAACCTGAGAAACCCAAATGATCAAATGGAGAGATTCATCGACGACGATACTGGCTCCCGATGGCGCGCGATGCCCCGGTGGTACCATCGCGGTTCCACAGCGAGCGGCACGCCGTCGTCGGCGAACGTTCCGGTGATGTAGTCGTGCACTTCTCCCCTAGTAGAACGTCGTGACCCGTTGCGCGTCGGTCTACGGCCCGAGTGGGCGCCTGTGGCGTCGCAATCTTGCGCACGTGGCAGACCCTCGGTCGCCCGGCCGGCTGCGCGACGGTACACGTACGGTATCGGGCCGCAACCAGTCCATTCTCGAATGTACGTGCGTCTAGCCCGCCGCAAGCTCGGTCAAACTACCCGGTGGAACAGACTTTGCGTCGGCGCCGGGCCTGGCCAGCTGTTAGCAGGTGGTTCCTCGACTGCCTTGGTCTCGAGGTTCCTTAAAATGGGGAACAGTCCCCATTCTGGTGACGGGCTACGACTTCTTCCTTCTAGACGAAGTCATCGATGCGAGGGAGGCGCGGATACTCGTAGATGGAAACGAGAAGGCGATGCGTAAAAGTGCGAGTGAGCGCGTGCACTAGCACGCACGCGAACGCTGCTGGTTGCTGGATCTGCAGGCGTGTACGGCAGGTTGCCTGCGTGCAGGGATTGATGCTGGAGGCGGCAAAGAGGCTGATGGGTGGCAGGCGCTACGCCTGACGTCACACTACACTCTAAAAGAATATAAATCCTACACTTCCTTCCTACGAGATAGCGTATCTAAATGTTTACAAATCGATGCAATACAGTACTAATGCTTCATAAAACGTGATATCGCATTTCGTATCAACGGTTCAAAGTAAGTAAGTAGGTTGTAAAGCTCTATGCATCGCATTATGCTTATCTGCTTCTACCCTTCAAAAGAATGTGAACACTACACTCCCTTGCAGAGGGATAGCGCTTTTAGATATCTACTTGTCGAAGCAATAGAGTTCTGTTACTTCATTCAACGCGATGTCGCATCTCATTTCAATGTTTCATGATAGGTTGTAATATTCAATGCAACGCGGTATGTTTATCTGCACCTACACTTCAAAATAATATAGATCCCACACTTCCTTGATACGAGATAGCGTTTCTAAAAGTCTACGTATCGAAGTAATATAGTTCTGATGCTGTATAACTCCAACGTTCCAAAGTAAGTAAGTTATATTCTTCTATGCATAGAGTTATGTCTGCCTGCTTCTACGATTTGAAAGAATGTGAATTCTACAGTTCTATGCAACTAGATGGCGCTTTATAGTGTCTGCGCGTCAAAGCAGTATATTTCTAATGCTCCATGCAATGCAATAGCACATCTCATTTCAGCGTTTCAATGTAAGTAAGATGGAATCCTATATGCATGCACTATGCTTAGATAAGATAATATCAGATATATTATACTTCATTAGAATGTGAAGTCCGCAGTCCATGCAACAGAATTGCGCTTTAATGGGTCTACTTGTCAATGCACTAGAGTTCGTAGCCTGCATGCAATGCGATATCGCATCTCTTTTCAACGTTTCAAGGTAAGTAACCTGTAACCTTCTATGCATAGCAATATGCTTATATGCTTCTACACTTTTAATGAATGTCAATAGAAGGGATCCATAAAGCGGGATCGCGCTTCACAGTTTCTACGTGTCAAACAAACGTATTTCCTTGGTGGTATTCCGTATTCCGAAGATGGTAAAGTATGTAACATGTTATCTTCTATTCATGTTATTATACTTGTTTGCTCCTACACAGCAACCGATTGTGAATTCTGCTGTTTCTTCCAGCGGAATGGGGTTTCATATTGTCAGCGTCTCAAAGCAATAGATACCTAAAGCATTACACCATGCGATTGCACATCTCATTTCAACGATGCAAATTAAATAAGCTGTAAGCAATTATGCATGGCATTATACTTATCTGCTTCTATGCTTTATAATGCTTTGGGATGCGAGAATAACCTCAACCCCCCCCCCCCCTTAACTGCCTAAAGAGAAGTTGAAAATCTAGCGGTCCTGCAGGTGAGACACCCGAGGGGGCGAGAAGAGGTGATCGCCGAAATCCACTGATCGATGGCCCCGAACAATACCGAAGCGTACAGCTCGTCCCACCAAGGAGCCCCGAAGAGGATTCAGGAGATCCGAGGATCACCAGCGAATTCAAGGAATCTGAAGAAGAGAACGTGAGAGCTTATTCACTAAAGCGTCCTATTTTCATGCCGCATTTCATGTATCGCATATTGTATATTATATCTTATATCGTGAAGCGGGTGGTGATCCCCGGTCATTCGCGGCGTGTTGCGTAGTTTTCTATAGCCCTTGTTAGTTAAACCCACCTCGAGGCCATAAATAAAGAAGCCGTGACTTCAGTATCCCGCGACCCGAGTGTATGTACTCGGCTAGGCGTAGTCGAGAGGAGCAGCATTTCGAGGTTTCGAGCATTGTTCCGCCCCAAGTTTCCCGGGGTCGTGTAGTCTATTTCTTTGGTGCTTTCTGAGCAGCTGGCGCCCAAGAAACTATAGTCTCGCAGTTTCGAAATACCCTCCCGTTTCGGTGATTATTTTTGCGTTCGCGAGCCCGCGAAATGTTGTACGTAAGTGGATACATTGTAACGACAGATCGCTTTAGATTAAAGTACGTTTTACACCTTAAAGTATTTGAATAATTAACCCCTTCGAGCTTCCCTGACTTACTGTAGATAGGTTTCCGTCACAACTGATAGGGACCATTACTTTACATAGATATATAGAACATACATAGCCTTAAACGCAGAACTGAGAGTTTGAGAACTTCCTTCGAAACGTTGATAGTGATGAGCTCCATCGGATTTCATAGAATTTCAGAACTTACTTGCTATGAATCGTAGGCAGATAAGGGCCATCGCGTTACTTAGAATTTTAGAACTTGTTTACTCCAGCAAAGATTTCTATTGCCTTCGTCCGTTCTTTTAGAAGAGTTTTTCATAAACCACTTACTTTTCACGTTTGCAATACTTTTAAATGTATGCGAGGTGTAATCGTTTAAGTTTTAAAATGATTACTTACTGCTGATTATTATTTAGTAACTCGGTTATAAACGTGTCTGCATAAGATTTAATCCATATGTTCATAAGTCTGAAATTTATGCAGTCATTTGTTAGTCACTTATTGTTCAAACGACAAAGATTCTGACTACTTCAAAACGGTTGACTTTCATCAATTTTCTTAAAATCGACATACGGTCCAACTGCTTGCATTAAAGACTGTAATTAAAGTTTTCAAAATATTTTACCTCATATAGATAAATTCTGGAATTGAAGGTGATTGTTTGATTTTTCTAACTCCTGTTTAGAACATCTTTCCATTGGAATGTTCAAGTATTTTTCATATTCGTAATTATTGAAAATGTTTTGCTTGGTTCTTTAATTTAATATTTAGAATTTCCTGAGAAATATTTTTTATCGTAATGAAATATATAATTGCAATTATAATTCTTTATGAAATAATAATAACAGAGAGGAATCTATCCATTCTTGTAGTTTTGTAAAGAGTATTTAATCTCACTATTTAAAATGAAACATTAACATTTGTTTACAATCTAATGGAATTTAGTTACCTTTTGATTAAAATTCATAATGTTAATCTTCCGTAGTTCAACAATTGTGTGAGCTGTCCTCAGGAATCGCAGCTCAGTATTTATAAAATGGACGACAATCGAACAGCCTAACCAAACGTGATCAAACCGATTTTTCATTATTAATATTATAATGTTTAACTTATCCTGTATACTATTAAAATGCCCTTCGAACAATGTTTATTCACTTCCTTCCACCACTGTTTACAATACGTATGTTTCATTTACTATCAAAACCGTAAGTATTATCGCCTTTCTTTACTTTTTGTGACCTTCAGTGGCTTCATGTAACAGGTCGTTGAACTCGTTTTAAAATGCTCGATCGTATTACGGAAGAATAAACATACCAATTCATTTTAAAAAATGAAGGTGACCTTCAAATGTCCAACATACCTCCACTTACAAAAAAACTATTTTCATCAACGGATGGTACCTTTGTACTGTGCAATTTTATATCAGCAAAAATTTCTATGAAATTTATAGTTTCGAGGATACCTGAGGTGCTAATTATTACTACCCCACCCTGTATATTGTTATGGATGTGTCCAACAAGGAAACGATGAACAAAATTAAATTTAATATTACGATGTTTATTATATTACTTATAATATATTTGTTTTTCTGGAATTTAGCCAAAAAACAGTGTTCACGATGTCGGCAGATGAATATATTTGACTTAGAATTACAAGAGCCGACAATTTCGAAAGTAGAATATTTTTTTACTCCGCTAACCGAATCATTCCAAACGTTAAGTAAAGTGCGTGCCTTTCACAACAGTCAGATGCAAATTACGATACAACGTTTCCAAAAAATGGTACGTGTCACTCGTTTTTAATTTCCGTTTTTTCAAGCAAAGGAAATTTAATTGAAATATCCGCAAAATTTATGGACAAGAAATTTATTATAATCTTACGCAACATATATGATGGTGATAAACGATAAGTATATGGACCTGAGACTAGAAAGTATTGAGCAGAAAAAGAAACTGATAGAACTGCAAAGTAGATCGATATATCTCACAAATGATGCTTCTACGTTCATAAAATCTGTTAAATAAAGAACTATTGCAAATACCAGGTATAATCAATATTACTTCTGCTCAAAAGCTATAACAGAATTGGACCGAAATGGATATAAAACAGGAATTTATATATTCAAAGAGAAAAAATGTATTACTTACAAATTGCTTATGTTCGCAAAGATCTCACTAATTCAGGCTTCTTGTCTTGCAGAACTAATCATTCATTTAACATGGGAAGGGGTCGACGGATAGTAAAATATTCTCATATTTCATAGTCTCGCTCGATACGTCAATTGGATCATGTAAAACATCGGACACTAATTGCATCTACACCTTCAGACCTTAAATATATAATTACAACATATTTAATACCGTTTTAATAACACTTTCCTATTATTTATATCTATGCCTAATAAATATATATTAATCGAATAAGTTGTTTTACCAAAGAATAAGAGAATCTGAGGATTATAAATCTGAGCATTACATAACAAACGTGCATTACATACATAATGTTACATGTAAAAAAAGATGAAGACCAAAAAGATCGTACATAAGTTGAATCCACAATGCGGTCACAGAGATACAGAAACGGCAAAAATTCCCAACAATAATTAACAAAATTCAAAAAGGGTGGGGGTGAAAATCCATCTCCTTGACGATGATAAGAAACAAGTCTGCCTCGTGCACTACAATATCTCCAACAGCCAGCGGTTGGCACGCAAATGACAACGGATAGAAAGAATTCCGTGGCAGAATAGAAAGTGAATAGTAAGAAAAACATATTTATTTGTTAGATGTTTATAAATTCAAATTTAAAAGTCCATGTCGCATTTAATATACTATTGTTTAACAAGGTGATTTAATGTTGATTCAAATAGGCGTGGAGAACTAGCTGGTACTTCTGTCAATGTAATTTCATTTCTGCAGGATACAGTAAAAACACATTTACAATTTAAGCAAGGTTTCACTAGATCTGGCGGATTTTCTAAATTTTAGAATGGGATGATGGCGGTAGTAGTTGGTTCAGCGCCAGGCGATAAACATATACAGCAAGCAAAGTAACGTAAACGGATTTAAAATGTTCAAGATTATATAAATGAAACTATTACACTTTTATAATCCATGTACCGTTTCTGTTCTTTGTAACTTACAAAGAGTCTTAAGAATGTAACGCAACGTAAAGAAGATTGGAAACAGAGAAAGCAGGCCTTAATCGCAGATAAAGGAACCTTGGATCTGTTGGGTATCGTGGTTACTGGCATGCCATGTTAAGGGATGTGTCATTCAGTTTTAATTTTCTAAACGAGAACAATTCAAATAAATTTGGAGTCGACACATTGGAAAAAAATTTCTTCCAGTGAAAAACGCTGCATGCAGTGCAATAGCAACTTAACATCCCCTTGATATTTTACAGAAAATCTTATGTCATTTTCCTCGATTTACTAGAATCGAAACTATGAAATCTATTATGTAGTTTTTCTGCAACTGCTACCATACACACGCACGCGCGCATACACACACACGCGCACGTACATACGAAATCCATCAAGATCTGTATATCTATTGGCTATTACATGGATAACTTGTAGAATTCCATTTGTAATTGATAATTAGATTATAAATATTTATATGCTTTTATCAGAAATTTAAATACGTCAAAATTGCAGCACGCAGGTGTGTAAATATCACTTCGCGATCTCATTTCATTTTGGCAGTTATACATATATATAAGGATCGATCCAGGCATAAAACTTGATAATCTTTCAACTATAAAATAATTATGGAACATTAGACTTTTTGCTAGCGTTGGTCCATTTTATCATTTTCGGAACTTATGAAGCAGCTAGAACTATAATAACAATGTACTTTATATCTTTGCACATTGTTTCCAAAGAAAATATTAGATATGAATAACTATGTTCATTTTATTATAAATGTATGAGTAAAGTTCAATCTACATGAATAAATGTTTTCAAATTGTTGTAATTTATTTAATTCTTATCATTTAGCGATACAAAATGTATTACAAAAATATATAAAAATATATTTCACTTTAGTTTTTTCTAATATTTTAAATATTTTATATTATCATATTAAAATTTTACAAAAAATAACAAAATTTTTAGAAGTAGGAATAATTTTTCCTTAATTAGTTAATATGTCGGTTTTTTTTAAGAAGACGGTATTTAATTTTTCAAAGAAAGTTTCGACTTTAAATTGACCATTAATTTCTCTAATTTCATTACTTTTCGTAGATCACCGCTAATTTTCAACTTTTCCATTACAGCTTTGTCCATGCAAGTTTTAATTCTCCGAAAGATATATAATATTATGTTATTAGTAAAATTATTTTGCATTTCTAATTAATTGAAATGTAAAAAATATATTTTTTTTTATGAGAAAGCATTGCGAAAAAATTTTGGGTATCCATTGCTAATGTTGTACCTAGTGGTTGACTAGGTTCTCCTCTAGCTGCCGCACCCCTTTACTATTTTTAAGATCCAAAAACCGTGTACCAACTTCGTCGCCTTTAAAATTTACGAAATTTACATATTAACCTTTAGTTAATTATTTACACCTGGATTACATGCATAATGGGTAAAATCAGACATTCCTTTAGTTTTTTAGTATTGCCACATCGATTAAAGACTGATTAGTAACAGATTTACTGTCTTTGAAAAAATATAAGTGTACATTGCATCACCCATTATTTCCAGCTTCCTACTATAATTTTGTGATACTGGCTGTTGTTGCTTGTAGTTAATAATCCATAAATTATCGACGACTGGAGTTACCAACAACCGATAAAGTATGCTATCACACACGGTTATGTATATCTCGTCAACACTTCAGAAGAATGTAAATCCCACTCTTCCTTGCGATGGAATAGCGTTTCTAGATGTCTACGTATCGAAGCAATACAGTTAGTAGATAAGATATTAAATGCAACGCGTATAGGTAAAGTACAGTACAGTGTCTGCGTGTCAAAGCTTTAGACCTTTACTGCTCCATGCAATGCGATGTCGCATCTCGTAAACCTGTATGCATATCATTATGCTTGACTGATTCTGTACTTCAAAAGAATACAACAACAAGGGCCATCACAATGTCTGCGTGTTAATACAGCGGAATTTTAATTGTCAATGCAATGTCATGGCGCATCTAATTATAACGTTTCGAGGTAAGTAATCTGTAACCTTCTATGCATAGCATTATACTTATTTGCTTCCGAACATCAAAAGAATGTCAATCATACAGTTCCATGTAACGGGATGGCGCTTCGCATTGCCTGCGTCTAAAGCAATGGCGTTCTACTGCCCCATGAAATACGATGACGCATCTTATTCCAACGTTTCAGAGTACGTGAGCTGTAATCTTCTATGAATACCGCTACGCTTATCTGCTTTTACACTTCATAAGAATGTGAATTCTGCAGTTATGTGCTACAGGAAGGGGGTTCATAGTGGCTATCTCTTAAAGCAATGGAGTTCTACTGCTCCATTCAATGCAATGTCGCACCTCATGTTCACGTTTCAAGGTAAATAGATAATATCATAATATTAGAAAAATATAGCATAAAATGCGCCGTCGCATAGCATAGAGCAGTAGAAGTTTAATTATTTCACACGCAGACAGGCACAATAGAATTCGCGTTGTTTTGAAGTGTAGAAACAGTCAAGCATAAGGCCATGCATAGAGGATTACAGCTTACTTACTTTGAAATGTTGAAATGAAATGCGCCATCGCTTTGCATGGAGCACTAGAACTCCATTGCTTTGTCACGCAGACACTATGAAACGCCATCTCATTTTATGGAACTGTAGAAATCACTTTTTTTTGGATGTGTTTAAGCAGATAAGCATAACTATATTCACAAAAGATTACAGCTTACTGACTTCGAAATTTTGAAATCCGATGCACAGACGCATTGCATGGAGCATCAGAACTCTACGACTTTGACACGCAGATATTATGAAGCGCTATTCTCTTGCATGAAACTGTATGTTTCGCATTATTTTGAAGAGTAGATGCAGATAATCATAATGTTACTAATAGAATATTACAGATTCCTTACTTTGAAACGCTGAATTGAGATCCGCTATCGCATTGCATGGATAATTCACATATAATAATGTAAACTCCATTGCCTTGACACGCAAACACTATGAAGCGCCATTCCGATGCATTGAACTGTAGAATTTACATCCCTGTAAAGTGTACTTAATTTATCCACAGGCGGACAGGTTGAGGTTCCATCCTGTCGCATGGAACTATAGATCTCACATTCTTTTGAAGAGTAGAAGCAGCTAAGCATAATGCTATGTATACAAGATTACAGCTTAATCAATTTGAAACTTTGGAATGTGGTGCGTTTTCTAAATTGCATGCAACATTAGAACTTCATTGCTTTGACGCGCAGGTATTATGAAGCGAATTCTTGTTGCATAGAACAGTAGAATACACATGCCTTTGAAACGTAGAAGCAGATAGGCATAATGCTGTGCATAGACTATTGCAAAGATCTTATTTCGAATCGTTGAAATAAGATGTTACATCTCATTGCATGGAGTATTAGAAATCTATTGCATCGGCAGGCAGGCAGTTTGAAGCGCCAACCCGTTGCATGTAATCGTATAATTCACATTCTCTTGAAGTGTAGAAGGAGGTAAGCTTAATGCAATGCATAGAACACTAGAGCTTATTTACTTTGTAGTGTTAAACTGAGATACGCAATGGCGATGCGTGGAGCATTAGAACTCTTCTCCTTTGATTGTAGTCAATGTCAAACTCAAGAACGCTGCATAAAATTGTAGATATCGCATTCTTTAGAACTGTTGAAGCAAGTGAGCATTATGCGATGCACAGAAATGAGAAGCGCCATCGCAATGCATGGAGCATTCGATCCATATTGCTTTAACAGGTAGACCATATGAAGCCCCACATCGTTATAAGGAACTGCAGAATTCACATTCTTTTGAAGTGTAGAAGTAGATATGCATATGGCTATGCATTAAATATTACAGCTTACTCATGTTCAAGCGATGAAACCAGTTGTGCTGTCGCATTGTGTTTGAGTACACGTAATGATGAGGCTTATTTTCGGTTGAGCTAACGATGGGTTTAAATCTTCGTCACGAACGTATTCGTCACCGTTGCAAAGTACGCCCTAATTTGTGTTACAGTAATAGGGAAGTAGGTAGATACAATTGGAGTTGACTCGGTATCTCAACGATCAACTATTATATTTAACTTAAAATAAATTGACAGAGGTTGAGTGCTTTTCATGTTTTTTGATGTGCCTGAATGCGAACTTCTACTAAGCTCTTAATCGATAAAGTCAGAATGTTTTATTGTAAATTCGTGTGGAGGAATGATTAAGGGTGCGGCCAGCAAGATATATGGTATATTCAATTTGAAAGATCACTACGAATACTTAATTTTGATATTTATGATGGTGCGACATCCTGTTGCATTACGAGTTTATTACTGCAACGTGTCGGCTAGTGTTATTGCAGGATTTGTGAAATGAAGTGTCTGGCAATCAGATGTTTCGTTGAGTGAAGTATGACAAGTGGCTGAATAAGGATGAACGGTTTAATTATTATAGCATGAGAAGCATGTCTTCCGCAAGACATCCTCCTCCCGTTGAAAGGCTAGTGAGCAACTAAATGAATATGTGATGTAATAAGAGGTAATAGTGTGTGTATGTGTGATCGTGTGCTTACGTACTTACTGTTGCTTTGGTCTTCGGATGAGTTGCATCCTTGATGGATTCCGCGAAATCTCCTCCCTTTGTTTGAATCGGCAATGGAACAAGTTTTTTGACACTTAGGTCAAACGTGTTCGAAACCGTCCTAACGGTGACTCCGTGCTTGATGCTATTAAAACCGGGATAGGTTTAGATCACTCGTCCTAGTGGCCATTGCATGGACAGCGTGTTTTCTTCTGTCTAAGGAGGAAGATCGTTCCCTACGTAATCCGATGATTACACATCGTCCATTTGATGCGGCTAGTGGGCTCGTTTAAATATTCGCGATGCCAACGAGTCCAAAGGCATTATCGCACCTTTTGGACATGTTGCCAACTAGATGAACAATTGGATTGCGTGTCTTCATATAGTTGTGTTTCCGTAGAATCGTGAGAGCACCGCCAATTAGGAAATGTCCCGGGATGAGGACTAACAGGTCATTTGGATCTGAGGAAATTGGAGTGAGTGGGCGGGAATTAAGGATAGCTCCGATTTGGGTTATAAGGGTTGTAAATTTCTCTATTGCGAACAGCTCAGTTTTTGCAACGCTCGTTAAATGGTGCTTGGAGGGTTTTACTGCGGCCTCCCAGAGGCTTACAAAATATGGTGCCTTTGGTGCGATGAAGTGCCAGTTGATTGATTGATTTGATAAAAATAACGTGACTTCTTTGTGGTGTTCTTCTGAACGTAGTAACTCCTTAATCTCTTGAAACTCATTATTTGCTCCGACTAAGTTTGTTTGAGATATTGTCAGAGTATAGATTTATGCGTAATCCCCGTCTTGCGATGAATATTTGTAGAGCAGCGATGAAAGCTTCACTAGTGAGGTCGTGGACAATTTCGAGATGAACAGCTTTTACTGCCAGGCAGACGAAAACAACCACATAATTCTTTTTTCTTCTATAATTATGGTATTGCCGCTCTTTAATGAAAAAGGGTCCGCAATAATTGATGCCTACATTGATGAAGAGTCGAGATTGGGTGATGCGTTCTTTCGGTAGATTGCCCATACAGTAATTGCCTGCTGGTGGGTTGGTGCGGCAGTAAAGATCACAACCCCGTATTGCTTTCCAGACTTGGCTTTGGCTGTCAATGGGTCAATGTTTTCAGCTTATGCTGTATAATGCTGTTTGGTTTCCAGCGTGTAAATATGTGAGATGTTCGTTTATAATGATACGTATAGTTACATGAGTTTTCGGCAGAATTATGGGGAGTTTCTGGGAGAATGGTAGTGGTGAATGTGCAATCGACCACCCTCTCTCAGGATTCCATCTTCGTAAAGGAATGCATTCAATCTTGTCAATTTCCCTTGATTTGGTTGTGCCTCTTGTATTGGCATCCGTTGAGAAGCCGTGTAATTTCACCGGGGATGACTCTAACAGTGGCCTTCAGCACGCCGACCTCGATGTGGTCGGGTCCTGGTGCTTTTTTATTATTGAATGTCCTAACTGCACTCGCGACTTCCGCTTCCGTGAAGGGAGCGGCGTCGGGAGTGTCGGGTGCGATGCGTGCACTCTCCCTGATTTCACGCTGCGCCGGCGTGTCTTCTACTTCCCGGTCGTCTGGAATGTGGACCCTCAGGAGCAAGCTGGCGGTTTCGCGGCTATCATGCGTTGTTTCACTACCACGCCGGAGGGTACTGAGTACTCTCTCGACTCGAAGTTTGTTCGCCTCGAGTTTATATACGATACTCCAGGGCCCCGAGTTCCCGTTCGACGTTACGAATCGCTGCCAGCTTTCGAGTTTCGTCCGCTTCACCTTCCTACTATATTCTCGCAAAGAAGTGCGATACTTTCGTAGTTTTTCATGGCGAGCGGTTTCTTCTCTTTCCTCCTGGTGGGCGCGACGTAGACGGTACACGGACTTCTTTAATTTCATAAGTTCGCGGGTCCACCACGGGTTGGACTTTCTAAAAATTCTTTTCCGTGGTATTGACGCGGCACAGGCATCGGAGATGACTTCTGTGAGCGTTTCTGCCATCCTTTCGACTTCTGCCATAGACTCGAGCCTTAAGGTTTCGAGCCTCGATCTAGATTGATCGGCCAGGCGTTCGGAGAAGAGCTCCCAATCGGCCCGACGAGTGTCGAACCGAGTGCTCGCTTCGCCCCGTCCCGCCGCTTCGGCTCTCGGCACTCTTAGCCCGATATCTATGGCGTTATGATCGCTGTTTACCCAGCCACTCCTGACCCTCCAGCCCCGAACAAAGGGGAGCATGGATGGCGACGCTAGGGTAACATCGATAAAAGACGAACCCCTGGTCGACCAGTAGGTAGGCGGCTGTTCAACATCGTTCACAACTTCCATGCCAAACGCTCGAATGAGCTCCTCGAATTGAGCTCCTCTATCGTCTGTGATCTGCGGCCCCCAGAGTGACGACCGAGCGTTGGCATCTAGCGAAACTAAGAGCCTCTGCCCCCTCAGGGAACGAAACACCACTTCGAGGTGCCTGAGGTGCCCCTCGATATCGTCGCTAAACTGGAAGTAGCATGACACGACGTATACCGAGAAGCCGGGCGCCAACACCTCCGCGCAAACAGAGTGCGGGGTGCTAAGCTGCGAGACGAAAACCATTTCGAATCGAGGGTTGCAAACGGCGACCGCCGCCCACGGGTATTGTGAGCCGATGGCCGCCACCTTCGTTCCGATTCCTAAACCGCTCACGGTGTGGCTCGAGCCCAGCGTTCTATTGTATGGTTCCTGTAATAGCAGGACGTCTAAACGCTTCTGGATTACGAGCTGACGCACCTCTCCTGATACTGTAGCTGAATGCTGCATATTCAGCTGTAGGATTCTAATTCCCGTGGACGCAATTACGGACGCGGACGTCTGCGTCGACGTCGGTACGGTCGCGGTCGCGGTCGCGGTTGCGATGGGATCGGATTGGGTCGCGGTCCGGGCGGTATCGCGGCGCTAATATTCGCCTATATTTATTCGATTTCGCGGTTTTCTACTTTGGACTCAGCCGGAGATTCCGAATCCGACCTGAGTTCCTCGTCGCATCTAATTAGGCGGACTTGGACAGCGCGAAGGCTGTAACCTTGAGGCCGCGCCAAAGTGTTCGCAGGAGTACACCCAGCCGCGGCATGGCGATGAAGCCTGAGGGTGGCCGTCATCGAGCGCGTTACCGGGCGGCTATGCTGCTCGACAATGGGGCCAACACCAGGGGACGAGGTCACGGGCCGAAGATTTTTCTCCCGCCTTGACCTATTCATCGCCACGATAACCTCACCCAGTCCTGCTCTCACCCGGTGATCCGCACGGAGGGCTATTTTACCTCCGGAATATTTAGAACCAGATGTGGCCATCATGATTTTTCGAGAAAAGGGGGGTTAACGCTTCCTACTTCGAGTAAAGGTGGGGTCGTCGATTCCCATCGGCGCGCGTCGGACGCCGCTCTGCCTCGTGGTGCTTTTTTATGTTTCGGGGGGGGGGGGGGGTAGGGTCGTCGCTCCCCATCAGCGCGCACCAGCGCTGCCCTGCCCGGGCCGCGGCCTCCGGTTTTCCGATTTTCCGGTTAATACGCAAGGGAGACGCACGCTAGAGCCGCTTCTGTTTTATGTTCCTGTTTGTATGTGTGAGGTATATCTTTTCTGCAGCGAACACTGCCGAGGATATACGTGTGTAGTATTTTAGTGTGTTGTAGATCGTCCGCCGACGATTTTCGAGTTCCAACATCGAACTAGGGTATCCCTGGTCTACCTGCGGCACCCTTTACGGCGTTCGGCAGGTAGCTGGGACCCTTGCGATGACTAGCTTCGAGCTATTCACCTGTATGTTTACGTTTTACTTAAGTTTTTCTACTTAAGTCTTTTTTGGGACTCGTATATTTTTATTTCGAGGCCGCGGTCCTGTTTGATAGAACCCACGCAAGAGCCTCGTCGGTGGCCGCAGTCTGGCAATTTTTGGACACTCGCTGGAGCCTCCTCTGGAAGTTGTACATTAATACGTTATACATGACGAGGACTCACGCCAGGGCTCCTCGGAGGAGATCGCGGTCCTGTTCCTGTGAGGATTTGAACTCACGCAAGTCTCGTTATTTCCGGTGAGCCGCGGTCCGGCCATGCTCCCTCCCGTGCTTCCGCGAGAGGTCCAGCTCATGCTTAGGCTCTCTCGCAAGAGTCACCGGTGGAGGCCGCGGTTCTGTATGAGTCAGGACACTCGCAGGGGCCTCGTTACACAGATGTTTGTGTTCGTGTGTAAGTGTGTGTGTTTAGTGTACCTCGTTCCTGCTGTGCGCACAGCAGAGGGTATACGCGGTTGATTCCTCGTTCCGGTGGTATATCGGGACGAGTTATCGAAGGTCTTAACGAAAGCGGGCCGTCCGTGGGCGGAATTTGGGGTCTCGTATTCGAAATTGGGTGTCTGCTGATCGTCCGTCAAACATTGAGAAATATTTATCGAAAATACTTGAAAATATTCGGCCGGTCGATTGGGGCCCTTGCGACGGTCGAGTACGTGGTTAACCGCCTGGAAGATTCGTATTGCGGCCACTTGGCTCGTTCGAGACCCCTTTTTTTTATGTCTCAGCCAAATACGAGCCAGGTCATATGTGCACGTTTACCTTGGGAAGCGAGTAGGCCGGTCGGCGAGAGATAGCCGCTAGTTCCCCGACATCTAAACTCGAGCCGGAACCTCGCGTGGCAGGTGTTATTTCCAGTAGCGATTTGGCAGTCGAGAATATTTATTTACAAAATGTTTCCTAGGATAATATTATAATATTCGAAAATATTCTCTTTGAAGACATTTGCTTCGGGACCGTGCCCCACCGGTCCCGTTTTTCGTAGGTCATAAAAATAGCCGCAGGTACCTGGGGTTTACCCCGAGTGTCAGCGGCATGTTGCCTTCGAGAAAGTCTTTGGATAAGAATTGGAGTGATTGAGTTCAGCTACCGTTCAAACTCCCTTCTCGGTATGAGATCTTTCTGCTGTCGAACCTGTGATCGTGACAAACCCGTCGATACGTGTCGCCAGTCGTCGATGTTCATTCTTGTTTGCATTTCCGATACGCGACTTGCTACGAATGTTTATAGGGTGTGTGACGATCTTTTGAGCCAATGTAAAGTGATGGTGGAATCTGTCCAGGGAACCGTGCGATTGCACTCTAGCTGTAGGACCTGGCGAGTCGTGATCATTAACAACGTAAGCAGTAGTGCTCCGCACAATTCGGGTCGTGGAATCGATTGGCTTTTTACGGTTGCTACTTTTGCTTTCGCATGAGGAGTTCTGCTGGTATATTACTTGCTGGCCCTTACTTATCGACGGATTGTAGGCAGATAGAAGGTCCATAGGCTTCCTTGCTGGCGTCACAGAATCCATGAATCTCCATGTATTTTGTCTTATTGATAACTGAAAGATGTGCAGTGGCAGTTGAGCACAGTACATTATCCCCTCGGTACGAATAGCCGTCGGTAGTGATTCTTCCCAATCCACCATCAGGGTGGAAATCTTCTTCAGCAGGCTCTTGGCTACGATTAGAACTGGACCAAGGAGGCCTGATGGGTCGTATATTTTCGCGATTTCAGAACTGATTGAGCGTTTGGCGATGCACGGTATGGGTGATTCAGTTTTCACTGTATACACATAGTAGTATCTGCGTGTCTTGAAAGTAAAGATCTAGTGCTCCATGCAATTCGATGTCGCATTTCATTTTAGCGTTTCAATGTGAGTAAGCTGTAGTCTTCTATGCATAGTATTATGCTTGTCTTCTTCTACACTTCAAATGAAGTTTGAAAGCACTGCGTGTCAAAGCAGTAGAGTTGTAATGTTGCATGCAATGTGTCTTGCGACATACATACGATTTATGCTATAATAATTGAGCCATTTATCTTTGTTCAGACACTCGTCATAATTTACTCAACGAAATATCTGGCTACCAAACACCTAATGCACAGATACTACAAAATCGCTGTTAAACACATAACAGCAAAAAGCTCTTAAAGCAGCAGGATGTCGTCTCATCATAAATTTCAAAATTAAGTCGTCGTAGTGAATCTTAAAATTGTATATAGCATATAGCTGGCCGTTTTACTGCTTTATTGCCTGCTCCTCTCATTGGTCGCAACCGACCTACAATCCTTGGTCCCACCCTTCGCGCCTTCTTGTCATCTGACAGTTTCTGAAAAAGAAGCAAATTTTCAGATTTTTCACCAATAACGTCTCATCTGATTGCCACACCCATGACCACTCCTCCCCACAAATTCACTTTAAAACAACAACACTTCATGGCTGAAGAGCTTAGTAGAAATTCTGATTCGGACACATCAGAGAATATGAAAAACACTCAATTTTCATTAATTCATTTTACGTTAAATATAATTCTTTGTTAAGGAATCGTATCAATTCCAATTATATCTATCTACTTCCCTATTACTATAACACGTATTAGAGTGCACGTTGCAATGGTGACGAAAAGGTTCGTGACGAAAATTTACGTCCATCGTTGAGTTATCATCCGAAAAGAAGCCTCGTCGTAACGCGTGCATTTTGGTCGTCCGAGCCTGATTCAAAATCCTGTGGACTGCGAGTTATTTAAACGAACAGTTAAAATCAGTGATGTGAGTGCCCGAACTACAGTGTCATTCAATCAACATTCAGCGACCGAAGAATCAAGCCAGTGATCAAGCCAACGCTCCAGGACAAATTGAGATCCTCAGCAGCAGCAAGCCAGCAGGGATCCAGACATCATGGCAGATCTCAACATATCTGACATCTTCACATCGAAACAGTAGACTCGAATTGACGTTTATTCGTCAATTCCTTCCTTATCCATATTCCACGATATCAACTCAATCTCTCAAACAAGCTCAGTCCATTTGTCCTAGAATTATTCTTAGTTCCCTGCGGCGTAAACGCGGTACCATGTTCGGTCAAATCACTGTCTTCATGCGACTTCTTAACACATGTGAAACATCAGAACAACCGAGTATACGTTTACTAAAAACCCACCTATACGCGTTAACTGAAACATGGAAGCGATTCGATGTCATCTAATTTGACCTCAAAGAATTAGAAAAAACAGAAACGTCACACCGCTACAAAATTCAAAACGACTACTTCTCTATCATAACTCGCGCCGAATCTCTAATCGAGAGAAGTGTTCCGAATGTCACGAGGAGAAACACGTTCGAATCATCGGCCACTTCCTCAACCATCCCATATGCCATTAAATTACCAGAAATGCAACTTCCAACATTCGACGGAACATATGAAATTTGGGCATCGTTCTATGATGTATTCTCATCGATCATCGATCGTAACGAGAACCTAACTCCAGTTCAAAAATTGCAATACCTGCGGTCGACATTAACCGGAATGGCCGCTGTCTGCATCGGATGCCTTAGCACAACGGACGCAAATTACACCGACGCGATCGAGATATTAAATTCGATTGTATAAGACGGGCTGCCTCTAACCATTGCGATGCAATCTGGAATATTCCAAGTCCACCAAGGGACACTGCAGAAGCACTAGGCAATGTTATCGATACCGTCAACTAACTTCTTCACCACTGAAAGATTTCAGAGGAAATATCTCGCAATGGAACACTTTTGCTTTCCATCATTCGAACAAAGATAAATGCTAATACGATGTTCTAATGGGAACTCACGGTAGAGGACAACAAAGTGCCGCCTTACACGGATCTTCTAGAGATTCTGGAGAAACGGGCCAACTGTGTACCAGAGATGAACCCAAGAGCAAGCTCAACCGCAAGTTGGGTCGACGGAAGAACATCGGACGCGAAACCAGGTGTTCTTGCCACAAGGACATTCTAATGACAAACAGAAGAATCATAAGAACCCAAAAGTGTCTAGTATGCCACGGAGGACGCAGCATCTGGGCATGTGAAGAGTTTCACGGGCTCTCAGTCCAGGACCGCAAGGCAGCTGTCGAAAATTCTTCACTATGAATAAACTGCTTGCGCAAGAAACACAAATATAACCTGTGCAACAGCGGCTCCTATCGCGTATGTAACCAGCAATACCACACAATACATCACCAAGCGCAAAGAACCTGGAAACAGACTACTTCTAAACCGCCAATCATCACTCCATCCAAAGAATAGGAACCGATAACGAACGGAGAATCTTCAATGTCCGAATGATTTCAGGACGTTGAGGCGCCGAAGGAAGGGGGACATCAAAACGTGTTTGCCGTCGATTCAGTCACGAGCGAATTATTCGTAACCACACAAATTCACATTTTAGACAACGATCAACAATTAGTCAACTGTCGAACGTTGATCGACACGTGCGACAACTATAAATTTCATGTCAGAGGCCCTCACGAAGAATCTCGGCATTCCAAGAAAATGCTGCACTGTATCCATCGGTGTTCTAATCACAATGTACGCAATAGCAAGACACTCCATCACAGTAACCTTTAAGTCAAGGGTCAACGATTATGAAGGAGATCTGACCTTTCTTACAGTTGCAGATATCTCATTATCCAATCCTGATCAACCCATTGATCGCTTGGATATTCCGCTCAGGATTCCGAGAAATCGATAACTAGCCGAACAAACTTTTTGTTATCCAGCGTCAGCTAACCTGTATCTCGACGCTGGAGTCGCCATAGCGCTGTTATAGATTTATATTTTCAAAGAACAAGGCTCGGATGGGTAATCGGAGGGAGTACCCTAACCACCCAACCCAAATACAGCAACTCATAATATCATACTACCACGGTACTGCGTTAATAGCTACTACTATTCACGTTCTTCTGAAGTGTGGAAGCAGACAAGCATAAAGCAATGCATAGAAGGTTAATGAGAGGAAATGGGATGCACCATCGCATTGCATGCAGCATTAGAACACTACTGTTTTGATATGCAGACACTGTGAAGCGCCATCCCGTTGCATTGAACAGTAGAACTCTCATTCTTTAGAAATGTAGAAATACATAAGCATAATGCTATGCATAGAAGATTATAGTTTACTTACTTTGGACCGTTGGAATGAGATGCGCAATCGTATTGCATGACGCACTAGAACTCTACTGAATTGTCAAGCAGACACTGCGAAGCGCCGTCTTCGAGTATGGAGGAGTAAAATTTACATTCTTTAGAAATGCAGAAGCAGATAATCACAATCCTATGCATGGGAAAATACAACTTACTTAATTTGAAACAATGAAATGAGATGCGCAATCACATTGCATGGAGCGTTAGAACTCTGCTGCTTTGACACGCAGCGACTATGAAGCGTCATCCCGTTCCATGGAACTGTATTATTCACAACCTCTTTATGTGTAGAAACAGATAAGCATACTGCTATGCATAGAGGATTACAGTATACTTTCTTTGAAACACTGAAATGAGATGCGATATCGCATTTCATGGAGCAGTAGCAGCTATTTACGTTGTATTAGAAAAACCACAAGATTGATATGCAAAACTTGTAAAGTTACGTTACACTTGGGGAATTGTTTTGCCACCTCTCATCAAATAAAGAAATATTAAATGAATGCGGAATTTAATTAAATGGAGTTATTTTATAAAAAGCAGTTAAGTTTATAAAGCTGTTATGAATTTTGTTTTATATTTGTACGTTTTAATATTTATCACACAAAGGAATAAATATTGTTGTATAATAATGTTGAATTATTTCATGAATTTACGTAAAGTTTTTTTCAAGCGAAGAAATGTTTACAAATAGTGCAGACGGCAAAGTGTTTCTACAAAAATATTTCCGGTCCATGGCGATGTTTCACTGCGCAAACATGTGGTTGTGAAAGTGATAAGGAACATCGGAACTGTGTTGCTTCGATACGTAGATACTATGGAGTCCCATCCCGATGCTGGGAATTACAGAATTCACACTCATTTGAAGTTTAGAAGAAAATAAACATAATATGTGTATAGTAGATTGCAACTTACTTACTTTAAGACGTTGATATGGTTCTCGCCATCGCATTGCATGGAGCATTAGGAATCAATAACATTGACACGCAGACACTACGAACCACCGTCCCGTTGTTTGAAGGTGAAGAATTCACATTCTTATAATGCGTCGAAGCAGATAAACATAATGCTATACATATAAATTTATAGTTTACTTACTTTGAAACGTTGAGTTGAAATGCGCCCTCGCATTGCGTGGAGCATTAGATCTCTATTGCAAAGAGACATAGATATTATGGAGCGCCATCCGGTTACAGAGAACTGCAAAATTCATATTGTTCTGAATCGTACAAACCGATAAGTGGCGCATATTATTTCAAACATACGGCATTGCATCTTGTGCATATTCGCGCATGTGTCTTGGGCTGCCTGTAAATGTGGATGGTAAAATGACAATTTTTCCCAGTTTACTGAGATTGCCATCATTTACAACTACATCACGTAAATGGATGTACTCTTCAGAACGCAATTTGACTTGAGTTAGTCGTATGTAGAGAAGTCTTTCACTTTCTGTTTTTGCATACATGTCAACAATGTATTGATGAAATAATTGTCTATATTTCAATATATGATTATCAGTATTCTCACGAATCATCGTTCGATATGCATAATAAATCATGGCACTGACCTTATTGTTAATGTCCACATTAGTCGTAAGATTTCTCATATTAACATTAAAATGATATCCATGCTCTCCTTGCCAAAATAGAATGGAATATTGTAATGCATCATATGAACGATGTGTTTCTGATACTTGCTGGACGTCATCATTTCTAGGATGAAGAATTATAGAATTATAAAATTAAATTCTTCACCAACTATGACAATTGCCACTTCATCAATCGTTGGTGCGTTGAATTGTCTTCGATGTTGACCAATAGGTATTTTATCTGCCTTTATTATCACTTTGTAATCGTCAGATGGCATTTGTTCAATGGCAGTTTTAAATAACTTAATTAATTCATTATGTTGTTCAAACAAATTTAATAATTTAGCGACAATCTTTTGTTTAGTACTCATATTCAGTTGACACCGTCTGTTGATTTGTTCGTCAGTATTTCCCATAAAATATATCTGAAGATATTTGTGATCAGCATTTGGCAAGGGTAGTAGTGATCCAGCATGGTGATAAATTCACCCCTGTACTTTAAATGTTGGCATATAATTTGCGCTAACGATATTCGTTGTTCGGAACGATGTCATTTGGAAGCATGAATTGTACTTGCGTATATTTTTCAAAAAATTTTTTGATTGACTTGTTTCACCTGATACTAAAGTTAATAATGGTTTACGTGGTGAACGCAAGTCTGGTAACTTTACTTTTCCACCTGCACATCACATACCTGGTGTTTCATTTTTAGATTTTTGAGCACCATAATACGTACACTGTTTATCCGCTTTTCCAGTAATTACACTTGGATGAAGACAGTAATTATAAAGGGAATTGTAATTGAAACTTCATAAATTCAAATCAGTATGTATCATTCGTCTTATCTGTGTCCTGCGAATGCGATTCCTTTGCTGCCTTGCTTACCTCTGTTCACTCGTTTCTAATGATCGAGCAAGAACAGTGTGAACTCGATCTCTTTCTTGCCTTGCTTGTCTCTGTTCACTCGCTTCTAATGATCGAGCAAGAGCAGTGTGATCTCAATCTCTTTCTTGCCTAGTTTTTCTCTGCTCACTTGTTTCTGAAACTTGTTCTTCTCTTTTCCTTTTTGCTTGATTTGTAGATCGACCAATGGCACTTCGCTTTGATGGCATAATTGTGGGATTAAATAAAACGTATTTCTAATTATTTTCTTCAGTTGGAAATCAATAACATTTTTATTTATTCACGTATTAATAATTTATTCTCGTATTAATAATTGCAAAAGTTTTTTGACTGCATTTTTGTATTTATTAGAATTTGCTGACGGAAAATCGAACGTCAAACGCATTAATGTTGTTTTTTGTAATTTAAATTAATTTGTTGAAATCTTAAAGGAAACAATTTATGTATTTAAAATATTTTAAATTTTAATATAATTTGTAATATTTAAACAATAATTGAAAAGATATAAATAAAACGATTCAATATTTTACTTACTTTGTGACTCATACTTTTATTTTTATTTCAACTATTATTATGGGTATGTTATTTTTTACAGTTTAATTTGACTTAAAAAAGTAAATTCTATGAGTAAATTTCATGTGTAAAAATTTAATTTTTCAATTTATTCATGGTTACACTTTTAACAAATATAATATTACTAATTAAATGTTATTTTGATATTTTTGGGATGTTTGTTCGGGAGTACCTAGAACCCCAAACCTGATTTTAAAAAAAATTTTCAAAAACCTTCCCGGAGATATACTTAATAATTTCCCAAATTTTCAATTTTCACGGCGATTGGATGTATGGTTTTTGAATCTATCGAGTACAGACAGACAGACAGACACACATTCAGTTATAAATATGTAGATAGATAGATTGATAGATAAATATAGGTAGATGAACAGTAGTTATTCATATTTAATATTTTCTTTGGAAACAAGGAGCAAAGACATAAAGTACTTTGTTATTATAATTCTAGTTGCTTCACAAATTCCGAAAATGATAAATTAGACCAACGCAAGCAAAAAGTCTAATGTTTCATAATTATTTTATAGTTTAAAAATTATCAAGCTTTATGCTTGGATGGATGCTTATATATAAGTATAACTACCAAAATGAAATGAAATCGCAAAGTGATATTTACACATCTCCGTGCTGCAATTTTGACGTATTTAAATTTCTAATAAAAGCATACAAATGTTTATAATCAAATTATCAATTAATAATAAATAAATAAATATAGTAATAAATAAATAATATAAATAAATAATAATAAATAAATAAGTAATAATCCTTTCTTATTGTACGCATCCTTCAACACATACTCAGTCTTTTTAATCTTGATGGATTTCGTGTGTACGGGTGCGTGTGTGTGCGCGCGCGCGTATGTGTGTATGGTAGCCGTTGCCGAAATACCACCTAATAGGTTTCATAGTTTCGATTCTAGTAAATCGAATAAAATGGCATAAGATTTTTTATAGAATATCAAGGTACGTGAAGCTGCTATTGCATTGCATAGAGCATTTTTCACTGGGAGAATTTTTCTTCCAATGTTTCAACTCCAGATCTTTTTTAATTATTCTCATTTAGAAAATTAAAACTGAATGGCATATTCCTTAACATAGCACGCCCGTAACCACGATACAACAGATCCAAGGTTCCTTTATTTTAAATTAAGATCTGCTTTCTGTGTTTCAAAACTTGTTTACATTGCGTTATATTCTTAAGGCTCTTTGTGAATTACAAAGAACAGAAACGCTACATGGATTATAAAAGTGTAATAGTTTAATTTATATAATCTTGAACATTTTAAATCAGTTTACGTTGCTTTGCTTGTTGTATATATTTATCACCTGGCGCTGAACCAACTACTTTTGGCAGCATCCCTTTCTAAAATTTGGAAAATCCACCAGATCTAATAAAACCTTGCTTAGATTGCAAATGTGTTTTTCTGTATCCAGCAGAAATGAAATTACATTGACAGAAGTACCAGCTAGTTCTCCACGCCTATTTGAAACAACGTTAAGTCACCTTGTTAAACAATAATTTATTAAATGTGACTTGGACCTTTATATTTGCATTTATAAACATCTAACAAATAAATATGTTTTTTTTACTATTCATATCATTGTACTTTCAGTGATTTATTATGTGCTGTCATTTGATATATTAACTGCTTGATTATATTTTATAATGAACCTTGCGTACCAAACACCGTTTTTACTCCTGATACGAGTGGATAGTTCTTCGTTTTATATTCTTATATCGCATTGATTATGAAAGTATATGATATCGTTTCTATGCAGTTATGCATAAATTCAATTCCGAGTAATGCTCTAAGAAGCATCCAAGATAACAAACGGCAAAATGCTGGCGACTCTATACCAGCACTATATTGTCACTTCGGAGGAGTGTCAGTTGATCCGTAGCCATCTGTGACCGGATTCGTTAGTTAAAATGTGAGAACGTGTAACCAGTACGTTCTAGATTAACATAAAACGCCGTGTGAATCGCGCAGCGCCAGCACCATCATGAAACACGTGTCATCGCTCAATTCATGAATCTTCTCAGCAATGACGTTGGGTCACATTTGGTAATGGGGAACCTGTGGTTTCATACAAATTAAAACCGTTAGATGTCAGTAGGTGTTCAACATATGAGTATTGATAGATATTTTGATAGTTGTTTTCCTATATTTATAGTTATTGAGAGAGTCATATATATTTCTTTCAACCCATCATTAACTAAAAATATTATTTATAAAATAAAATATTACTTACAAAATAAAAATTCATGCTGTTGCATCCCTAACTTCGCCTTTTATAATTTCTTAAATAACATGCTGTCATCGTATTTAATATAACCCTCAATTGCATGAATTTGTAACGATGAATTGAGAAAAATACATATAAAATAAATGTATATATTTTTATGATAAAGTAATTAACGACTTTATCGAAAAAATCGCCGTATTGAGCTAGTTTATAGAAAACAATTAAATCGAGTTCTTACATCTTTGTTTCGTGCCTGTGTATCTATTTTGGAATCAAAATAAATAAATTGCCTGGTTTAGTCATTTTTCATATTCGCTTATAATTTTTATGGAATCAGTTTTCCCATTAGTAAATGTCAGCCTACGCCACTACCACGCATGTAGCTATGGTCAGCTGATAGTATCATTGCCACGACCGTGTAGCCCGTGTGCTATATCGCGGTACATTAATAGTGCCGTGATACGCGTGTCGCCACAGTACTGAGAGTATGCCGTTACGAGAACTGAGTAGGGGCATTGTCTTTGCACAATTCTGCCACGGAATTCGTTCCATCTGTTGTCCTTGGCGTGCCAATCGCTGGTTGTTTGGAATATTGTAGTGCATGAGGCAGACTTGTTTCTTATCATCATCAAGGAGATAGATTTTCACTCCCCCTTTTTGAATTTTGTTAACTACTGTTTGGAATTTTTGCCGTTTCTGTATCTCTATGTCCGCATTATGGATTCTACTTACGTATGATATTTTGGTCTTCATCTTTTGTTACATGTAACATTACATATGTAATGCACTTTTGTTATGTAATGCTCAAAGTTGTAATCCTCAGATTCTTTTACTCTTTTGTAAAGCAACTTATTCTATTAACATATATTCATTAGGCATAGATGGAAGTAATTAGACAATGCTATTAAAACGGTATTAAATATGTTGTTGCAATTATATATTTAATGTCTAGAGGTGTAGATGTAATTAGTGTCCCGTGTTATGTGATCCAATCGACATATCGAGTAAAGCTATGAAATATGAAAACCTTTTCCTATTCCACAACCCCTATCCATGTTAAAGGAATGATTAGTTCTGCAAGACGAGAAGCCTGAATTAGTAAGATCTCTACGAACATAAGTAATTTGTAAGTAATACATTTTTTCTGTTTGAAATATTTGCCTTTGCATAGAATAGAATGTATAGATATAAATTCCTGTTTTATATCCATTTCGATCCAATTCTTTTATAGCTTTTGAGTAGGAATAATATTGATTATACCTGATTTTTACAATAGTTGTTTATTTAACAAATTTTATAGACGTAGAAGGCATCATTTGAGGGGTGTATCGATCTACTTTGCAGTTCTATCAGTTTCTTTTTCTGCTCGCTACTTTCTATTCTCAGTTCTATATACTTATCCTTTATCACCATCATATATGTTGCATAAGATTATAATGACTTTTTGTCTTTAAATTTTGCGGATATTTCAATTAAATTTCCTTTGATTAAAAAAACGGAGATGAAAAAAGTGACACGTACCATTTCTTGGAAACGTTGTATCGTAATTTGCATCTGACTGTTTTGAAAGGCATGCACTTTACTTAACGTTTCCAGTGATTCAGTCAGCGGAGCAAAGAAATATTCTACTTTCGATATTGTCGGCTCTTGTAATTCTAAGGCAAGTACATTCATCTGCCGTTATCGTGAACACTGTTTTTTGGCTAAATTACAGAAAACCAAATATATTATAAGGAACATATTGTGACGTGGTGTCGTCACAAGACTCGCTTCATCCCCCCCCCCCCCCCCCCGCTTCGGTTAGCTTAGCTCGCTGATCACCACCCATGCGAGAAGCGCGACGCGGACCATCGCGATAGCTGTATTTGTAAGAAGCGTGAGGCACGCGATGTTAGGACCTTTTCCCCTTCCCACCCCCTTTTTCTCTTCTCTCTTTATCCTAAGAATTAGACTGGCGAGCTGATGGAAGAAACGATCAAGATGACGTCCCTTCATCGAATAAGCAGGCCGCGGGATCGCGGAAGGGCTGTGCGCCAAGGTAGCGGGGCGGGCTCGACGGTGGAGGAGTCGGAAAGTGAGGAAGAGAAGAAGAACCTTAAATCCAAGGGATATTATCCAAGGCCCTGCGAAGATATGGCCGCTGCCATCGTCCATGGAGATGCATAGGATGGTTTTTGGATGTGAAAAGAACCTCTCCCCCCCCTTGAAACAATAAAGCGCCATCTAGTTGCATAGAATTGTGGAATTCACATTCTTTCAAATCGTAGAAGCAGACAGGCATAACTCCGTGCATAGAAGAATACAACTTACTTACTTTAGAACGCTGGAGTGAGATGAGCCATCGCATTGCATCGAGCATTAGAACTCCATTGCCTTGATACGTAGAACCTTCGAAGCCCCACCCTGTTGCATAGAACTGTAGAATCCACATACATTTGAAGTGTGGAAGCAGATGAACATAACGCGTTGCGATGAATATTATCGTCGATTAATATTATCGACATCGCGATGAATGGAGTATTATAACTCTATTGCTTCGGCCCATAAACATCTAGAAACGCTATCCCATTGCAAGGACGTTTATGATTCACATTCGTTCGAGGTGTAGAAGCAAACAAGCATAATGCGATGCATAAAGCTCCACAACATATTAACTTCCTTTGAACTGTTGATATGAAATGCGATATCGCGATGCATGAGGCATGAGAAAAGCTATACCTAAGCAAGAAAGTGTAGCACACACATTCTTTTGAAATGTAGAAGCAGACAAACAAAATGCGTTGCTTTGAATATTAGATCTTAATATGCATCATTAAAATGAGATGCGACATCGCGTTGAATGAAGAATTGAAACCCTATTGCTACGACATCCAGACACCTAGGGACATTATCCCATAACATGGAAGTGTGGGATTCACATTCTTGTAAAGGTGCAAGCACATAAACACAATGCGTTGCATTTAATATTACACCTTATCATGAGCCATAGAAATGAGATAGGATATCGCGTCTTGTGAAGAATTGGAACTCTATTGCTTCGAAACGTAGCCATATAGAAACGCTATTCAGTAGCAAGGAAGCGCGGGATATACAATCTTTCGAAGGGTGGACGAGATGAAAATAACGCGTTGCATTGAACATTATATCTTATTATGAAACATAGAAATGAGATGCGACAATGCGTTCTATGAAGCATTAGAACTCTATTGCTTAAAACCGTTGGCATCTAGAAACGCAATACCGTAGCTAGGAAGTGTGGCATTTACATTCTTTTGAAGCGTAGACGATGTATAAATAACCCTTCCCACTGAATATTATACTTTATGATGAATCATAGAAACGAGATGCGATATCGCGTTCTATGAAGCACTAGAAATTTATTGCTTAGAACCGTAGACATCTAGAAACGCTGTTCCGTACCGAGGAAGTGTGGCATTTACGTTCTTTTGAAGTGTAGATGAGATATACATATCACTTTGCAATGAATATTACATTTTATCATGCAACCTAGAAATGAGATGCGATATTGCGATATATCACGAATTAGAACTGTATTGCTTCCATATGTCGAAATCTACAAACGCTATTCCGTTCTAAGAAAATGTGAGCTTTACATTCTTTTGAAGTGTAGACATGATATACATAACGCGTTGCTTTCAATATTGCATCTTGTCATTGGACATAGAAATGAGATGCAATATGGCGTTTTAGGTAGCACTAGAGCTCTATTGCTTCGACGTGTAGACATCTAGAAACGCTATTCCGTAGCATGGAAGTGTGGGATTTACATTTTTCTGAAGTGTAGATGCAGATGCAAAGATTGCGTTGCATTGAGCATTACATCTTATTACGAAACATTGAAATGCAATGCGACATCGCCACAAATGAAGTATTAGAACTCTATTGCTTCGATATGTCGACACCTAGAAACGCTATGCCGTAGCATGCAAGTGTGGGATTTACATTCTTTTGACATGTAGGTGTAGGTACGAATGCGCATTGCATCGAGCATTACATCTTATCATGAAACATTGAAATGAAATGCGTCATCGCCCCAAATGAAGTATTAGAACTCTATTGCATCGATACGTAGACATCTAGATACGCTATGCCGTAGCAAGGAAGTGTGGGATTTACATTCTTTTGAAGTATAATGAGACATCAGGCGTAGCGCCTGCTACCCATCAGCCTCTTCACCGCCTTCAGCATCAGTCCCTGCATGCAGGCAACCTGCTGCACACGCCTGCAGATCCAGCAACTAGCGGCGTTCGCACTAATACGCGCCGCTGTCTCGCTCGCACCAACGGGCACCTCTGTCTTATTCGCGCCAATAAGTATTGCTGCCTCGCTTCTTCCAACGAGCAGCTCTGTCTCGCTCGCACCAAAGAGCAGCTCTGTCCTACTCGCTCCTATACGCATCACCTTCACGCTCCCGCCACGCGTATCCCCGCCTCCCTTGCATCGAGGTCTTTGTTCAGATGTATGAAGACGCAGCTCGTCACTGGAATGGGAACTGTACCAGTTCAAGGAACCTACATTACCAAGACCTGTATATTATTTCTAGTGTTATATCTATGCACTTTTATTATACTCCTAGATCTAAGTACTCATGACACATATTGCAACACACTTCAACACAGACGTAATTCTAAGTCCGTACGTATAAGATTAGATATTAAGACGCACCTGCGCCAACGACATGCGCAGCTAAGACCACCACGAGCCGCGAGTCCCCACTCGCTGTACCACGCGGTCCCCACTACGAGCGACCGCGACCGAAGCGCATAGCGAACCGAGGAGGTCTGAGACGCGACTCCAGATAGTCAGATTATATCGAGATTACACTCCGAGGAGTTGAGTCCTCCAGTACCATTTCATATGCTCGAGCCATTAGCTACCTCAATGTTTACAAGTTCATTCCCATATTTACTAGTTCCTAAATCTAGTATATCTAAATACTATTTCTCGCGTTTAATAAAATGCTTAAGTACGAATACTTCCACGTGTCTCTTCCATACTGCTGGGTTGCTTTCCAACACCTCGAATGGGTATAGAACTCTGCTTTGCAGAGTTGCGATAGAGCGGACCGCATCATATACTTCCGAGCATTGTCTGTTAGTACAGAATAACTTGGTGAATGGGACGTTATCCCTGTTCGCGAAGCAGACGACGCGCGGGTAGGAAGAGTTTCCTTCGTTCCCGTACGTGGGTAACGTATCCTGGATCCCCATATACCACCGACATGTCTTCTTCGCACCGCTTCAGTCGCAGCTCTCCGAAGTCTCCTGTTTCCGCAGCAGAGATTGCTGCGTTAACCACGGTCTCTGATGTATTCGCTTCGCATCCGAGCCGCCGTTTCCAGCATCACTGGAAGCTGATATATCAGCCTCCATCAACAGGCCAACATCTACTTCGATAACTGTCAACGATCCACGGCGAAAATGCTACCAAGGTATCGAATACGACACCAGCGAAAGGTAGGATTTACTACTCCTATTATCCGCGAATCGCAGGTGTTTTGCCCCTGCCACGTAAGCTGAATTAGTCGGACCCGGTCGTAACGCGTTTCCGCAGACCGAATCTCGAACAAAAAGGCTAGTGTCGTGAATCTTCCGGATAAACGGAAAGTTATTTCGCCGGACCTGACAGTAGATGCAGATACACAAAACGCGTTACATTGAACATTACAATACCATTGCTTCGACACGTTGACATCCAGAAACGCAATTATTTTGCAAGGAAGTGTAGGACTAACATTAATTTGAACTATAGAGGCTGATAAACATAACGCGTTGCACTGAATATTATATCTTGTCACGAAGCTTTGGAATGAGATGCGACATCGCGATGAATGAAACATTGGATCTCCAAGGGTTCGACACGCAGACATCTATAAACGCTATGACTTAGCAAGAAAGTGTAGATATTCACATGCATCTGAAGTGTAGAAACAGATAATCGTAACGCGTTGCGATGAATACTACATCTTGTCTTCAAACTTTGAAATGAGATCCGACATCGCAATGAATGAAGTACTGGAACCCTATTGCTTCGTCAGGTACACATTTAGAAATGCTATACCTTAGGAAGGAAGTGCATGATTCACATTCTTTTGATGTGTAGACGAGATACACATAACGCGGTGCATTCAATATTACATCTTATCATGCGGCATTGAAATAAGATGCGACTTCGCGTTGAATGATGTAATAGAACTATATTGCATCGAACAGTATACATCTTATAATGCTATTCCTTTATAAGGGAGAGTAGTGCTCACATTCTTTTGAAGTGTAGAAGAGATAAACATAACGCTTTGAGTTAAATATTACATCTTACATTAAACACTGAATTGAGATGCAACATCGCGATTCAATCTCTGTTTCGCTCTGGCATCGCTGTTTCAATCTCACCGACAAGCACTACTGTCTCACTCCCACTAATGAGTATATCTGCCTCGCTCGCACCAAAGACGAACACCCTTGTCTACCTCGCACGGGTGATTTCGTCTTGCTGAAAGGGACAGTCGAAGTCCATAACCTCAATGGGAACTATTCCAATTCAGGGAGACGACTTTAACAGAACCTGTGTTCAACTTTTGAGCGTATATATATACATATATATACTATATCCGGACTAATGTATTCCTGCATATAAGAATTCATATATCGAAGTTACACACGTTAAGAATGCAAGACGCGAACAACACACACGTAATTGTAAGTTCATGCTATACTACTTCATTATACTATTTCATAAGTTAAACGCGAAAGACGCGCCCCTAGTCCCACCAGGAGACGCGAGTCCCCACTCGCTGGGCCGCATGCTCCTCGCAACGATCCCTTAATCCCCCACTCGCTGGACCACATGCTTTCATGATTTTTCTAGTAAATATTTCAAATTGGTATAAATATTAATACATATTTTATATTTTAGTTAATTCAAAATACAATATCCCCTTAAGATACTCCATTACATCTAAAATTCTATCTAATTTCATATCATTTCATAATGTTTTAATTAAATATTTGAAATTGGTTTATATAATTACACTTATCATATATTTTAGTTACTTAAAAATAGATCATTCAATTCGCTTTTTCTCCATCGAGGCTTGCAAATCCCTCTTCGTTATTCTTATAATTCATACTTTAGAAGGTATGTAGTACGTATTGATTGTCCGACGCTGAAAATACCTCAAACACTTCTGCTTTTCGCAGCTTAGCGTACATGCAATCTCCTATCAACATTGTGTCTATATTTTATTTGCTTCGGTTCTTAAACTGTGTATAGTCTTCTTTAGGATTCGTCGCGATTAGATCGTTTCTTAGAGCCATTTTGATGATCTTTTCCACTCTATGGTTGTTCTTCTTACCATCCCAGATTACCGATTTTTCGATCCTGCTTCGCTGCAGATGATACATTTCGGTTTATTCGCGATGTAACCGATCATCGTATAGATAGGGGATCTGCATCTTCTGCAGATTCCCTTATTATCTTTGAATTCTTCGCAATTTCTGCCGATATGTCCCAGTTTATGGTATTTGAAGCATCTCTCTATTTTCGGTAGTACTTTGTAGGGACAAGGTGTTAATGCTATTCTGAGTCGTTTGACCTTCTCCAGCTCTTTACTGTATTCCTGTCCAAATTCAACTAACGCGACTCCGTTCCTCTCCACGTCTGTTTTAACAACTTGACCATTCTTTCGATTATTTTCAGTCTTCACTTTATGTACTCCTTCATTTCTTCTCTAGTCACCTAACGGGTATATGTCCCTTAGTTGGAGCATGATACTCGCACTCGTATGTGATTCTTCGAATTCTTTTTCCAGAGTTCCTTTCTTCTCCTTTATTTTGTTCTCTATACCTGTTTTGTTGTTAAGTTCCAGGATTATATCTCCCGCTCTCGATTTTCTTGCGGCATCTTTTCCTATTTCTCTCGTTTCTTCTGCTTTTCCTCATCCCATTGTTTGTCCCCGAATGCTTACTGCTTCTCTAATTGTTTCATTTTTTTCTGTACCGTTCGCAACTAGTTCGATCTCAGTTTTTTTTATATGCCTGATGTTTCCCATTAATGATTTCTAATATGTCATTAACTTCGTCGTATCCTCGCTCATAATATCTATCATTACGTCTGATGTGTGGCTGCCTATTCTTCTATTTGATAGTGAGGACGTTATTCTCATCAGTAGCTTTTCCATTATCCTGGTCTTTCTTTTTGGTTCCCTTACATCGGCTTCTGATGCTTCTCCTTTCGTGGCTGTACCTTACGAGGCTTTCTTTTTCTCCTTTATATATGCATTTCGTATCCATTTCTATTTTCCTACCCTTTTGTGTTATCGACTGGGGGCTACGAACCGCCTGCTCAATCTTTAATCTTCTGCCTTTACCCGATGGGGCTGATTCCATATCCCGAGCCAGCCTCACCTTTCAGCAGTATATGCACAGCAGCCTCACTCACTTCGGCAGTGGGGACTCGGGCGTAGGGGGGGGGGGGGCTGCAGGCCCTCCACCATCCTACTGCCTGCCCTGATACGGGCGAGGGACTCCCAGGACCACTTGAACTACAACTAGCATCTATCTTATACTATAACCGATTCGTAGTTATGCGTTTTCCATTAAGCTGGCCGGAATCAGTGATATTGATTCGTCCAGTCTAAAGTATTATTTTCTTTTTAAGTTTCCCGATTTTCTTATTTTCTCTCACGATATCGTCTATTTCGTTGTACCTTGCCCGGACGGTATGATATATAATCTGTTGTTCGATATTTGTAGGATTTCCTCTTAATAAATGCAATGCTTCCACAGATTTTCTTTTCCTTTCTCTTTAGTTACGTTGTTGTTATTTTATCCTCTCTATCATCCACATTTCCTCTCTGCACCATCGCGGAACCGGCGTTATACGATTACATCATGATGGCGCCCCGGTCTTGCTACCCCGAGATCGAATGTTCTCCCTTGCATCCGTTGATTTGTATATGTGACATATTGGAGAATATTTCCTCTTATCCTTTGTATTTTTCGAATTACGTTTTAATTAGATATATATTAGATATGCGTCAAAATATCGGACTTCCGTACGATTTTTTAGTAAAGTCTTATTCCTTTCCGACTGTTCGTTTTCATTTCACGATAGGCGCTCCTGTATTCGATGCAGACCCGCTCCGATTGAACCAGCCGATTATTATATTATATTACGTGAACAAACGTTCAATCGGAGCGGATCTCTGCCACACCGTAACTGTGGAAGGCTTACTGCATAGCCTCATCCCTGTGAAAGTTGCGGAAGTTGCTTCCGCCCCGAGATGGAAGTGTGCTTATGTTAGATTTAGTTAGGTTACGCTAGGTTATGTTAGGTTGGGTTATGTTTGGGAATGTTTGTAGGTTGCTCAGTTATGTTGGGTTAGATTTAAAAAAGCGTAGGTTTGATTTGTTTATGTTTACGAAAGGTAATGCTAGATTGTGTTAGGTTGGGTTAGATTTGAGCGAAGGCAGGTTAAGTCAGATTAGGTGTAACTGAGATTAGGTTGGTTTGAATTAAGTTTGGTGTATGTTAGATTATGTTAAGCCAAGTAAGAGATGGATTACCGATAGCTGACAATGCCATTCGTCGATAGTTCTTGAATTCCTGGCTATTGGCAATATCAGCCGTCATTATATCATAATTTATCGACCACAGGCATCATCTACTGTCGTTATATCGTGAGCTACCGACCGCAGCCAACACCAGTCGTTCATAAGTCTTGAGTTACCTACTATTGGCTGCACCAGCTGTATGTGAAAGCATACGCTATCGGTTGTTGGTAACACCAGTCGTATATAATTTATGGATTATTAAGCACAAGCAGCACCATCCGTCGTTCGATCATGAGTAACCGACCACCAGCAGCACCATCCATCGGTAACTTATAAGTTATTCTTAATGGGGGCACCCATTCGTAGGCATGTATTGACTCGTTTCGCCATCTCTTCAATCACTCCTGAAACAGAATTGCGAACAGCTTGAGCAGTTTTCACAGAGATGACTCCACCGGTCTGACAACAACGAACGCCACATATGGGTTCTCACAAAACCATTTGCCACACACCTCAGTGCTGAAGGGGTTAATAATGCTAGCGCCATTACTTTAACCAGGCGTAGAATCCATAGATATGAAAAATTATGATCTTATGAATAATATCAATTCTAGAGGTACATTTCTAGTGTAAGTATAAAAGTTCTGTTTTAGTTGTAGCATTAAAATTCACTAATATGACACTATAATTATTTTCAGGTCCAAGATATGCTTACCATATTTAAAGAAAAGCACAGATCCTCATATAATAAATATCAGCCTACCACTAAGTATAAAAATTAAACAAATATGATTTCAAACTCGTGTCGATTATATAATATCCAAGTTTGAAATCTTAATGTGTGCCCTTGGAAGGGCCGATGAATATGAAAGTGATGGTATTGCTGTGAATGCAGACTTGCCAAAGACTGCAGTAAATTATATATATTTCTAATTTCATTTTTAAGAAAAATAATTCTCTCAATTTAAGATTGCCTTACGCACGTGTTGTTTCAGGTATACGCATGGCTGCGATAGAGATGTTAGTTGGTTCAGAATCACAAAATTATAGTGGGAAGCTGGAAATAATGGGTGATGCAATGTACGCATTTATTTTGCAAAGACAGTAAATCTGTTACTAATCAGTCTTTAATCGATGAGGCAATATTAAAAAACTGAAGGGATGTCTGATTTTACCCATTCTGCGGGTAATACAGGTGTGAATAATTAACTAAAGGTTTACAATTAATACATGAATGTATAATTTATATTTTAGTAAACAAATCAATTTATTTTACAGAATAAAAATATTATTGACAAGATAAATTGTTGCCAGATTCTTTCCTAGAGGAGAATTTGGAACATATAGATTTGGATAATTATGTATAACAATTGAAAAGAACGAACAAATTATACAGATAAGTCAGAGGAAAAGATCATGCAAATATTAATTGTCATCTAAACTAATTTAAACAGCCAGTTCGTTAACAAAACTGTAAGCTCAAATACTATATTGTTCATTATGTAAAAAAAAAATGTATTAGACCTCGTACATTACAGCACATCATAGATCAGTCTGATTAATTGCCCAAGCAACCATAATTCAAGAGTTAATTAACATCATATTTGCAAAAATTTACAATATGAAAATTTCGTAAATTTTAATGGTGACGAAGCTGGTACACGGTTTTTGGATCTTGAAAATGGTAAAAACCTAGTCAAACACTAGGTGCAACATTAACAATGGATTCTCAAAATTTTCTCGCAATGCTTTCTTATAAAAGAAATATATTTCTTATGTTCAAATTAATTAGAAATGCAAAATAATTTTACTAATAACATAATATTATATATCTTTCGGAGAATTAAAACTTGCATCGACAATGGGAAAGTTGAAAATTAGCGGTGATCTACGAAATGCAATGAAATTAGAGAAATTAATGGTCAATTTAAAGACGAAACTTACTTTGAAAAATGAAATTCCGTCTTCTTAGAAAGAACCGACATATTAACTATGTAAGGAAAAATTATTCCTACTTCTAAAAATTTTGTTACTTTTTGTAAAATTTTAATATGATAATATAAAATATTAAAAATATTGAAAAAACTAAAGTAAAATATATTTTTATATATTATTGTAATATATTTTGTAACGCTAAATGATAAAAATTAAATACATTACGTTTGAATATATTTATTTATTATATTATTATTATGTTATTTATTATATTATGTTACTCACATTTAATATTTTCTTTGGAAACAATGAGCAAAGATATAACGTACTTTCTTATTACAGTCCTAGCTGCTTCACAAGTTCTGAAAATGACAAAATAGACCAACGCCAGCAAAAAGTATAATGTTTCATAATTATTTTATAGTTGAAAGATTATCAAGCTTTATGCCTGGATGGATGCTTATATATATAACTGCCAAAATGAAATGAGATCGCAAAGTGATATCTACACACCTGTGTGCTGCAATTTTGACACATTAAAATTTCTGATAAAAGCATATAAATGTTTATAATCTAATTATCAATTACAAACGGAATTCTACAATTTATCCACGTAATAGTCCTTTCTTTTTGTACGCATCCTCCAATACATACACAATATCTTTAGAAGTACCACCTAATAGGTTTCATAGTTTCGATTCTAGTAAATAGAGTAAAATGGCATAAGAATTTCTGCTGAATATCAAGGGGATGTGAAGCTATTATTGTACTGCATACAGCATTTTTCACTGGAATAATTATTCTTCCAATGTGTCAACTCCAGATTTGTTTGAATTGTTCTGGTTTAGAAAACTAAAACTGAATGACATATCCCTTAACACAGCACGGCGGTAACCACAAAACTTAACAGATCCAAGGTTCCTTTATCTCAGACTAAGGCCTGCTTTCTTTGTGCCCAAACTTCTTTACATTGCGTTACATTCTTAAGACTGTTTGTAAGTTACAAAGAACAGAAACGCTACATGGATTATAAAAGTGTAATATTTCAATTCATATAATCGTCAACATTTTAAATCCGTTTACGTTGCTTTGCTTGTTGTATACGTTTATCAGCTGGCGCTGAACCAACTGCTACTGCCACCATCCCTTTCTAAAACTTGGAAAATCCACCAGATCTAATGAAACCTTGCTTAGATTGCAAATGTGTTTTCCACACTATTCACAGTAATAGTTTCTTGCTACTGGATAGCGTTCCCAAATCTCTACGTATCGAAGCAATAGAGTTCTAATGCTTCATTAAACGCCATATCGCATTTCATGTCAACAGATCGAAGTGTGTTAATAGATTTTAATGCTATATACATCTCATTATACTTATCTGCATCTACACTTCAGTAGAATGCCATTTTTAAATTTCCATGCATGTGGACAGTGTTTTCAGATGCCAACGTGACGAAGCAATAGACTTCTAATACTTCATTCATCACGAAAATGGAAATAGAATAAAATAAGGACTCCACTATGGTAGATGTGAATGAGTTGGATGCACTGAGCTGGGAGCTCGTATACCTGAGGTACAACTGTTCTGTTCGTGTCGGAGATCAAAACTCCTTAGAGTCAATTGCTCTGTTCGAATCGCCTCGTATGTGGCGTCGCCACCTCGTTCTGTGGCAGCGAGTAGGCGGGTTGCCCGCATACAGTGGATCCGGATGCTGTAGGAGATGCGGATGCCGATCTGGGGACGCCAAGGACGGTGGCAAGCGTCTGGGCATAGCAGGCGGTACGTCTGACGCCACAGTTCACATTCTCTTGCTTTTGCAGTGTTGAAGATATAAACATAAAGCATTGCATTGAATTTTCCATCTTATCATGAAACATTGAAATGAAATGCGACATCGCGTCGATGGAAGTATTAGAACTAGTAGTGTAACACCTCTGCATTGACACGCAGAAATTATGGGGCGCCATCTCTTTGCATGGGACTGTATAATACATATTCTTTTGAACGGTAAAAGCAGATAAGCATAAGCTACAGATAGAAGATTGCATCTTACTTTTTTTGATACGTTGAAGTGAGATGCGATCGTGGAATATTCTGGATTGCGAGCGAGACCGAGAGTGCGGAATAGATGAGGTTTTCATATAAATATTTTAAAACGATGAAGCAGTTGTTCATTAGCATTCTTTCGAGTTATATCACCGTTGAGAAGAACTATATAATGATTTACAAAACCTTGTAGTTGTCTATAGTTAATAAGTTTTCTACAGTTTTTGGGCTCAGGAGTGGTAATTATCAAGAAGACATTCAAGAATTAAATTGGACACGTTCTAAAGATTGGAATATTATCGAGTATTTGAAAACAGAACGTTGGAGAAAGTTACTTGATGGTCTAGAACGTTCGAGAAGTTATTCATGCGACCCGAGTGCAGTTTTGAGAGATATTGCGAGGATGAAAAATAAACTTTCATGTAGAGACAATTCGAGTTTATACGCGAGTGTCGAGTATAAATTTTCACCATGAAAGATTAGAGTAAAATCACAGTTACTGCGCTAAAAAAGATATTAATGGAGCATAAACTATCAACTGCTAGTTCGAAAGCTAAATTAATTTCCCGTTTGATGGATATTGACGCAGACGGAACGAGGATAGATGGCAAGCAGAAAGAAGTTCGTGAAGATAATGAAGGGTAGTGTGCTAATATATCATCAAACGTGCAGTCAGCAATGAATCTACAGCAACGAGAAACTGATTTTTTTTTAAGGAAAAAGAATTAGCAGAAGGTGAGGCCATGCTGCGTCTTGAGTTAGATGCAATACGAAAGACAATTCATTTAATTACAGGTTGAGCAAAATTTGGAAAATGAGCAACGACGATCGACGCGTAATTTTGGAAGCGTACAATATGATGTCGTAAGTGGCGGTGACAATCTCTTGGCATTGAATAATGGCAATGAATGCAATGTTTTATCTCAATTCTGTTAGCCGCGAACGAATATTTCGGCAGTTGCAAATTTACTTTTTAAATTTGTTGGAAAATCTGGTGATAGTGAAATTTGGAAGAAGTAGATCAAATTATTCGAGACGATATATAAATTGGAAGATGACGTTGCATAATTACCTATGGGTTTGCAACTGAAGGGAAAAGCACTTCAATCGTTTCATTCTAAACGAGGATATATAACTATGCCATTCAACCGACTGCTGGAACAATTAAGAGTTACGTTTTATCATCCACAAAGCAAAATTGAAATAAGGAAGAAATTTGAAGTATGATTATAGAAGAGGAACCAGACATTTCATGAATATTTGCACGAGAAGATCATTCTCGGAAATGGAGTACCAACTAACGGCGATGAAATACTTGAATATCTGATTGACGGCATCCCCGATTAAATGCTCCGGAACCAGGCGCGTATTCAACAGTTTACAACAACCGATCAACTTTCTAAAGCGTTTGAAAACGTAATTCTTCGAGATCAAGGTTTATCGAGTGTGCTAATGTCAACAAAATCTGAGAAGTGTGAAGACAGTTTCGTTAGAAATGAACGAAAAGAGGTAGTCAGTGTTGGTAAGATGAAGGCGTTCACCGGTAATATTGTACGATGTTATATTTGTGGTGGGCACGATCATATTAGCGTGAATTGTCCAACGAATGATCGCGGTGTAAAATGTTTTATATGTCAAGAACCTGGACATATTGCGTCGAAATGTCCCAAGAAATTTAAAACGAGTGAAGAGAGTTGCCCGACATTAGGTGTATCGTACCGAAAGTATCTCAAAAATGATTTACTTAACGGATACGAGATCGAAGCATTAATGGATTCAGGAAGTGATTTTAGTTTAATTCACACCGACGAGTTTATTAAGTTCGGTTCTCCGCAATTACGACACGATGAATTACATTTCGATGGTATAGGTTCAAAGAATGGTACAACATTTGGTGAATTTCGAGCAGAAATTACCGCAGATGGGCACTCATATCCGATTTGTATACATGTAATCTCTCATACTATTGTTCGACACAAGCTGCTGATAGCAACGAATTTCTTAAATGTAACCGATGTTAGCATTAGAGGTTGTAAAGTAAACTTTCGTCCATTACCGAAAGTAACGCGCGAAATTGTTGAAAGAGAAAATATTGTACCGGAAATATTTAAAATAGATGTAACGAGTGACGTGTTAGATGTAAGTCAAGTTGGTGTGTCTCATGTATTAGTTCCTAATTAGCGAGTGGCGATAGAATATCTTGTTAGCAATTACAAGTCGAGTAAAACCTTTGAACCTTAAATTGCAATGAAATTAATATTGAAAGGCGAGGAGTCTGTATATCAATCGGCGAGACGATTGCTATCGTCGCAAAAAAGAGATTGTTAATGTGTAGATAGAACAGAGGATTGCGGCTGGAGTCGCTCAGTTATCTACTTCTGATTATGCGAGTCCGGTTGTTCGCGTTCGGAAGAAAAATGATTCGTTTAGATTATGTGTAGATTATCGACAAATTAATAAGAAGATTATTAAATATAGATATCCGTTACAACTGATTGAAGATCAATTAGATCTGTTACAAGTCGCGCGCATTTTCAATACTCTTGACTTGAAAAACGGTTTCTTTCACGTGCGACAGTATAAATCAAGTCGAAAATATACAGCAATTGTTGTACCAGATGGTCATTATGAATTCTTACGAGTCCCTTTTGGTTTATGTAATTCTCCAGCAGTTTTTCAAAGATTTATAAATACCATATTTAGAGATCTTATTCGTGAGGAAATTGTTTTAGCATACATGAATGATTTGATTGTTTCATCAAATGATACTGAACGTGGGATCAAATTCTTGAAAGGGTTTAAATTGTAGCGTGCGGAGCCGGTTTAATATTCAGTTGAGAAGAACGTTGTTTCGGGTAAACTTCTGTCGAGTTCCTCGGGCATATAATAAACAATGGTTGTTTTCGCCCCTCACTGAAACTGATGCAGTCAGACGATTTATAGAGTCGACAAATGTTAAACACGTACAAAGTTTACTTGGACTCATCGGGTATTTTCGTAAATTTATCCGTGAATACCCTGTAATTGCGCGACCTTTGCCTAACCTTCTGCAAGCGAATGCTAAATTCTGTTCTGGAGCGACTTAAATGGAAGCATTCATACGACTTATACCTTTATTGAGTGAGAAACCAATGTTGAATTTGGTTCAAGTAGAAGTAGAGATGGAGTTGCATACAGATGCTTCTGTGTTAGGGTACGGAGCGATTTTATTTCAAAGAAATAACGAAGATAAATCTTTTCACCCTGTATATTATTTTCTAGTGGTAAGACAACTTCTACTGTATCTAAATACAGTAGCTATGAGTTCGAAGTTTCAGCAATGGTAAAAGCGTTGAAGAAATTAGGACTTCATTTATTAGGAATTTCGTTTGTTATTGTTTTTGATTGCCGAGCTATTACTCTTACAATAAATAAGAAAGATCTTTGTTCGTCCAGAGAAGCACATGATTCAGGTTGATGCGCTTAGTAGAAAACCTCCTCCTACGAATTTCTTAATCGATGAATCTGATGCAAGACTTACGGATCGTTTGCGGAAAGCACAGAAAGAAGATGAGACTGTAATGAAACTTCGAGATTTAGTACTTCAAAACAAGACGAATGATTATGTTCTGCGGGAAAATTTACTGTACAGAGAGTCTGCAGGTGGTATTCAACTAGTAGCACCATGTCGGATGCAGATATAAGAAATAGGGCGAGCTCATGAGTGAACATTTTTCTGTGGTCAAGACTGAAGCTATCGTACGTAAAGATTATTGGACTCCAAATCTTCGGCAGCAAGTTGAAATGGTGGTAAGAAAATGTGTTGCATGCATTTTAACCGAAAGATGCAGGGGTCGCAGGAGTATCATTTCAATCCGATTGAAAATGGGAGTATTCCTTTTGATACATTTCATATCGATCATCTTAGACCGTTACCATCAACAAATAAATCGTATCAGTACATATTTGAAGTGGTAAATGCTTTTACAAAATTTACGTGGCTTTATGCTACAAAATCTACTACTACAGATGAAGTTTTGACACGCCTGAAGAAGCAAGCGACTATTTTCTGTAATCTGCGTCGAATAATTTCTGATAGGGGAACGGCTTTCACAGCAAAGGATTTCAAGCAATATTCTCGAGAAGAAAATATAGAACATGATTCAACTGCAACTGGAAATCCTAGAGCTAATGGTCAAGTTGAACGTCGTAATAGAACATTCATACTGTTGTCAGCAAAATTAGCTACACCTAAGCACTGTGAATGATGTAAGTATTTAGAAGTAGATCAACAATGTTTGAAATCAACAATACATCGAAGTATTGGTACGTCACCGTTTCATCTTCTCTTTGGGACACATCCTCGACTTAAAGGTTATCTTGACATCCGAGACATACTTGAAAAGGAATGGATCGCACCTTTTCAAGATAAACGGGATGAAGTACGACTTCAAGCGAGTAAAAATATATCCAGGATCCAATAAGAGAATAGGCGAACTTTTAACAAATGTAGACGAAAAGCTAGAATTTATCGTGAAGGAGATCTAGTAGGAATTAAACGTATGCAACAGAGTTCTGGTCCAAATATACCTCACAAATATTTTGAACCGTATGAAGTTGCACGAGTTTTACGCAATCAACGATTTGTAGTTTGAAAGGTAGGGGAAGGAGAAGGACCCCTATAAACATCGACGTCAGCAGATTCTATGAAATTGTGGATCGAAGAAATCTATGATATTTATCTGAAATCGAAGACGACATGAATGAAGACATTCGGAACGATTATTCATGCAGGACGGCCGAGTGAAGAATAACGAAATTATCTTAATTTAAAAGCTAATCAATAATTCAAGTTTTAAATATTAGGTGCGTGGAATATTAAAGAATGCGAGCGAGAGCGAATGTGCGGAATAAATGATATTTCGTGTGTATGTTTTAAAACGATGAAGCAGTTGTTTATTAGCACTCCTTGGAGTAATATATCAGTTGAAAGGAACTATTTAATGATTTACAAAACCTTGTAATTGTCTTTAATTAATGAGTTTCCTACAATATGCATAGGAGATTACAGGTTACTTAATTCGATACGTACAAATAAAATGCACAGTCGCATTGCATGGATTAGAACTCCATTGTTTTGACAAGTAGACACTGTGAAACGCCACCCTGTTGCATGGAAATGTAGAATTCACAACCTTCTGAAGTGTAGAAGCAGATAAGCATAGTGTTATGCATGAAAGATTACACCAACCTTATTTTGATACGTTGAAATGAGATGCGCTAATGCATTGCATGGTGCACTCCAGATCTACTTCTTTGACACGCAGACACTATGAAGTGCCATCCTGCTGGATGGAAATGTAGCATTCACAATCTGCTGATGTGTTGAAGCAGATGAACATAATGCTATTCATAGAAGATTACAGCTAACATACTTTGAAACGCTAAACAAGATAAGCCATCGCAATGCATGCATCATTAGTACAGTAGTAGTGACGCGCAGACAATGTGAAGCACCATACCGTTGCATGAAACTATAGAACTCACATTATTGAAGATTGTAGAAGCAGATAAGTACATTGAAACGTTGATATGAGCTGCGACATCGCATTGCATGGAGCATTAAGACTCTCCTCATTTGACACGCAGACACTGTGAAGCGCCATTCCGTTGCATCGAATCGTAGAATTCACTTTCTTTTAAAGTGTAAAAGCAGATGTGCATAATTCTATAGATTGCAGTTTACTTTGATTGAAACGTTGGAATGAGATTTGCCCCAGTATTGAATGGGGTATTAGAACTTCGTTGCTTTGACACGTAGACATTATGAAGCTCCTTCCTGTTGCATGGAACTGTAGAACTTACACTCTTTTAGAGTAGAAGCAGCCGGCATAATGCCATGCATAGTAGATTACAGATTACTTACTTCTATACGTTGAAATGAGATGCGCTATCGCATGGCATGGGGCATTAAAACCCTACTTCTTTGATACACAGACACTATGCAGACGGACCCCGTTGCATTGAACTATACAATTCACATTCTTGTGAAGTGTACACGCAGACAAGTATAATGCTATTCACAGAAGGTTACAGCTTACAAGGTTTGTAATGTTGAAACGGAATGGCCCATTGCATGGCATGTAGCATTAGAGCTCTATTGTTACGACACGCAGACAATGCGATGCGTAATCCTGTTTCAAGAAACTGCAGAATTCACATATCTTTGAAGTGTAAAAGCTGACAAGCGTAATCCTATGCATAGAATGTTTCAGCTTACTTACTTGGAAACATTGATGTGAGATTCGCCACTGCATGTCATGGAGCATTAGGATCCTGTTGTTCCAACAGGCAGACTGTACGAAGGGCTATCTTGTTGCATGGACATATAGAATTAACGTTCTTTTGAAGTGTAGTGGCAGATAATTATAATGCTATACATAACAGCTTACTGCTGTTGCATTATTTCAAATGTCAACGGAGAAACAAAAATGAATCTTGAGTTAGGAAATAGAATCCAGTATATAAACTGTGAAATAGTTCTGTCGGTTCGAGTAGAGTTCACGACTGTTTATACCTAGTGGCCTGAAAGGAAAACACGTGCAGACTTTGCGTCGTCTATTTCTTTAGGAGGGAGAATGCTATATTTCCTATGCGGTGTTCTCACAATTATTAGAGCGTTTAAAACGTAAAGACGTACCTTCAAACCTTAAGAATAAAGTTACAGACTATAAAGAACTTTGGACAGCTTTTCATTTATATTTACCTATAATTCAATAGGTTATGGGCACAGTTTACGTATTTTAATACTATTGACACTTTAGTAGATATTCTTTTTAGTGATAACTTTTGTGTACGTGATTATGTGATTATAAGTGTAATATCAGAAGTATATATAAGTGTTTAAACTATTAAAGGAACATTGTTAGCGAATATAAACCTTTCCTTATGAAAAAAAAGAGAAATATGGAAAGTACAAAAACCAAGAGGAACATTAAACAATTTGATGGTGATCGCTACAGTACGTTGCAATTAAGAATTGGTGCACTGTTAAGCGAATTGGATAATTATTGATGAACCCATTCCAGTAAAAATAACTGAAAATTGGAGGAGAGCAGAGAGGATGCTGAATATTTAGCAGATTCCATTTTGAGCTTCGCAAATAATGCGAAAACTGCTGCTGAAGTTTTGCAGAAATTGGATGGCATATATGAAAGGGATAATTTAGCAACGCAATTGGCTGTTAGAAAAAAACTATTAAGTTTAAAACTACAGGGAGAGCAGCCCTTGATCAAACATTTTACACCACTCAACGACATAATCACGGAACTTTTAGTAGCGTATGTAAAATTAGAAGAAACGGATAAAGCTTTTCATTTACTACTAATCCTTCCAACGTGCTATGGCGAGTAATTACGGCAATAGAACATTTCCCGAGGACAATCTAACATTAGCATTTGTAGAAACTGGTTTATTGGTCCATGAAGTAAAATTACGAACAGGCTGCTCGACAAGCGCGAAAGTATTACATACTGAGAAGATACATACAGATAGAGATAATTTAAATGGCCAAAGAAACGATAAATATAAAATGCCATGATAGTGGGCGAAAGGGCATAAAATAAAAGAATGTTGCTAATTATAAAAGAACGGTCCAGCCCGCGGAAAAGAGAAAGGTGATCGCCCAAGCAGCTCAAGTAACAGAAGAATTGGATATTGCAAAGATTTGGTCATCCTCGTTTGCCTTTAAGACGGGGTACAATGAAAATGGGGAAGACGATAAAAACAAATTAAAGTTTCTGTTGGATTCCGGAGCGTCGGATCACATTGTCAAATGTGATAATGTCTTTTCGACATTCGAGAAGTTGAGTCTACCCTTGAAGATTTCGGTGGCAGAAAGGTGCTGTCCGATAGAGGGATGCAAGAAGCAGGAATGGACATCGTATTTGTAACAGATGGAAACAGTCAGATGAAAACTGGTCAGAAAATAATCAAAGGTAATTCGTAGAATTGAAGAATAAAAAAAATGATCAATGATGTAAATCATATTGAAATGATAGTGCCGAATGATAATTTATGTGAGGCTTGCATTAAAGGTAAGCAAGCACGGTTATCATTCGAAAAGGTAAAGAATATGGAGCATGTAAAGCGACCATTGTTTATTATTTTGTGGCGGCACTCGCCACTAGAGGGACAGTACCGTTTACACTTTCCTGCAAGTACTCGATGACCCATCCTTTCCAATATATAGAAGTTCTGAACTGTCCCTGCATGTCATTTCATGATTTCAAATTATGTAAGCTGTAATCCTCCATGCATAGAATTATGCTTATCTGCTTCTACAGTTCAAAAGAATGTGAATTCTACAGTTCCATGCAACAAGAAGGTAGATCGCAGTGTCTGCGTGTCGAAGCATTAGAGTTTACTACTCCACACAATGCGATAGCACTTTTCATTTCAACGTTACAAAGTAAGTGAGCTGTAATCTTCTACGCATAGCATTATGTTTATTTGCATCTACACTTCAGAAGAATCTGAATTCTACAGACATATGCATCGGGACGGCGTTTCATAGTGTCTTCGTGTAAAAACAATGGAGTTCCAATACTGTATGCGGTGCGGTGCAGTATCTCATTTCAACGTTCGAAAGCAAGAATGTTGTAATGTTCTATGTATCGCATTACCCTTACCTATTTCTACACTTCAAACGAATGTAAATTCGACTGATCCTTGCACCGGGCTGGGGATTCTTATTGTCTGCTTGTCAAAGCTGTTGTGATATAATTCTCCGCATTGTAAACAAACTTTCAATACTTAAAACATAACAAATCAATATTATAAACCTAACATAATTATTTAATCTTTTTATGTAATTTTTCAATACATGTTGGGTAGAGTTTCGGTTGGTCCTTACATCGGTTACAACAGGTTTTTACTTTTATCGCCTTATTTGCGGCATACTGCCTACCATTTATTCTAGACATCCGTTTATAATATTCTTTACATCCCTATCTCGTTTTTCTCGCGCGTCCTTGGAACCACCGCAGAAAATGTGTACGTTTCTTAGGCACTGCTTAAGTTTCAGATGACGTTTGTTCACCGTGATGATCCACTGTATTGAAGAGATAATCGATAACTTTTTCGCGGAAGTTTAATATTTTCATACCTTTAGTACTCCATTTTCTATATATATAACAGGCATTGACGAGAGAAGCCCCGCATACTAATTCGATAACTATTTTTCTATACCACTTTACTGTTCTGCGTAATCAACTGTGATAGGAAGACATCTGGTCAGACGATCAAACCCCTTCTTAGCTTTATTATAAAGGAACACAATGTCCGGCTTTAACTTATTGTTACTACCCTGGACAGTAACACATTTGTGGTTTTCAGAAGTGGCTAGTATGCATACCGGCCTCTTATCCGTCCACTTTAAAAATTTAAAGCCGCTCCGATTTTGAAAATACATAAAGCCACACCGTTGCTGTTTTCGTATGGCATGCAGCTGGGGAAATTTTTTATTAATTTTTACTGTACCACAAATAAATGTTCCCTTTTGCAGAAGTTCCTCGGCCAATGGGACACTATTGTCAAAACTATCTGCGTATAATATGCGGCTTCCAAATAATAATTCAACTTCCAACGTCATAACAACAGCATGCGCATGTGCTTTAATTATTATGGTTGCATTTTTTCCGACGAAAATAAGAATGTTGTGACTGTATCCTTCCGGAAGGCACAGTTTACAAAGTCTTATACCATATTTATGCCGCTTTCTTGGGATATATTGGCAAGAACTGAGGCGTCCTCGACACGAAACCATGGTTTCGTCGATTACAATATTTTTACAAGTCTTAACAGTAATTTTGAAAGTGTCGACAATTTCGTTAACAATATTTCTAAGTTTATTTAAACGGTCCTCAGTCCAAGCCGTGAAAATGTAGGATAAGTGTAAATATCTATGTATCGATGTAAACCGGTCGCGCTTTTCATATCCACGCTTGTATACATATCCTTTTTTTGAGTTCAATATAATCTAATTTCTAGCAGTGGCGCTACAACCAATATAAGCAGGACACCAATAAAAATGTTCACTTCGTTTTCTGTCATTGGCTGCCAGGCCAGTTGGTGTCTAGAAGAAAAGAAAATTTTTAATTGTAGAAGCAAATAAGCATAATGCTATACATAGAGAATTACAAATTACTTACTCAGAACGTTGAAATGAGATGCGCCATCGCATTGCATGGAGCATTAGGACTCTACTGTATCGACACCGAGACACTGTGGAACGCCATCCAGTTGCTTGGAACTGTAGAATTCACATTTTTTAGAAATGTAGAAATAGATAAACAAAATGCTATGTATGGAGGATTGCAACTTACTTACTTTGAAACGTTGAAATGAGATGCGCGACACCATTGAATGGAGCATTAGAACTCCGTTGCTTTGACTGGCAGACATTATGAAACTCGTCCCTGTTGCTTAGAACTGTACGATTCACTTTCTGTTGTAGTGCAAAAGCAGATGAGCATAATGCTATTCATAGAAGATTACAGCTCACTAACTTCGAATCGTTGAAATGAGGTGGGCCATTGGAATGCATGGTGTTTTTTAGAACACCATTGATTTGCCACGCAGAAACTATGAAGCGCAATCCAGGTGCAAGGAGCTCTAGCATTTACTTTCTCTTGAAATGTAGAAGCAGATAAGCATAATGCCATGCATCGAAGTATACCGCTTAGTTACCTCGAAGCGATGAAATGCTATGTGCCATCGCATTAGTACTCTTCCGCTTTGACACGCAGACACTATGAAGCTTCATTCCATTGCATGGAACTGTACAATTCACATTCTTTTGAAAACCTGAAGCTGTTAACACATTGACAGCCGTCCCCGCGATAACGCAGGTTTTTGAGTATGTCACTTGAGCGCCGGTCCCGTGAAAACGCGGGTTTCTGAGTCTGACGCTTGTGCGCTGATCCCACTATGATGTGCAATTTTTTTACAGGTTTGAGTATCTTGTACATCGATTTGTATGTACTTGCCATGGTTATGCCGATCTTCATTTCTTATGCCCAAGACATAAAACTTATGCGATAATTTGGAAACAATCAAAGCAAGAATTATTCTAGAACATTGCATTTCATCTTCCGTTTCGTAGGCTTACGCTTCTAGTTTACCAGTATAACAAGGTTTATTATTTTGTAACTTTTTACCCACATAATATGAGTGATACTATTGATGAGTATATTGCTGACTCTCTATCGGATTATTCGGTACATTCAGAAGATTTTGATATAAAAGTCGAGGACTGTTATATTGATGTGGGTCCAAGAATAAGATCAACAGCCATTCCACTACAGCATTCAAGTGATTCCGATGATTCCAGTCATTGTGTAATGTTCACAGGATTGTATAGTTACAGCGAAGAATGGTCAGATGTCGATAAAATTCCTACCACATCAGATTTTACAGGTGAGCCAAGTCCAAAAATTTTCCCTATTGATAAGAAAAGCGTAAAAGGAATCTATTCTAATGTTGCATGCAACTGGATGGCGCTTCATAGTATTTGCGTTTCAAAGCAATGGAGCTTTATTCATTTCTGTGACGATTGTCATTTTAACGTTTCAATGGAAGTAGGTTCAAATTTCCTATGCATCGCATAAAACATATCTGCTTGTACGCTTTAAATGATAGTGAATCCTCCTGCTGAATGTAAAGAGCTATCGTTTCATAGTGTCTGCGTTTCAAAGCAATAGGGGTCTAATGCTTTATATATCGCAATGGTCGCGTTTAGCTTCAGCGTTTCGAAGTGAGTAGGGTACAATCTTCTAAGCATTCCAATATGCTTAACTCCGTTTACAATTCTAAAGGATGTGGCGTCTACAGGTCCACGCAGTGAGTAGGCGCTTCATTGTGCCTACGTGTTAAAGTAATAGAGTTATAATGCTCCATGCAATGCGATGGCGTTTCTCAGTTCAGCGTTTCAATGTATGTTAGTTCTAAGTTTCTATACATATCAATTTTGCTTACTAGGTACTTCATAACAATGTATGCAGTTCCTACAGATCCATGTAACTGTTGGCTCTTCTAACTGTCAAATTGACATAGTAATTGACTTCCAATGGTCCATACAGCTTTTTAGTTCTACGTTTCAAAGTAAGCGAGTTGTAGGTATCTACACAACGCAGTTACGTTTACCTGGTACTACGTTACAAAATGTGCAATATCTACAGTTCCGTATAACTATTCTGCACTTCTAAGTATCAGCTTGTCAAAGTAATTGACTTTCAATGCAATGCGATGGCGCTTCTTAGTTCTACAATTCAAAGTTCTTCATCTGAACGTGTCTGTAGAAATAGCACTTCATGATATTCTAAGTGCATGTTTCAAGTTATTATATATGTTTACTCTTATCGTGTATTTCAGTTGATTGTCAATAGATTACCATTACTAAATACCCTATTACATCCAAAATCCTAATTAATTTTACATTATTTTATGATTTTCTAATAATAAATATTCCATATTAGTATATATATTTATTCTTATCATATATTTTAATTGATTGCTAATAGAATACCCTCTCTAAATAGTCCATTACATCTAAAATTCCATCTAATTTCGTACTATTTCATGATATTTTAAATAAATATTTCAAATTGGTACAAATATTTGCAGACATTTATTTTAATTGTAAAAAGGATTTCCCCTCGAAACATTAAATTACAACTAAAATTGTGCCTCATTATATATAATTTCATGACGCTTTAAATAATTATTTCAAATTATTATATATGCTTCAACTTAACATATGTTTTAGTTAATCCTAAATAGAATATCCTCTAAATACTCCATTGTATCTAAAATCTTATCTAATTTTGTATTATTTCTTTACATTTTAAATATATATTTCAAATTAGTACATATATTTACACTTATCATATATGATAGTCGATTCTAAATAAAATATCCCCATTAAATATCCCATTAGATCTGCATTCCTACCTAATACTATATAATTTTACTATGTTTGAAGTAAATATTTCAAACCAATCTATATGCTTACGCTTACCATGTATTTTAGTTAAATTCAAAGAGAATATCCCCTCTAAATACTCTAATGCATCCATATTCCCATGTAATTTTATATCATTTTATGATGTGTTAAATAAGTATTTCAAATTAGTATATATGTTCACATTTATCATAAATTTTATTTAAGTGTATATATAATATCCCCTCTAAATGCTCCATTACACCTAAAGTCCTACCTAGTTTTGTATCATTCCATACTGTTTTAATTAGTTACATCAAATTGGTACTGTGACGGGTTTTCCCGTTACAATCCGCAAGAAAGGGGGGAGATCGACACAATAATAAAGGGGTATACGGAAGTTTGATCCGGGGTACAGAATATCGGGGCACAAAATATCCACGTGGTATGACCGTCGATGAATTCGCTAACGCCAAATACAAAGCAGAGAATTTTCTATCCAGTGAGTATTTCGTAACTGCGAGGCGGGGACTTTTTGGGCGCCAGCTACTCGAGGAGTAGCGAAAACTATTAGACCACGCAACCCGGGGAAATCCGGTGCGAGATAACCCTCGAAATCTCGAAATACTCTATAGCTCGACTACTCCTAGCCGAGTGCGCAAATTAGGGTCGCGGGATACTGAACTCACGGCTTCTTTCTAGATTGCCTCGACGCGGTATTACAAAAGGGTATACGACACGCCGCGAATGACCGGGGATCACCACCCGTTATACAATACAAAATTACAATACGCAATATCGCAAATGCGGCAGGGAACAAAATGGGACGCGTTAGCGTATAAGGACTCACGTTCTCGCTTCCAGCAAGTCTGGATCTCGTTCAGTCCGTCTATCTCTCTCTCTCTCTCTCTCTCTCTCTCTCTCTCCTCCGAATCGCTCCGTATGATCGCTGGCTCGGTTGCTCGCTAAGAATCGCTAAGAAGTAGAGGCGAAGAAGAGGATGTCTTCCTGCTGGCTAGCTCTTATATAGTTTTGCTAGGGGTCCTCGGATCCCCTTGGATCCTTCCTAGGGTTCCTTGGTGGGGTAGGGCTATGCGCGTGGGGATTGTTCGGGGCATCGATCGGTGGATTTCGGTGATCTTCCCTGATCGCTCCCTCTGGTGTGTCCAGCGGGGGTCCTCTGGATCATTTGAATTGCGGCGCGTGTCGCGCGCCGCGCTTCCTCGGCTCACCTGCAGCTCCGCTGCTCATCTTGAGTTTCCCTCTCCATGGGCTCAGGGGAGGGGTGGAGGTCCTTCTCACACCCGAGGTCCTTCCTGTCCGTCTCTATGGACTATGGCAGCGGTCTTATCGGTGCAGGGCTCTGGATCTTATCCTTCGGGCTTCAGGGTCTCTTCTGGTTCGCTTCCCGACTCCTCCACCGTCGAGCCCGTCACGCTACCTCGGCGCATAGCCCGTCCGCGGTCCTGCGGTCTTCGTATCCGCCGAAGGGGCGTCTTCTGGGTTGCTTCTTCTTTAGCTCGCCAGTCTTATTCGTAGAACGGAGAGAGAGAAAAGAACGGGGAGGGGAAGGGGGGGGGGAAGGTTCTATAATCGCGTATTTCACATTTCTCGCATGAGTGGTGATCTGTGAGCTAGTCTAACCGAAGCAGGGGAGGGGTGAGCGAGCCTTGTGACGCCACCACGTCACAGTACATATACTTACACTTATCATATATTTTATATATCATATATTACATTTAAAATCTCATCTAATTTTATATCATTTCGTGATGTTCTAACCCTTTCACTACGGACACCAACTATAGCCGGCGGCCGCGCGAAGTGCTGTGCGTACTGATGCCGGCTATAGTCGATGTTCGCCAGACCTGCTGTGCGTACGGGTGCCAACTATAGTCGGTGCCGCGTGATCACCTACGCTGACTCCGTTGCTAAAACAGAATCTACCGTATCGGTGGAATATCTTTTGAATCTAGTGGCTCGTACTGTACTAAAGTCTGCCAAACACATATTCGACATACGAAGTATTTGCAAGGCACAAAACTATAATAAAAAACAGGGATTATAATATAAGATCTTACTTGAACCAATATAAGTCGGACAACATATAAGTTGAATAGATTATTGTCGACTTTTACAGTTGAGGTAAATTCTAAGGTTATAAATGATTATCTAAAAATTTTAGTTTTATGTTTGCGTAAAATTTGTTTTTTAATTTTTAATTGCACCCTCCTTACAATTTCTGGACGGAGTTCAAAAGGAATTCAATTCTTGATTGGATTAACTGATTACGAAAATGATACCGTGAGTGAAAACGAAGATCATTTCGCTGAGCACAAAAAAAGAAAGTATATATGTAGTACCTCAGACTCAGAAGTAGAGAACAATGAGCGAGACAATAAGGACCATTGTGATTCCTGGACGCCAAACACATTCATCCCTAAGTTACATCCATTTACCCCAGAAAATACAGGAATTATACCAAACATTAACAGATCAGAAAAAGCAATTGATTACTTTGAACTCTTTGCTTCAGACGAGTTCGTGCAATTTATTTTAAATGAAACAAATGCCTATTGGAAAAAAATAACAATAATATGAAAGATGGTGAAGCGACAATGCTGTCCGAAATTTACTGCTTTTTTGCTGTGTCATTTCTAATGACACGCAACAAGAAGTTGTCCTTAAAGGAATACTGGAGGGTAAACAAACTCCTGCGTAGTGACATTTTTGTTAAGATTATGCATAGAGACAGCTATTTTAAATCGTTATCGTTGCTACATTTCAGTCAAGATATCACATATACCAATGATAAATTATATATAATAAGGAACGTGGTTGATATGCTCCAAAAAATTTCTGCCATTCATTCTATCATTACCAAAAATTATGCATCGATGAGAGTATACATCTATATAAAGGGCGGCTTTCATTCGAACAATACATTCCTTCGAAAAGAAGTAGATTTGGGATAAAATCATGTATTCTTTGTGATTGTCGAACTGGTTTTGTGCAAGAACTTATTGTTTACGCTGGGTCGTCGACTATAATCAACAGCCAAAATAAGAAAATTAGAAAATCGAGAACGATAGCAGAAGCCCTAATGGCGCCCTATCTAGGAAAGGGACATACAGTTTACCTAGATAATTGGTATTCAAGTCCAGCTTTGTTTAATTTACTATATAATAATCATACAAATGCGTGAGAAACCGTAGCAAAAAAGCGACAAGGAATACCATAGATTACTGATACACTGAGAAAAGGAGGGGCATCTTCCTGGCCAACTAAAAATTTATTAGTTGTGAAATGGCTGGATAAAAAAGAAATATATATGCTATCCACTATGATACTATATTTATATATTTATATATTTATATATTTTTTATGTCCACTATACTTCAGAGTCTGCAACGGTTGTTAGGCATGGAGGAAACGAAATTATTCAAAAACGCCTATGCGTCATTAACTGTAATACTTGCATGGGTTGTGTCGACAAAGCCGACATAGTGATAATCACTATAAATTCGACGGAAATCTCTAAAATGGTAACGTAAATATTTTTTCATTTGCTGAACATATGAGTATGGAATGCATATTGTGTTTACAAGGATAACACAAGAAAACCGAAATCTATGGCTAAATTTCACTTAAATTTAATCCGAAAAATGCTGAAAAATTATCATATGAATATTTCTTAATATCATCAGAGAGACAACAACAATCCATTACGGCCAACAGAACGGCATTTTCCTTCACTGTATGAACCACGAAGAAAAAACTGAAATAGAAGATGCATCGTCTTTACGACAAACAAGAGACGCGTGTCTCGATATGAATGTAAATATCGTAATGTTGGACTCTGCGTGGAACCTTGCTTTAGAATTTACCATACTGTGTTGCATTACTAAGAATTAACGTATAATTTGATATCTCACTAACTCAAATGTATTTTTAATATGTATATTTCTATAAAATTTTTTATATTTCATTTTTATATTTTTCATATAATATGACGAAACAGTTGTTACATAACTCTCAAAAAAGTATATACACAAGAGAATTCCAAGGTGCCAATGAAAGACGTAAGTGCAAACATCGAAACCTACAGATGCGCAATATGCACACTGCACGGCGCGGTGCCCCGTTCAGTGGCGCTACTCGCGCGGAAAGGACTGCCGTAGCGAAAGGTATAAGTAAACATTTCAGGTTAGTGTATATATTTAAACACATCAAGAACGTTCTATAAACGTAAATAAAATATCCCCTCCAAATACTACAATACATCTAACACCCTACCTACCTAATTATATATCGTTTCATGATATTTTACACAAACATTTCAATTTGGTATATATATTTACACATATAATATATCTCAGCTATTTGGGAATAGAATATTCCCACTAAATACATTACATCACCCAAAATTCTATCTAATTTTGTACCATTTTATGACGTTTTAAATAAAGATTTTTATTGCATTTCATTTCACCCGTTGAAAGTTAGTAAGTATGTTGTAATGCTCTATGCATTGCATCATGCTTATCTGCTTCTCCTCTTCTGAAGAATTTGAATCCCACACTTCCTTACAACGAAATAGTGTTTCCAGATTTCTAAGTGTTGAAGCATTTAATTTTGTGATGCTTCATGCATCGCGATATCGGATTTCATTTCAATATTTCAATCGGAGTAAGTTGTAATTTTTAATGCATAGCATTATTCTTATCTGATTCAAGACTTCAGAGGAATGTGAATTCTACAGTACCACGTATCGGGATGGGGCTTCGTAGTGCCTAAGTGTCAATGCAACGGAGTTCTAATACTCCATGCAATGCCATGGCACATCTCATTCCAACATTCCAAAACAAGTGAGCTGTAATCTTGTATGCATGGCACTATGCTTCTCTGCTTCTACACATTATAAGATTGTGAATTATACGCTTTCATGCAACAGGTTGGCGTTTCACAGTATCTGCCTGTCAAAACAATAGAGTTCTAATTCTCCATGCAATGCGATGGCGCATTTCATTTGTTCGTATCGAATTAAGTAAGCTGTAATCTTCTATGCATAATGTAGGAAACTTATTAATGAAAGAGAATTACCAGATTTTGTAAGTCATTAGATAGTTCCTTTCAACATATTACTCCAAGGACTGCTAATAAACAACTGCTGTCGCATTCTAGAATATTCCACGCACATAACATTTGAAACTTGAATGATTGATTAGCTTTTACATTAAGATAATTTCGTTATCCTTCACTCGGTCGTCCTGCATGAATATTTGCTCTGAATGTCTTCATTCATTTCGTCTTCGATTTCAAATAAATCAACATTGATTTCGTCGATCCACAATTTCATAGAATCTGCTGACATAGATGTTTGTAAGGGTCCTTCTCCTTCCCCTACCATTCGAACTACAAATCGTTGATTGCGCAAAACTCGTATAACTTCACACGGTCCAAAATATTTATGAGCTATATTTAGACCAGGACTCTGTTGCATACGTTTAATTGCTACTAGATCTCCTTCACGATAAATTCTAACATTTCGTCTACTCTTGTTAAAAGTTTTCTTATTCTCTTGTCGGATCCGGGATATATTTTTGCTTGCTGGAAGTCGTACTTCATCTCGTTTATCATGAAAAGGTGCTAGCCATTCCTTTTCAAGTATGTCTCAGATGTCAAGATAACCTTTAACACGTTCCGTACCAAGCGTGATTTCGTTGAGTTTCCTGCCGGCCCAAGTTTTACTGTCGGCGCGCTAGAACTCCGATCTCACCGCTAGAACAATAGCGGAGAGATATGCGGGAATATAAACAATGTAACTCTAGTAGGTCCGTGCATTGTCGATTATTTTTATTTACATTACTATCGACCTATGAAATTTATAAATTTGTTTGTTCCGAAATAATCTTATGTGTAAGTTTATTTTGGATTTTGAAACGCTTATGTAGCGGCTAGCATCGAGGTATGGTATGCGCACAAATAAGTTACTTTTGAGAAGACGTCCTTAGCGAACTTTCACCGCATGTTAGTTGTAAATCTTAGTCAACGACCTCAGTAACACACGCGGACTCCATAAATCGAGGGTTTCCAAAAAGGGTCTAGGCCACGGTCAAGAGGCTACACCCTTGACGTGAGAGGAACCAGACCCAGCGGAAACCCCGCTACATTGCCAAATGTTAAAATAACAAAACACCCCCATTATACCTGCTGCCGCCCTTCCAAGCAAACGCGCTAAGGGCGCAAGAAGAGGCGGCACCTAGATAAACAAATACATGATTGGCTAACTTGGTCAGATCATTCTAATAACGAACCCTACACCACACTTTTCGCTTCCCAGGGGAAGCGTTTCGACTAGAGATCTGCAATGGATCACACTACAGTTATCCTAGATCATTCAGTTGAGAAGCATACTTTTTCTGAAACGAACATCAGTGATTTTTTATCCCAGAAATGTTTACTGGACGGCGTGAAAGTACAATTGATAGTGAGAGTAGTGATGAAAACGTTGTGAATTTTAGAAGAAAAGTCATAAATAGAATTTCGTCAAGTTCAGGCTCGGATACTGATGAATCATATGCAAGTGAAGATATTGAAGAATTATTAGCAGAACTAGTTTTAGACGAAGAAGAGGAATTGGACACAGGTACTGATTCATTGGACAATATCCAATGGAACGAGTTCGGTAGTAGGCAACAATCATTTCCGTTCACTGGAAAAAGCGGGCTTTTGTTGGATTTGCCGTCTGACATTAGCCCAGGTGAAGTTCTTTCACTATTCTTGAATGAAACAGTAATAAGTCTTTTAGTCACAGAAACTAATAGATATGCAGAGCAGAAATTACTTGAACATGAAATGACTGGTCACGCTGGACAAAATAAATGGAATCTCACCACTTCCGAAGAAATTAAAAAATTTATTGGATTGATGATTTGGATGGGTCTAGTACAAACACCGCTAAAGAAATGTTGGTCAACGGATCCTATATACAATTTTTCATTGCCGCGCAGCATAATGTCCCGCAATCGTTTTGAATTACTGCTATCAAACTTGCATTTTGCTAACAATGAAACGATAGTACAAAATAACAGACTTGGAAAAGTTTTACCACTTGTAGACATATTGATGGTTAATTATCAGAAGGTTTTTTCTCCAGGCAAAGAAATTGTTGTCGATGAGACAATGGTTCCGTGGAGGGGACGACTAGTATTTCGGCAGTATATTCCAACAAAGTCACATAAGTACGGTGTAAAAATGTTCAAACTGTGCTCGACCGAAGGATACACATGGTCTTCAAAAATATATTCTGGACGGGATACCAGCGGAAAAAGAAAAATTGGCATAGCAGAAAGTGTCTGCATTGAACTTGCAGACAAATTATTGAACGAAGGACGTACTTTATTTGTTGATAATTTTTATACTAGTTATGAGCTAGCACTTAAATTTTTAAATTCTAAGACGCATGTGGTTGGAACGGTAAGGTGTAATAAAAAAAATATGCCAAGTTTTGTAATGTCGTATCCGTTGAAAAGAGGTGAAATGGTGGCACGAGAAGATCATAATGGTATTGTAGTACTAAAATGGAGAGATGTTCGCGATGTCAGAATCTTATCTACAAAACATCCTCCCATCATGGCTCGAAGCTCTGATTCTACACATCGCGGTCGTGCTTCGAAAATGAAGCCTTTGGCGATAATAGAATACAATATTGGTAAAAGTGGCATCGACAGAAGCGACCAGATGGCGTCATATGCAACAAATATACGAAAAGGCATCAAATGGTATCGCAAATTAGGAATATATTTACTTTTAGGGACAACGATCGTAAACGCACATATAGTATATCAGAGAGCTACAAAAAAAAAAAAAAATAGAGATAAGAAAATTCTGTGAATCTTTAGTGACAGAATGGTTGTCCTCAAAAAATACTGTGCCCAACACTAATAGACACGAAAGAAGGAATCTGTCTCACCACTTGGAGATTCGCAAGAATCAGCAGGGCAAGCCCGTAAGAAGGATGTGCGTACTGTGTTACCAAAAGAAGAGGAAAAACGTAGGACGCCAACAAGCAAAAAAAAACCTTAAAAAAACGACAACTTATTGTTTGAATTGCCCAAAATCGCCACAGATGTGCCTGGACTGTTTCAACGAATATCATACGACATAGTATAATGTAATATCTTATCCTATATAAATTAATAAAAAATAGAGTGTTATTTGTGTATTTTTTAAATTTTCATGTTGTATATTCTATATTTATACTCCAGAACTTGTTCCAATAAATTTGTTTTCAAAATGCAACAGAAAATCATATTTAACTTGAACAAGAAAAGCGTAACCCAAGTACGGGTTACGCGGGCCCCACGGAAACATGCCCGTAACCCAAGTACGGGTTACGCGGGACGGAACGTGTTAAGTCGTGGATGTGTCCCAAAGAGAAGATGTAACGGTGACGTGCCAATGCTTCGATGTATTGCTGATTTCAAACAATGTTGAACTACTTCCATATACTTATACCATTCACAGGACATAGGTGTAGCTAATTTTGCTGACAATAGTATGAATGTTCTATTAAGTCGTTCAATTTGACCATTATCTTTAGGAATTTCTGTTGTAGTTGAAACATGTTCTATATTTTCTCCCTGACAATATTGCTTGAAATCATTTGCTGTGAAAGCCGTTCCCCTATCAGAAATTATTCGATGCAGATTACAGAAAATAGTCGCTTGCTTCTTCAGGCGTGTCAAAACTTCATCTGTAGTAGTAGATTTTGTAGCATAAAGCCATGTAAATTTTGTAAAAGCATTTACCACTACAAATATGTACTGATACGTTTATTTGTTGATGGCAACGGTCTAAGATGATCGATATGAAATGTATCAAAAGGAATACTCCCATTTTCAATCGGATTTAAATGGCACTCCTGCGTCCCCTGCATCTTTTCGGCTAAGATGCATGCAACACAATTCCTTATCACCTTTCCAACTTGCTGCCGAAGATTTGGAATCCAATAATCTTTACGTACGATAGCCTCTGTCTTGACCACAGAAAAGTATCCACACTCATAAGCTCGCCTTATTTCTTGCTCTGTACAGAAAATTTCCCCGTAGAACATAATCATCCTTCTTGTTTTGAAGTACCAAATCTCGAAGTTTCATAACAGTCTGATCATCTTTCTGTGCTTTCCGCAAACGTGCTGTAAGGCTTGTATCAGATTCATCGATTAAGAAAATCGCAGGAGGTGCATTTCTACTAAGCGCAGCAACATGTATCATGTTCTTCTCTGGACGATGCTATATTCGGTAATCAAATTCTTCTAGCGATAATATCCATCACGCAACTCACAAACAAAGATCTTTCTTATTCGTTGTAAGAGTAAAATCTCGGCAATAAGTAACAATAACAAACGAAATTCCTAATAAATAAACTCCTAATTTCTTCAAAGCTTTTACTATTGCTAAAACCTCAAACTCATAGCTACTGCATTTAGATTCAAGAGAAGCTGTATTACCACTAAAAAATAATATTCATGGTGAAAAGGTTGATCTTTGTTATTTGTTTGAAATAAAATTGCTCCGTACCCTAACGCAGAAGCATCTGTATGCAACTCCGTCTGTACTTCTACTTGATACAAATTCACTATTCGGTTCTCACTCAGAAAAAGTTTAAGTCGTATGAATGCTTCCATTTCAGTCACTCTAAAACAAAATTTAGCATTCGCTCGCAGAAGGTTAGACAAATGTCGCGAAATTACAGGGTATTCATGTATAAATTTACGAAAATTCTCGATTAGTCTAAGAAAACTTTGTATGTGTTTAACATTGGAAATCATCGGATTGCATCAGTTTTAGTGAGGGGCGAACATAACCATTGTTATATATATAACCATACATGCCCAAGAAATTTGACTGAAGTTTGCACAAAACAACACTTTTCCCAACTGAATATTAAGCCAGCTCCGCTCGCTATAATTCAAACTTTTTCATGATTTTTGATCCTACTTTTAATATCATTTGATGAAATAATCGAATCATCTATGTATGCTAAAACTATTCTCTCTCGAATAAGATCTCTAAATATGGTATTTATAAAACTTTGAAAAACTGCTGGTGAATTACATAGACCAAAAGGGACTCGTAAGAATTCATAATGACCATCTGATACAATAAATGCTGTATACTTTTGACCTGACTTATCCTGTCACACGTGAAAGAAACCGTTTCTCAAGTCAAGAGTAATAAAATTGCGCGCGCCTTGTAACAAATCTAATTGATCTTTGATCAATTGTAACGGATATTTATATTTAATAATTTTCTTATTAATTTGTCGATTATCCACACATAATCCAAACGAATCATTCTTCTTCCGAACGAGAAAAACCGGACTCGCATAATCAGAAGTAGACAACTGAGCGACTCCAGCCACAATCCACTGTTCTATCTGCGCATTAACAATCACTTTTAGCAACGCTGACAATTGTCTCGCCAATTGATATACAGACTCTTCGCCTTTCAATATTAATTTCATTGCAATTTCACGTTCAAAGGTTTTACTCGGCTTGTAATTACTAACAAGATTTTCTATCGTCACTCGCTAATTAGGATCTAATACACGAGACACATCAACTTGATTTACTTCTAACACTCGTTACATCTATTTAAAATATTTCCGGTACAATATTTTCTCTTTCAACAATTTCGCGCGTTACTTTCGATAATGGACGAATGATTACTATCTCTAATGCTGACATCGGTTGCATTTAAGAAATTCGTTCCTATTAACAGCTTGTGTCGAACAATGGTATCAGAGATTACTTGTATACAAATCAGATGTGAGTGCCCATCTACGGTAATTTCTGCTTGAAACTCACCTAATGTTGTATTATTCCTTGAACCTTCGAAATGTAATTCATTGCGTCGTAATTGCGGAGAACCAAGCTTAATGTACTCGTCTGTGCGAATTAAACTAAAATCACTTCCTGAATCCATTAATGCTTTGATCTAGCATCCGTTAAGTAAAACATTTTTGAGATACTTTCGGTACGATACTCCTAATGTCGCGCAGCTCTCTTCACTCGCTTTAAATTTCTTGGAACGTATCGACGCAATATGTCCACGTTCTTGACATATAAAGCATTTTACACCGCGATCTTTCGTTGGATAATTCACGCTAATATGATCATGCTCACCACAATTATAACATCGTACAATATTACCGATAAATTCTTTTATCTCACCTACATTGACCATCTCTTTTCGTTCATTTCTAACGAAACTGTCTTTACACATCTCAAACTTTGTTGATCTCTGCACACTCGACATACCTCGATCTCGAAGAATTACCTTTTCAAACGCTTTCGAAAGTTGATTGGTTGTTGTAAACTGTAGAATAAGCTTGTGGTTCCGGAGCATTTCATCGGGAATGCTGTCAATCAGATATTCAAGTATTTCATCGTCGTTGATTGGTACTCGATTTCCAAGAATGTTCTTCTCGTGCAAATATTCATGAAATGTCTCGTTCCTGTTCCATAACCGCTCTTCAAATTTCTTCTTCATTTCAATTTCGCTTTGTGGATGATAAAACACAACTCATAATTCTTCCAGCAGTTGGTTGAATGCCATAGTTATATATTCTGGTTTAGAAAGAAATCATTCAAGTGCTTTTCCCTTCAGTAGCATACCGATAAGTATTCGTGCAACGTCATCTTCCAATTTATATGTCATCTTGAATAATTTGATCTGCTTCTCCCAAATTTTATAATCACCAGATTTGCTTTAGACTATTAAGAAATTGTCACCGCTACTAATAACATCAAATAGTTCGCCTTCAAAATTACGCGTCGATCTTCGTTGCTCATTTTCCGAAATTTACTCAACCTGTAATTTCTGTCGCACCGGATCTAACTCAAGGCGCAACACGGCTAACTCACGTTCTGCTAATACTTTTTCTTTTAAGAAAAGATCAATTTCAGATTGCTGTAGATTCATTGATGACTGCACGTTTGGTGATACACCAGCACACGACTCTTCATTATCATCATGAAATTCACGTTCCGTCTGAGTCAACTTCCATCAACACGGGAAATTAATTCAGCTTTCGAACCAGCAGTAAGTAGTTTATGCTCTATTAATATCTCTCTTAGCGCTGTAACTGTAATTTTACTCAAATCGATCATTGTGAAAATTATCACTCGACAATTGCGTTTAAACTCGAATTATCTCCACACGAAAAATTAATTTTCGTTCTCGCACTATCTCTCAAAACTACATTCGCGTCGCTTGAGTATCTTCTCGAACGTTCTAGACCGTCAAGGAATTATCTTGAACGTTCTGTCTTCAAATATTCGATAATACATCAATCTTTAGAACGTATCCGATTTAATTCTTGAATATCTTCTTGATAATTACTACGCCCGAAACCCCAAAATTGTAGGAAACTTATTAATAAAAGACAATTATAAAATTTTTTATATCATTAAATAGTACTTTTCAACTGAGATATTACTCCAAAGGCTGCTAATGAACAACTGCTTCATTATTTTAAAACATTCACACGAAAAACTCATTTGCTTTGCACATTCGCTCTCACTCGCATTCTAGAATATTCCACGTACATAACATTGACATTAAACCTGAGTTATTGATTAACTTTTAAATTAAGATTATTTCATTATCCTTCAATAACATTATGCTTGCCTGCTACTACACATTAAAGGAATGTAAACTCTGCAGTTCCTTGAAATGGGATGGTTCTTCACAGTATCTGCGTGTGAAAACCATGAAGTTTTAATGCTCCACGCAACGCGATAATACATCTCATTTCAACGTTTCAAAGTATGTAACCTGTAATCTTCTAAGCATATCATTATGCTCATCTGCTCATACACTTCTAACGAATGTGAATGCTATAGTTCCATGCATCGGGTTGCGGCATTATAGTGTTCACGTATTATAGCAGCAGAGTTCTACTGCTGCATGCAATGCGATGGCGCATCACATTTCATCATTTCGATGTAAGATGTAACTTTCTATGCTCAGGATTATGTTTGTCTGCTTCTACGCTTCAAAAGAATGTAAATTCCACAGTTTCTTGCAAGGAGATGATACTTCATAGTGTCTGTGCGTCAATGCAGTAGATTTCTAATGCTACATGCAATGCGATGGCGTATCTCATTTCAACGCTTCGATGTAATTAAGTTGTACTCCTCTATACGTAGCGTTACGCCTACCTGTCAATCAATGTGTGTCAATCAATCAACATTCAGTTGCCCAAGAATCATGCCAGTGATCAAGCCAACGCTCCAGGACAAATTCAGATTCTCAGCAGCAACAAGTCGGACATACCAGGGGATCCAGACATCATGGCAGACCTTAACATACCTGATATCTTCACATTGAAAAGGTAGACTCGTTTATTCGTCCATTTCTTTCTTATCCATGTTCCACGATGACAACCCGATCGCTCGAATAAGCTCAGTCCATTCCTCATGAAATTATTCTCAGTTCACTGCGGCGTAAACGTGGTACCACATTCGGTCTATTCACTATCTTCACGCGACTTCTTAACACATGCAAAACATCAGAACAACCGGATATACGTTTACTACAAACCCATCTTTACGCGTTAACTGAAACGTGGAAACGATTCGATGGCATCCAATTTGACCTCGAAGAATAAGACGAAACCGAAACGTCACGTCTTTACAAAATTCACAACGACTACTTCTCTATCATAACTCGCGCCGATTCGATATCATAACTCGACGCGATTGAGTTATTGAAAGGGAAATACGACTGTAGAAGTCAGGCTGCCTCTAAATATTGTGATGCAATCTGGAATATTCTTAAACCGCCAAGGAACATTGCAGAAACACTAGGCAATATCGTCGACACCGTCAACCAACTACTTCGCGCATTGAAAAATTCCAAGGAAAATATCTCGCAATTGAACACTTCTGCTTTCCATCATTCGAGCAAAGATAAATGCTAATACGTTATTCCAATGGGAACTCATAGTAAAGACAACAAGGTGCCGCCTTACACGGATCTTCTAGAGTTTTTGGAGAAACTGGCCAACTGTGTACCAGAGATGAACGCAAGAGCAAGCTCAACCGCAATTCGGGTCGACGGGAGACCATCGGACCATTCACGTTCCACGAATCAACGTACTACGAGAAATCAGATGACATTCTGATGACGATTACACCGAAAGCGGAACAAGCAGGACAACCATAAGAACCCAAGAGTGTTCAGTATGCCACGGAGGGCACCGCATCTAGACATGTGAAGATTTTCTCTAAGTCTCAACTTATCAAAGTAATTGACATGTAATGCTCCATGCAACATTTCCTTTCAACGATACAAAGTAAGTAAGTTGTAATGTTCCATGCATAGCATAATGCTTATCCACTTCTGCACTTCAGCAGAATATGAATTCCACAATTCCTTGCTAGGGGATTGCGCTGCACAGTGTCTAGTTGTCAAGGCAATAAAGTTCTGTGGCTACTTGCATTTGCAATGCGTTGGCGCATCTCCTTTTTACGTTTTAATGCATGTAAGCTGTAACGTTCTATACATTGCGTTATGCTTATCTGCTTCTGGACTTCAAAGTGATGTGAATTCTACAGTTCCTTGTAGCGTGATGGCTTCTCGTTTCAACGTAAGTAAGTAGTAATATAGCTTGTCAATGTAATTAACATCCAATGTTCTATGCAACGCGATGGAAATTCTTAGTTCTACGTATCAAAGTAAGTAAGTTGTAAGGTTCTACACAACACAATCGTGCTTATTAGTTTCTACACTACTATGTATGTTATTTCTATAGTTCCATGTTACTGTATAGAGCTTCATAGTGTCCACTTCTCAAAGTAATTGAGTTCCAAACGTCCATGCAACGCGATAGTGTTTCTCAGTTCTACAATTAAATGTTTCTGTTGAAATTACACTTCATGATATTCAAAGTAAAAATTTCAAATTAGCATATATATTCACACTCATCATATACTTTAGTCAATAGTAAATAGGTAATCCGCCCTCCAATTGCTCCACTACAATTAAATTCCATATAATTTCGTATCATTTCATGATGTTTTAAATAAACATTTCTAGTTAGTATATATACTTACACTCTCCATATATTATAGCTAAATCTAAGCAGAATAGACATTGTAAAAACTCCAGTAGCTGTAATCTTCTATGCACTGATTCATTCTTATCTGCTTCTACACATTAAACGAATCTGAGCTTCACAGTTCCTTCCAACTGGATTACGCATCATTATGCCTACGTGTCAAAGCAATAGAGTTCTAACACTCCATTCAGTGCGGTGACACATCTCATTATAATGTTATAAAGTTAGTAAGTTCTAACGTTCTATACAACGCATTGATTTCATCTCCCTCTATACATCAAAAGTATATGAAGAACATAGTTACTTGCAACGGGATAGCGCATCATAGTGTCTGCGTGTAAAAGCAATAAATATCTAATGCTCCTTGCAATGCGGAAGCGCATCCCGTTGCAACGGTTCGAAGAAAGTAAGTTGTAATCTTCTACTCGCAGAAATATTATTTTCTGCTTCTATACTTCAAAAGAATGTGAATTCTTCAGTTCCATGCAAAAGAATGGCACTTCGTAGTATCTACCTTTCAGAGCAATAACGTTTTCTCTCTCGTTTCACGGAACTGTATAATTCACATTCCTTTGGATTGTAGAAGCAAATAAGCATAATATGATGGATAGAATGTTACTGCTTACTTACTTTGTAACGTTGAAATGAGATGCGCCATGGCAATGCATGGAGCATAGGAACTCTATTGCTCTGAAACGTAGACACTATGAAGGGCCATTCCATTGGAGGGAATTGTAGCATTCACATTATTCTGAAATGTAGAAGCAGGTAAGCATAATGCGATGCATAGAACATTACATACTTGCTTTGAAGCGTGAAACTGAGAAGCACCATCTTGTAACACAGAATATTTTTTTATTGCTTACTCCATCTTGTTGCAAGGAATCTTCAAAGCTATTCACACTGACATGTAGACACTCAGATGCGACATCCCTTTTCGTGGAACTTTGGGAATCACTTTGAAACGCGGAACTGTGAAGCTGCATCGCGTTGTATGAAGATATAGGAAGTGCTTACTATGAAACGTAGAAATAAGAAGCGAAATCATGTTGCATAGAACTTTGCATCTTACGTACTCTGGAACGTATAAACTGATAGGGACAATCACTTTACATAGATATCCTTCCTTTGAAACGTTGATAGTGAGGAGCTCCATCGGGTTTCGTAGAACTTCAGAACTTACTTGCTATGTAACGTAGACAGATAAGTGTCATCGCGTTGCTTAAAACTTTAGAACTTGCTTACTTCAACAAAGATTTCTATTGGCTTCGTCCGTTCTTTTAGAAGAGTTCTTGATAAACCACTTACTTTTCACGTTTGCAATATTTTTATATGTATGCGAGGTGTAATCGTTTAAGTTCTAAGATGATTATTTAGTGTTGATTATTATTTAGTAACTCGGTTATAAACGTGTCTGCATGAGACTTAATCAATATGTTCATAAGCCTGAAATTTATGCAGTTATTTGTTAGTCACTTATTGCTCAAACGGCAAAGATTCTGATCATTTGAAAATGATAGACTCTCATCAATTTTCTCAAAAATTGAAATACTGTCCAACTGCTTGTATTAAAGACTATAATTAAAGTTTTGAAAATATTTTACCTTTTAATGATGTATCACGTCTCGGGTCGCGGAAAATTAACCGTATGCCGGAGCAGCACCCCGTCTCGAACGGTTCGGCTCGCACATTTGGGTCGAAGACGGGGTTCTTTTTGGATCGCGGAACACTGCGTGAAAGTCACGGACGCGAGTATATAAAAAAGGGAACTTACCTTTCGAAGTCTTAGAAACCGCTAATTCCTAACTTCGTTCCAGGTATTGTTGTCGGCAAGGCTCGTCCTCTGGTATGGTCCCTCTGTACGGGCTGTGAGGCGGAATTGACAATGGAACGAGTACCCAGGCAGGCTGACCTCTGGTGCGGATCGGCGACGGAGGCGCCGATGCGGAATGGCTCTCCGGTCGGCAGACAGCAGGAGATGAGACAGTGCAGTGGTGGACGATGGAGTAGCTGCTTGTACCCACGTATTCGCGCACTAGAGAACGCAGGAAGTTCTTCCTTCCCACGCGTCGAGTTCGTTTATTCGTAGTGGAACAGCGCATTCAAATCGGATTCCAAAACCGCCGCTTTGGTTTGCCGATCCAGAGATATGGAAAACGATGGATATCTTCTCCTTAGTCTAACTGTGGCTCAATGCCGCTAAGCGGAGGGCCACTCTGACTGGTCAGTAACCAAGCGTAACTAAGGTTCAGAACTCCTTGAATGATTCTGGAAGAAGCGTGAAGTCGTGGAAGACTTTGTACCATAATGAATCTAATTCTTATAAATAATTTTTTATCGTAGTGAACTATATAATTGCAATTAGAATTCTTTATGAAATAATAATAACAGAGAGGTATGTATCCATTCTTGTAATTTTGAAAAGAGTATTATATCTTACTATTTAAAATGAAATATTGAGATTTGTTTACAATCTAATGGAATTTAATTACCTTTTGATTCAATTTCACAGTGATAATCTTCCATAGTCCAACAATTTTGTGAGCTGTCCTCAGGAATCCGCAGCTCAGTACTTATAAAATGGACGACACAAAGAACAGCCTAACCAAACGTAATCGAACCGATTTTTCAATACTAATCTTATCATGTTTAACTTATTCTGCAAACTATTAAAATGCCCTTCGGAATGTGTTTATTCACAGTGAAGTAAACGGTAAACGTTACGCCTTCCACCACTGTTTACAATACGTATGTTGCATTTACTATAAAAACTGTAAGTATTATCACCTTTGTTTACTTTTTGTAACCTTCAATGACTTCATGTTACAGGTTGTTGAACTCGTTTCAAAATGCTCTATCGTATTACGGAAAAAAGAACACACCAATTCATTTTATAAAATGAAGGTAACCTTCAAATGTCCAACATACCTCCACTTACAACAAAACTATTTTCATCAACGATGGGACCTTTGTCCTGTGCTATTTTATATCAGCAAAAATTTCTATGAAACTTATAGTTTCGAGGATATCTGAGGTGCTAATTATTACTGCCCCACACTGTATATTGTTATGGATGTGTCCAACAAGGCAACGATGAACAAAGTTAAATTTAATATTACGATTTTTATATTCCTTATAATATATATGTTTTTCTGTAATTTAGCCAAAAAACAGTGTTCACGATGTCGGCAGATGAATGAATTTGCCTTAGAATTACAAGAGCCGACAATATCAAAAGTAGAATATTTATTTTCTCCGCTCAACGAGTCACTGGAAACGTTAAGTAAAGTGCGTGCCTTTCAAAAGAGTCAGATGCAAATTACGAACCTAAACAACCAGCGATTGGCACGCCAATGACAATGGATGAATATTTTATTTTATAAATAATATTTTCAGTTTATGACGGGTTGAAAGAAATATATATGACTCTCTCAATAACTATTAATATAGGAAAACAACTCTCAAAATGTCTATCAATACTCATATGTTGAACATCTACTGACATTTAACGGTTTTAACTTGTATGAAAGCACAGGTTCTCCGTTACCAAATATGGCGTAACGTCATTGCAGAGAAGATTCATGAATTGAGCGATGACACGCGTGTCATGATGGTTCTGGTGCTGCGCGACTCATACGGCGTTTTACGCTTGTTTAGGAGGTACTGGTAACACGTTCTGGCATTTTAGCTAACGAATCCGGTCACAGATGGCTACGGATCAGCTGACACTCCACGGAAGTGGCGATATAGTGCCGGTATGGTGTCGCCACCATCTTGCCGTTTGTTATCTGGGATGCTTTCTAGAGCATTATTCGGAATTAAATTTCAACATATAGCTACTTAATCGCGAATTTGTATGTACATAATTATACGTGACTGCATAAATACAATATTATATACTTTTATAACCAATGCGATATAAGAATATAAAACGAAGGATTATCCACTCTTATAAGGAGTAAAAGCAATGTTTGGTATGCAAGGTTCGTTGTAAAATATAATCAAGCAGTTAATATATCAAATCACAGCACATAATAAATCACTGAAAGTATAATGATATGAATAGTAAGAAAAACATATTTATTTGTTAGCTGTTTATAAATTCAAATTTAAAAGTCCAATTCACATTTAATATATTATTGTTTAACAAGGTGGTTTAATGTTGTTTCAAATAGGCTTGGAGAACTAGCTGGTACTTCTGCCAATGTAATTTCATTTCTGCTGGATACAGTAAAAACATATTTGCAATCTAAGCAAGGTTTCGTTAGATCTGGTGGATTTTCGAAATTTTAGAAATAAATGATGGCAGTAGTAGTTGGTTCAGCGCCAGGTGATAAACATATACAACAAGCAAATCAACGTAAACGGATTTAAAATGTTCAAGATTATATAAATTAGACTGTTACACTTTTATAATCCATGTAGCGTTCCTGTTCTTTGTAACTTACAAAGAGTCTTAAGAATGTAACGCAATGTAAAGAAGTTTGGAAACAAAGAAAGCAGGCCTTAATCTCAGATAAAGGAACATTGGATCTGTTGTGTATCGTGGTTACCGGCGTGCTGTGTTAAGGGATATGTCATTCGGTTTTAAATTTCTAAACGAGAACAATTCAAATAAATCTGGAGTCGACACATTGGAAGAAAAATTCTTCCAGTGAAAGATACTGTATGCAGTGCAAGAGCAGCTTCACATCTCCTTAATATTCTACAGAAAATCTTATGCTATTTTACTCGATTTACAAGAATCGAAACAATGAAACATATTATGTGATATTTCTGCAACTGCTACCATGTACACACGTGCGCGCGCGCGCACACACACACACACGCGACCATACGAAATCCATCAAGATTAAAGATACTGTGTATGTATTGGAGGATGCGTACAATAAGAAAGGACTATTACATGGATAAATTGTAGAATTCCATTTGTATTTGATAATTAGATTAGAAACATTTATATGCTTTTATCGAAAATTTAAATACACCAAAATTGCAGCACGCAGGTGTGTATATATCACTTTGCGATCTCATTTTATTTTGGCAGTTATACTTATATATAAGCATCCATTCAGGCATAAAGCTTGATAATCTATCAACTAGAAAATAATTATAAAACATTAGACTTTTTCCAGGTATTGGTCTATTTTATCATTTTCGGAACTTGTAAAGTATCTAGAACTATAACAACAAAGTACTTTATATCTTTACTCATTGTTTGAAAAAAAAAAATATGAATAACTATGTTCATTTTATTACAAATGTATGAGTAAAGATCAATCTACGTAATTAAATATTTTCAAACGTAATTTGTTTAGTTTTTATCATTTAACGTTACGAAATATATTAGAAAAATATATAAAAATATATTTTACTTTAGTTTTTTTAATATTTAAAATATTTTATATTATCATATTAAACCTTTACAAAAAATAACAAAATTTTTATAAGTAGGAATGATTTTTCCTTAATTAGTTAATGTGTCGGTTTCTTATAAGAAGACGGTATTCAATTTTTCAAAGTAAGTTTCGACTTTAAATTGGCCATTAATATCTCTTATTTCATTGCTTTTCGTAGATCGCCGCTAATTTTCAACTTTTCCATCACAACTTTGTCGATGCAAGTATTAATTCTCCGAAAGATATATAATATTATATTCCTAGTAAACTTATTTTGCATTTCTAATTAATTTGAACGTAAAAAATATATTTCTTTCATGAGAAAGCATTGCGGAAAAATTTGGAAAATCCATTGTTAATGTTGTACCTAGTGGTTGACTAGGTTCTCCTCTTCCTGCCGCACCTTTTTATCATTTTTAAGATCCAAGAACCGTGCACCGGCTTCGTCACCTTTAAAATTTACGAAATTTACATATTGTAAATTTTTGCAAATGTAATGTTAATTAACTTCTGAATTATGGTTGTTTGGGCAATAAATTAGACTGATCTATGACGTGCTGTAATGTGCGAAAACCAATAAATTTCTTTTAACATAATGAACAATAGATAATATTTGAGCTTACAGTTTTGTTAACGAACAGCCCATCACCTCAATGGGGACTCCTCCAATTCAGGGATCCGACTTTACCAGAACCTGTATTCTACTTTTAAGCCTCTTACATACATATATGTACTATATCCGGACTAATGTATTGCTGTATATGAGAATTCATAAATCCAAGTTACACACATTAAGCCGCATGCTCCTCGCAACGATCCGTTAATCCCCCACTCGCTGGACCATATGCTTTGATGATTTTTCAAGTAAATATTTCAAATTAGTATAAATATTAATACATATTTTATATTTTAGTTATTTCTAAATACAATATCTCCTTATGATACTCCATTACATCTGAAACCCTATCTAATTTCATATCATTTCATGATGTTTTAATTGAATATTTGAAAATGGTTTATATAGTTACACTTATCATATATTTTAATTACGTAGAACTAGATCATCTCTTCTAGATAAAAATAAATATCTATATATTATATAAGTCGATCATTTATTTGCATCGTTCGAGTTCGCTTTCTTTCCATCGAGGCTTGCAAATCCCTCTTCGTTATTCTTGTAATTCGTACTTTAGAAGTTATGTAGTACGTATTGATGGTCCAACGCTGAAAATATCTCAAACACTTCTGCTATACTCAACTTAGCGTATATGCAACCTCCTATCAACATTATGTCTATTTTTTATTTGTTTCGGTTCTTAAAGTATGTATAGCCTTCTTTCGGATTGGTCGCGATTAGATCGTTTCTTAGAGACATTTTGATGATCTTTTCCTCTCTATGATTGCTCGTCTTACTACCCCAGATTACCGATTTTTCGTTCAGGTCACCCTTGATTATTATTCTGCTTGCTTTCTCTCCCTTTTCTACGTTATCCTCAGCTTTGTTTATATATTCTTCGATTTCTTTCCGTTCCTGTTAAGCGAGAAGTAGCAGCTTATAGCTTTTGTTCCTTCGACCATTGCATGAACGATTCCGGTCGAGGAATATGTGGTGCCATATGTGAAACATTTTCGATTAACACCGGTTATCCATATCGCAGCGTCACCGTTCTCGTCTCGCAGTCAGTATTCTTCCATCCTGTGTGCTTCCGATATTATTACCACGTCTGTCTCTTGAATCATTCGCATTTGCTGCATGATATTTCGCGAGATTCGGCATCTGTTCAGATAGATTTGTAGGACTTTCAATTCCATATTCGTTTCTCGTTCTTCTCTATCAACGCCTTTCTGTAGGCCGGACAGTTAAAACTCCGGTAACGTGTCTGATGTACGGATTCCTTCTTCCTGCCTCGCTGCAGATGATACATTTCGGTTTATTCACGATGCAACCGATCATCGTATAAATCTGAGATGCGCATCTTCTGCAGATCCCCTTATTATCTTTGACTTCTTCGGAATTTCTGCCGATATGTCCCAGTTTATGGCATTTGAAGTATCTCTCTATTCTCGGTAGCACTTTGCAGAGACAAGGTGTTAATGGTATTCTGCGTCGTTTGACCTTTTCCAGCTCTTTACTATATTCCTGTCCAAATTCAGCTAACGCGACTCGATTGACTCTCTACGTTTGTTTTAACAACTTGACGTTTATACCGCTATCCTTTCCTTCGATTATTTTCAATGTTCGTCTTATGTAATCATTAATTTCTTCTCTGGTCACCTAACGGGTATATGTCCCTTAGTTGGAGCATTATACTCCCACTCGTACGTTTTTCTTCGAATTCTTCTTCTAGAGTTCCTTTTATCTCCTTTATTATGTTCTCTATACCTGTTTTTTTGTTAAATTATAGGATTATATATTCCGCTCTCGATTTTCTTGCATCATCTTTTCGTATTTCTGTCGTTTCTCCTGCTTTTCCTCATCCCGTTGTTTGTCCTTGAATGCTTACCGCTCCTTTAATTGCTTCAATTTTCCCTGTACCGTTCGCCACTAGTTCGATCAAGTGTTCGATCTCAGTTTTTTTTTTATATACCTGATGCTTCCCATTAACGTTTTCTAATATGTCATTACCTTCGTCGTATCCTCGCTCATAATATCTATCATTACGTCTGATGTGCGGTTTCCTATTCTTCTATTTCAAAGTAAGGATGTAATTCTTATCGGTAGCATTTCCATTATCCTGCCCTTTTTTTTTGGTTCCCTTACTTCGGTTCCTGATGATTTTCCTTTCGTGCCTGTGTCTTCCGAGGCTTTCTTTTTCTCCTTTATATTTTCCTATCCTTTGGTGTCATCAACAGGGAACTCCGAACTGCCTGCCCAACAATTAATTTTCTGCCAGGACCCGATGGGGCTGATTCCGAATCGCGAACCAGCAGCACCTTTCAGTAGCATATGCACAGCAGCCTCGCTCATGCCGGTGGTGGGGGTTAGGGGGGGGGCTGCAGCCCCCCCCCCCATCCATCCTACTGCCTGCACTGATGCGGGTAAGGAATGCAGAGCCACTTGAACCGCGACCAGCATCTATCTTATACTCTAACCGATTCGAAGTCGCGTTTTCCATTAAGCTTGCCGGAATCAATGATATTGATTCGTTCAGTCTAAAGTATTATTTTCTTTTTAAGTTTCTCGATATTTTTATTTTCTCCCACGATATCGTCTATTTCGTTGTACCTTGCCCGGACGGTATGGTATACAATCTGTTGTTTGATATTTGTAGGCTTTCCTCTTAGTAAATGCAATGTTTCCACAGATCTTCTTTTTCTTTCTCTTTAGTTACGTTGTTGTTATTTTATGTTCTCTCTCCTCCACATTTCCTCTCTGCACCATCCCGGACCCGGCGTTGTACGATTACTTGTCTGATTTGTATATGTCACATATTGGAGAATATTTCCGCTTATTCTTTGTATTTTTCGAATTACGTTTTGGTTAGGTGTATATTGGATATGCGTCGAAATATCTGATTTCCGTACGATTTGTTAGAAAAGTTTTATTCTTTTCGGACTGTTTGTTTTCATTTAGCCGAAGACGTTCCTGTATTCAATGCGGACCCACTCCGATTGAACCCGCAGATTATTATATTATATTACGTGAATAAACGTTCAATCGGAGCGGATCTGCCATTCCGTAACTGCGGAAGTCTTACTGCATAGCCTCTTCCCTGGGAATGTTGCGGAGGCTGCTTCCGTCCCGAGATGGAACTGTGATTGTGTTAGAATTAGTTAGGTTACGCTAGGTTAGGTTAGGTTGAAATATGTTTGGGACTGTTTGTAGGTTGCTCGATTATGTTGGGTTAGATTTAAGAAAGTGTAGGTTCGATTTGTTTATGTTTAAGGAAGGTAATGTTAGATTGTGTTAGGTTGAGTTATGTGTTGAGTTATGTGAGTATTTTAGTGCAGGCAGGGTAAGTCACATTAGGTGTAACTGAGGTTAGCTTGGTTTAAATTAAGTTTAGAGGAAGTTAGATTAAGTTAAGCCAAGTAAGAGATGGATTACCAATAGCTGGCAATGCCATTGTTCGATAGTTCTTGAATTCCCGACTATTGGCAATACCAGCCCTTATTATATCATAAGTTATCGACCGCAGTCATTACCTACTATCGATATATCGTAAGTTTCCGACCGCAGGGAACACCAATCTTTGATAAGTCTTGAGTTACCTACTATTGGTTGCACCAGCTATATGTGTAAGCATGCGCTATCGGCTGTTGGTAACACCAGTCGTCGACAATTTATGGATCATTAAGCACAAGCAGCACTACCCGTCGGTCGATTGTGAGTAACCGACCACCAGCAGCACCATCCATCGGTAACTTATAAGTTATTCTTAATGGGAACATTCAACCGTAGGCATGTATTGACTCGTTTCGCCATCTCTTCAATCTGTGCTGAAACAGAATTGCGAACAGCTTGAGCAGTTTTCACAGAGATGACTCCACCGGTCTGACAACAACGAACGCCACATATAGGTTCTCACAAAACCATTTGCCACACAACTCAGTGCTGAAAGGGTTAATGCTGTTAGCGCTATTTCTTTAACCAGGCATAGAATCCATTGGTATGAAAAATTATGATCTTGTGAATAATATTAAGGTATGCTTACCATATTCAATGAAAGGCACAGATCCTCATATAGTAAATATCAGCCCATCACTAAGTGTAAAAATTAAACGAATATGGTTTCAAACTCGTGTCGATTATATAATATCCAAGTTTGGAATGTTAATGTGTGCTCTTGGAAGGACCGATGAATCATGGTATTGCTGTGAATGCACTCTTGTCAAAGACTGCAGTAACTTATATATATTTCTAATTTCATTGTTAAGAAAAATAATTCTCTCAATTTGAGATTGCCTTACGCACGCGTTGCTTCAGGTATACATATGGCTGCAATAGAGATGTTCGTTGGTTCAGAATAACAAAATTATAGTGGGAAGCTGGAAATAATGTGTGATGCAATGTACGCTTTTATTTTGCAAAGACAGTAAATCTGTTACTAATCAGTCTTTAATCGATGAGGCAATATTAAAAAAACTGAAGGAAAGTCTGATTTTACCCATTATGCGTATAATCCAGGTGTGAATAATTAACTAAAGGTTTCAATTAATACATGAATGTATAATTTATATTTTAGTAAACATATCAATTTATTTTACAGAATATAAATATTATTGATGAGATAACTTGTTGCCTGATTCCTTCCTAGAGAAGAATTTGGAACGTATAGATTTGAATAATTATATATGACAATTGAAAAGAACGAACAAATTATACAGATAAATCAGAGGAAAAGATCATGCAAATGTTAATTGTCATCCAAGCTAATTTGAACAGATAGTTTGTTAACAAAAGTGTAAGCTCAAATACTGTATTGTTCATTATGGTAAAAGAAAATTTATTAGTCCTCGTACATTACAGCTTCTCATAGACCAGTCTGATTAATCGCCCAAGCAACCATAATTCAAGAGTTAATTAACATCACTTTTGCAAAATTCACAATATGTAAATTTCGTAAATTTTAAAGGTGACAAAGTTGGTACACGGTTTTTGGATTTTAAAAATAGTAAAGAGGTGCGGCAGCGAGAGGACAACCTAGTCAACCACTAGGTATAACATTAGTAATAGGTTCCCAAAATTTTCTCGCAATGCTTTCTCATAAAAAAAATACATTTTTTACGTTTCAATTAATTAGAAATGCAAAATAATTTTACTAATAACATAATAATATATATCTTTCGGAGAATTAAAACTTGCATGGACAAAGCTGTAATGGGAAAGTTGAAAATTTGCGGTGTTCTACGAAAAGCAATGAAACTAGAGAAACTAATGGTCAATTTAAAGTCGAAACTTACTTTGAAAAATTAAATACCGTCTTCTTAAAAAGAACCAACATATTAACTAATTAAGGAAAAATTATTCCTACTTCTAAAAATTTTGTTACTTTTTGTAAAATTTTAATATGATAATATAAAATATTAAAAATATTGAAAAAACTAAAGTAAAATATATTTTTATATATTATTGTAATATATTTTGTAAGGCTAAATGATAAAAATTAAATAAATTACGTTTGAATATATTTATTTATTATATTATTATTATGTTATTTATTATATTATGTTACTCACATTTAATATTTTCTTTGGAAACAATGAGCAAAGATATAAAGTACTTTGTTATTATAGTTCTGGCTGCTTCACAAGTTCCGAAAATGATAAAATAGACCAAAATCAGCAAAAAGTTTAATGTTTCATCATTATTTTGTAGTTGAAAGATTATGAAGCTTTATGCCTGGTTGGATGCTTATATATAAGTATAACTACCAGAATGAAATGGGATTGCAAAGTGATATTTACACACCTGCGTGCTGCAATTTTGACTTATTCAAATTTCTGATAAAAGCATATAAATGATTATAACCAAAATATCAATTACAAATGGAATTCTACAGTTTATCCATGTAATAGTCCTTTCTTTTTGTACGCATCCTCCAATACATACACAGTATCTTTAAGCTTGGTGGATTTCGTATGTGCGTGTGCGTTTGTGTGTGTGCGCGCGCGCAGGTGTGTGTGGTAGCAGTTGCAGAAATACCACATAGTAGGTTTCATAGTTTCGATTCTAGTAAATCGAGTAAAATGGCATAAAATTTTTTGTCGAATATCAAGGGGATGTGAAGCTGCTGTCGCACAGCATACAGCATTTTTCACTGGAAGAATTCTTCTTCCAATGTGTCGACTCCAGATTTATTTGAATTGTTCTCGTTTAGAAATTTAAAACCGAATGACATATCCCTTAACACAGCACGCCGGTAACCACGATACACAACAGATCCAATGTTCCTTTATCTGAGATTAAGGCCTGCTTTCTTTGTTTCCAAACTTCTTTACATTGCGTTACATTCTTAAGACTCTTTGTAAGTTACAAAGAACAGGAACGCTACATGGATTATAAAAGTGTAACAGTCTAATTTATATAATCTTGAACATTTTAAATCCGTTTACGTTGATTTGCTTGTTGTATATGTTTATCACCTGGCGCTGAACCAACTACTATTGCCATCATTTATTTCTAAAATTTCGAAAATCCACCAGATCTAACGAAACCTTGCTTAGATTGCAAATATGTTTTTACTGTATCCAGCAGAAATGAAATTACATTGGCAGAAGTACCAGCTAGTTCTCCAAGCCTATTTGAAACAACATTAAACCACCTTGTTAAACAATAATATATTAAATGTGAATTGGACTTTTAAATTTGAATTTATAAACAGCTAACAAATAAATATGTTTTTCTTACTATTCATATCATTATACTTTCAGTGATTTATTATGTGCTGTGATTTGATATATTAACTGCTTGATTATATTTTACAACGAACCTTGCATACCAAACATTGCTTTTACTCCTTATAAGAGTGGATAATCCTTCGTTTTATATTCTTATATCGCATTGGTTATAAAAGTATATAATATTGTATTTATGCAGTCACGTATAATTATGTACATACAAATTCGCGATTAAGTAGCTATATGTTGAAATTCAATTCCGAATAATGCTCTAAAAAGCATCCCAGATAACAAAGGTAAGATGGCGGCGACACCACACCGGCACTATATTGCCACTTCTGAGGAGTGTCAGCTGATCCGTAGCCATCTATGGCTGGATTCGCTAGCTAAAATGTCAGAACGTGTTACCAGCATTTTCTAAACAAGCATAACACGCTGCGTGAATCACGCAGCACCAGAACCATCATGACACGCGTGTCATCGCTCAATTCATGAATCTTCTCTGCAATGACGTTACGCCATATTTGGTAACGGAGAACCTCTGCTTTCATACAAATTAGAACCGTTAGATGTCAGTAGATGTACAACATATGAGTATTGATATATATTTTGATAGTCGTTGTCGTATATGTACAGTTATTGAGAGAGTCGTATATATTTCTTTCAAACCGTCATAAATTAAAAATATAATTTATAAGAACAATATTACTTACAAAATACAAATTCATGCTGTTACGTCCCTAACTTCGCCTTGTGTAATTTCAAGGAAGTGTGGGATTTGTATTCTTTTGATATGTAGACGAGATATACATAACGCGTTGCATTGAATATTACATCTTATCGAGACACATAGAAATGAGATGCGATATCGCGTTTTATGAAGAATTAGAGCTCTATTGCTTCGATACGTAGATATCTAGAAACGCTATTCCGACGCAAGGAGGTGTGGCATTTACATTCTTTTGAAGTATAAGCGGAATATACATAACGCATTTTATTGAATGTTATAACTTATCATGAGACACAGAAATGAGAAGAGATATCGCGTTTTTTGAAGAATTAGGAATCTATTGCTTCTCTACGTAGACACCTAGAAGCGCTATTTCATTGCAAGGAAGAGTGGGCTTTACATTCCTTTGACGTGTTTACGAGATACACATAACGAGCTGCATTGATATTACATCTTATCATGAGACACAAAAATGAAATGCGATATCGCGCTTTACGAAGCATTAGAACTCTGCAGCTTCGATACGTAGACATCTAGAAACGTTGTTATGTAGCATAGAAGTGTGGGATTTACAATCTTTTGAACTGTAGACGAGATATACACAACGCGTTGCATTGAATATTACACATTATCATGAGACATACGAATGAGATGCGATAACGCGTTTTCTGAAGCATTAGAACTCTATAGCTTCGATACGTAGACATATAGAAACGCTATTCCGTAGCAAGGAAGAGTTGCATTATATTCTTTTGAAGTATCGATGAGATATACATAACGCGCTGCATTGAGTATTACATCTTATCATGAGACATTGAAATGAGATGCAACATCGCGTTTTATAAAGGGATAGAACTCTATTGCATCGATACGCATACATCTAGAAACGCTATTACGTCGCAAGGAAGTGTGGGATGTACATTCTTTTGGCTTGCTGACGAGATATACATAACGCTTTGCATTGTGTATTACATCTTATCGTGAGGCATAGAAATGAGATGCGATATCGCGTTCTATGAAGCAATAGAACTCTATTGCTTCGATTCTTAAACATCTAGAAACGCCATTCTTTGCAAGAATGAGTGGGATTTACAATCTCTTGACGTTTTGGCAAGATATACATAACACACTGCATTGATATTACATCTTATCGTGAAACATAGGAATGAGATGCCATATCGCGTTCTATAAAGTGCTAGAACTCTATTGCTTCGATACGAAGACATCTAGAAACGCTATTCTGTCATAAGAATGTGTGGGATTTATATTCTCTTGATGCCTTGACGAGGTATACATAACACGCTGCATTGATATGACATCTTATCATGAGACATTGATGTGTGGTGCGATATCACGTTTTATGAGGCATTAGATCTCTATTGCTTCGAAACGTAGACATATGGAAACGCTATTCCCTAACATGGAAGAGTGGCATTTACATTCTCTTGAAGTATTGACGAGACATACATAACGCGTTGCATTGATTTACATGTTATCATGAACCATAGAAATGGGACGCGATTTCGCGTTTTACGAAGAATTGGAACTTTACTGCTTCGATGCGCTGACATCTAAAAGCGCTATTCTGTAGAATGGTAATATGACATTTACTTTCTTCTGAAGTGTGGACGAGATACACATAACGCGATGCTTTGATATTACATCTTATCATGAGTCATAGAAATGAGACGCGATATCCCGTTTTATGATGCATTAGAACTCTATTGCTTCGATGCGTAGTCATCTAGAAACGCTATTCCGTAGCTAGGAAGTGTGGCATATTCATTGTTTTGAAGTGTGGACGAGATATACATAACGCCTTGCATTGAATATTACATCTTATCATGAAACATAGAAAGGCAATGCGACATCGCGTTTTATGAAGCACTAGAAATCCATTCCTTCGATACGCAGACATCTAGAAACTCTATTCCGTCGCAAGGAAGTGTGGCATTTACATTCTTTTGAGGTGTAGACGAGATACACATAACGCTTTGCATTGAATGTTGCATCTTATCACCAGACATAGAAATTAGATGCGATATCGCGTTTTATAAAATGTTACAACCCTATTGTCTCGATACGTGGGCATCTAGAAACGCTGTTCCGTTGCAAGGAAGAATTGCGTTTGTATTATATTGAGGTTTAGACGTGATATACATAACGCGTTGCACTGATTATTACATGTTATAACGAGACATAGAAGTGAGATGCGATATCTCGTTTTATGAAGGATTAGAACCCTACTTCTTCGATACGTAGACTTCTAGAAACGCTATTCCGCAGCAGGGAAGTGTGGTATTTACTTTCTTTAGAAGTGTTGACGAGATATACATAACGCGTTGCATTGAATGATACGTCTTATTATGAGAAATTGAAATGGCCCACAGGCCTTAGATTCTTTTGGAGTGTTGACGAGATGTACATGACGCGTTGCATTGAATTACATCTTATTATGTTACATAGAAATGAGATGCAATATCGCCTTCTATGAAGAATTAGAACTCTAATGATTCGATCCGTGGACATCTAGAAACGCTATACCGTTGGAAGGATGTGTGGGATTTACATTCTTTTAACGTGGTGGCGAGATATAGTTAACGCGTTGCCATTAACTACATCTTATCATGAAACATAGAAGTGACATGCTATGTCGTGTTTTACGAAGCATTAGAACACCTTTGCTTCGACATGTAAACATCTAGAAGCGCTATTCCGTAGCATGGAAGTGTGGGATTTATATTCTTTTGAAGTGTAGACGAGATATACAAAACGCGTTGCATTGAAGATTACATCTTACCATGAGATATAGTATTAACAAGCGATATAGCTTTCTATGAGGCATTAGAACTCGATTGCTCCGATATGTAAACATCTAGAAACGCTGTTCCGTAGTAAGGAAGTGTGGCATTTACATTCTATTGAACTGTATACGTTGCAGGACCAGAGGATGACGTGTCTGCAACCAACAACACCATGCGAATCTGCACGAGGACCACCAACCGGAAAATGCATGACTGCAACGGAAATTCGAAAAGCTCGTACCAAGTTTCACGGTCTTAGTCATCAACAGTCATACAACGGAGCTGATGGCCACCGCGATCGTCCGCGATAGCGATCGCGACCAGAAGCCAATCGAGTGTAGAACGTTGAGCGTCACCTGTTCGAGTGCAAACTTCATTACAGACGACCTGGCAATGAAGCTTGGACTTCCCACGAAAAATAACAAGACAGCTATCGAAGCGTTGAACCAATTACACGAGTTCGCGAATAAATTGCCTCAACGACGATCAAATCGCGGTTATAGGACTTCGCGCGGAAGCTCACATTCTTTACGATACTGCGAATCGCTGGACCGATACCGGAAGAGCAAATCGATCAGGCGAAGACTCCGATTCCGGCAAACGTAAAACTAGCAGATTCACAATTTCATCGACCGGCAAATGTGGATATGTTAATCGGCACCGGTCCCGCTTTATCGTCCCTTAGCATCGGCCAGTACAAACTTTCTCCTCGCAACGATCCTAAGTTATTTCTCCAAAAGACGCAATTTGGATGGATCATCGGGGGGAGCGTCTCCACATCGGCGTCGTGGAGAAAACATCAAACATTCGTTACAACCCTGAATTTCGAACTTCAAAAATTCTGGGAGCTAGAAGAGGATTCACACGTACGACACCTATTTTCCGCGGATCAGGAATGCGAGCAGCATTTTCACGACCATGTTAAATGGACACGAACCGGTCGTTACATTGTCGCACTGCCGTTCAATGAAAAGAAGATGCAGTGGGCCGAAACTCGGTCGCACGCCTTCAGCCGTCTTCTTTCGCTCGAACGAAAATTCATGAAAGATCCAGAGCTGAAACGAGAATACTCTGCCGTCATCGAGGAGTATCTCGGATGGGACACATGAGCCAGGTAGAACCACGCGATTCGGATGGCTTCTACCACACCCACCATGCCGTCATCAAACTATCCAGCTCAACAACGAAGGTTCGTGTCGTCTTCGATGGATCTGCAAGATTGAGCAGTGGACTGTCATTGAACGGCACGCTTTTAGCAGGACCAATGATACAGGACGACATATTCGCTCTTCTCATAAGGTTCCGTCAACACACCTATGTCTTAACCGAAGACATCGGGAAGATGTATCGGTAGTTCCTCGTAAGATCGGAAGACCGCCGATACCAGCCGATATTATGGCAAAGTAACAACGGAAGGTGAAAACGTACGAGCTGAACACGGTCACGTTCGGACTACCTTCAGCGCCTTTCTTCGCCATCAGGTGCATTCATCAGCTAGCGGACGACGAAAAAGTGAATGCTCCTTTCGCATCGACCGTGCTCCAGCGAGATCTATACGTCGACAGCACAGATAATTACGAAGACGCTAGACAACTACGGGACCAGGTAATCAAGCTACTTAACCGCGGCAGCATCCACATTCAACAATGGGTCTCGAACGAAACGAAACTTTTAGCAGGACTTCCGGAAAGCGAAATTCACCCAAAGTATTTTGGAGACGCCACCATGAAAACTCTCGGCGTCTCGTGGCACGCGCAGAACAACCGAATCATCTATTCCGTGGATCCAAACATCGATACGAGGATCACCAAACGCACGATCTTATCCACCATAGCAAAAATATTCGACCCGTTAGGTTTACTGGAGCCAGTAATAATAACGGGAAAAATATTTATGCAACACCTATGGAAACTACAATTGGTCTGGGACGAATCGCTACCAACAATCCTCCATACAGAATGGTCCACGTACGTGAAGGAATTCCAGTTACATAACGAAACATTCTTCGAGTGACACGTATGCCAATAGAAGGTGCGAGGAGTGGAATTACACGGTTTCTGCGACGCGAGCGAACGAGCATACGGAGCGTGCGTGTATGTACGGTCAGTCCACAATCGCGGACGAATTAAAACGGGACTATTATGCGCGAAATTTTGGTTCGCACTAGTAAAAGTTGTCAGCCTCGCACGTCTCGAACTTTGCGGTGCTACTGACGTCAATATTTTCTAACGTCCGAGATAGTAATGCACGCCGATTCGACTCGATTAACTTCTGGACGGATTCCACGATAGTTTTAAATTGGCTGCAACGCGAACCAGCCACGCTAAGAACATTCGTGGCAAGTAGAGTGGCCGAAATCCAAGCGAAGACCGATAGCGGCACGTCAGGTCAAACGACAATCCAGCGGACCTCATATAGAGAGGACAAACACTGGCGGAATTCTTGAAGCCCTCCATCTGGCGTCATGGACCATCGTGGTTTGCCGACGATAACAGGGATTGACCGAAATCTACGTTCAACCTCGTTTCGGAAATACCCGATATTCGTGCCCATACATGCTTGGCAACGACCATCCGTAGCAACGAAATACTCGGCCGCTATTCAGACATCGCGAAATTGAGGAGGATCGTCGCGTATTGCCTCCGATTTCGCAAGAATCATTGTAACGCAGGACCTCTAACCGTACGAGAGGTCCACGACGCTAATGATCGGATCTTGAAGCTCGTGCAGGCCTCCGCGTTCGAAAAAGAGATCCGAAATTTGAAGAACGGTACAGAGCTGCATCCAAAGAGTAACCGGCTCTCGCTGTAGCCATTCTTACACGAAACGGGAATTCTACGGGTAGGCGGTCGACTACAAAACGCAAACATTCCCTTCGGACAGAAACATCCGAATCTGCTTCCAAAATAACATCACATCACCGATCTGATCATTCGTCACACGCATTTAGAGGGACATCATTCGGGTATCAATACCACGCTGGCGACACTAAAGCAGAGGTGTTGGCCCATTGATGGTAAAAAGTCCATCAGGTGCTTCCGCGTAAAACCACCGGCCGTGAATTACGTAATGAGCACTCTACCTGCGGCACGCGAATCCGAATGCCAACCCTTTTATAACTGCAGAACAGATTATTGCGGTCCTTTTTATATCGAGGAAAAACGTTTCCGAAATTGTGCGCGAGTAAAAATCTATGTAGCAGTGTTTGAGTGCTTTGCAACGAGAGCGGTCCATCTTGAGGTCGTCGGTGACATGACTACCGTAGCGATCATCGCGGCATTGAAACGGTTCATCGGTCGTAGGAGCATCTGTCGGAACATTCATTCCGACAACGGGACAAAATTTCGTTGGAGTGAATAACGAATTAAGCGCACTGTACCTAAAACTGCAAACAGACGATAAGGTAACACACTTCCTCACGGGCAAGGAAATATCGTGGCCAGCTCTTTCTCCCAATTTCGGCGGCCTTGGGGAGGCAGCTGTCAAATCCTTCAAACACCACGTCAAACGAGTCGTAGAGGAAAAACTCTTTACGTTCGTACAGTTCAACACGTTCGCGATCGAAATCGAAGCGATCCTAAACTCCTGCCCGCTTACTACATTATCATCCGATCCTAATGGTCCATCAGCTCTAACTCCGGCCCACTGATCGGCACGTCGTTAACGAGTTTGCCCGAGACTGATTTCAGCGATACTCCTCGTAACCGATTGTCACACTGGCCACACATCCAGAACGTTCAGCAGGATTATCCACCATCTGAACGAGCGAAAAAAATGGACAAAGGGCTACCACGAGATCAAGAAAGGAACCCTCGTAGTCTTAAGGGATGACTACCTTCCGCCTTTGCAGTGGCACCGCGGTCGAAACGAAGAGGTGCACCCAGGTCCAGATAAGATCATCCGCGCGGTCACCGTACGGACCAGTCACGAGGTCTACAAACGCAACGTCAAGCAGCTAGCGAAGTTGCCCACATCCGAGGCGACAGTGTGAACCATCGACGTCGCGGCGATATTCAGATCAATTCGATCTAGATTGATCGACACCGTCTTTCAACCGGGGGAACATGGTTCGATCGACGGAACCAATAAAACGTGGGATCTTCGAAGACTTCATTTATTACACGTTTGTGACGAAAAGGCTATTTTTGAGAATAAGACGTTTTAAGTAATTTCGTAAATATACATATTACTGCGATATGTAGACATCTAGAAACGATATTCCCTAGACACGAAGTGTGAGATTCACATTCTTTCGAAGTGTAGGCGAGATATACATAACACGTTGCATTGAATATTACATCTTACCATGAGACATAGAAATGAGATGTCATATCGTGTTTTATGAAGGAATAGAACTGTATTGCTCCGATACGTAGACATATCGGAACGCTATTCCGTCGCAAGGAAGTGTGGGATTTACACTTTTTTGAAACGTTGACGAGATATACATAACGCGTTCCATTAAATATTACATCTTATCATGAAACATAGAAATGAGAGGCGATGTAGCGTTTTAAGAACGTTAGATGTCTATTGCTTCGAAACGTAGAGATCTGGAAACGCATTTCCTAGAAATGAAGTGTGGCATTCACATTTTTTTAAATTGTAGACCAGGTATTCAATACACTTCGCAACGAATACTATATCCTGTCACGAAACATAGAAATGTGAAGAGATATCGCGTTTTAAGAAACATTGCAATTCTATTGCTTCGATACGTAGATATCTGGAAACATTATGTCCTAGCAAGGAAGTGTGTCATTTACATTCTATTGAAGTTCAGACGAGGTATACATAACACTTCGCAATGAATATTATATTTTATCATGAAACATAGAAATGAGATGCGATATCGCGATTTAAGAAGCATTTGAACTCTATTGCTACGATACGTAGACATCTGCAATCGCTATTTCCTTGCAAGGAAGTGTCGCATTTACATTCTTTTGAAGCGAATACGAGGTATACATGACACATCGCAATGAATATTATATCATCATGAAACATAGAAGTGAGGTGCGGTATTGCGTCTTAAGAAGCATTAGAACTCTATTGCCACGATAAGTAGACATATGCAAACGCTATTTCCTAGCAAGTAATTGTCGCATTTCCATTCTTTTGAAGAGAATACTAGGTTTACATGACACTTCGCAATGAATATTATATCATCATGAAACATAGAAGTGAGGTGCGCTATTGCATTTTAAGAAGCATTGGAACACTATTGCTACGATAAGTAGACATCTGGAAACGCTATTTCCTTGCAAGGACGTGTCGCATTTACATTCTTTTGAAGCGAATACGAGGTATACATGACACTTCGCAATGAATATTATATCTTATCATGAAACATAGAAATGAGATGCGATATCTCGTTTTAAGAAGCGTTGGAAATCTATTGCTCCGATACGTAGATATCTGCAAACGCTATTTCCTAGCAAGGAAGTGTCGCATTTACATTCGTTTGAAGTGAATACGGGGTACACATGACACTTTGCAATGAATATTATATCTTATCATGAAACATAGAAATGAGTTGCGATATCGCGATTTAAGAAGCATTAGATCTCTATTGCTTCGACACGGAGACATCTGCAAACGCTATTTGCTATAGCAAGGAAGTGTCGCATTTACACTCATTCGAAGAGCATGAGCTGTATAAGTGACACATCGCAATGAATATTATATCTTATCATGGAACATAGAAATGAGATGCGATATCTCGTTTTAAGAAGCGTTGGAAATCTATTGCTCCGATACGTAGATATCTGCAAACGCTATTTCCTAGCAAGGAAGTGTCGCATTTACATTCGTTTGAAGTGAATACGGGGTACACATGACACTTTGCAATGAATATTATATCTTATCATGAAACATAGAAATGAGTTGCGATATCGCGATTTAAGAAGCATTAGATCTCTATTGCTTCGACACGGAGACATCTGCAAACGCTATTTGCTATAGCAAGGAAGTGTCGCATTTACACTCATTCGAAGAGCATGAGCTGTATAAGTGACACATCGCAATGAATATTATATCTTATCATGGAACATAGAAATGAGATGCGATATCACGTTCTAAGAAGCATTACAACTCTATTGCTACGACACGTAGACATCTGCAAACGCTATATCCTAGCATGGAAGTGTCGCATTTACATTCTTTTGAAGTGAATACGAGGTATACATGACACTTCGCAATGAATATTACGTCTTATCATGATTCATAGAATTGAGTTGCGATATCGCGTTTTGAGAAGCATTGGAACTCTATTGCTACGATTCGTAGACATCTGCAAACGCTATTTCCTTGCAAGGAAGTGTCGTATTAAATTTTTTTGAAGTGAATACGGGGTATACATAACACTGCACAATGAATATTATATCTTATTATGAAACATAGAAATGAGATGCGATATGACGATTTAAGAAGCATTAGAAATCTATTGCTTCGATACGTAGACATCTGTAAACGCTATTTCCTAGCAAGGAAGTGTCGCATTTACATTCGTTCGACGTGAATCCGAAGTATACATGACATTCCGCAATGAATATTGTTTCTTATCATAAAACATGGAAATGAGATGCGATATCTCGTTTTAAGAAGCATTGGAACACTGTTGCTTCGATACGTAGACATCTGCAAACGCGATTTCCCAGCAAGGAAGTGTCGTATTTACATTCTGTTGAAGTGAATACGGGGTATACATAACACTGAACAATGAATATTATATCTTATCATAAAACATAGGAATGAGATGCGATATCTCGTTTTAAGAAGCATTAGAACTCTATTGCTACGTAGATATCTGCAGACTCTATTTCCTAGCAAGGAAGTGACGCATTTACAATCTTTTGAAGTGAATACGAGGTATACATAACACTCCACAATGAATATTATATCTTATAATGATACATAGAAATGGAATACGATATCGCGTTCTAAGAAGCATAAGAACTCTATTGCTACAATACGTAGACATCTGCAATCGCTACTTCCTAGAAAGGAGGTGTCGTATTTACATTCTGTTGAAGTGAATACGGGGTATACATAACACTGAACAATGAATATTATATCCTATCATGAAACATAGAAATGAGATGCGATGTCGCGATTTAAAATGCATTATAACTCTATTGCTACGATTCGTAGACATCTGCAAACGCTATTTCCTAGCAAGGAAGTGTCGTATTTACATTCTTTTGAAGTGGTCACGGGGTATACATAACACTGCACAGTGAATATTATATCTTATCATGAAACATAGAAATGAGATGTTACATGACGATTTAAGAAGCATTAGAACTCTATTGCTTCGATACGTAGACATCTGCAATCGCTAATTCCTAGCAAGGAAGTGTCGTATTTATATTCTTTTGATGTGAATACGGGGTATACATAACACTGCACAATGAATATTATATGTTATCATGAAACATTGAAATGAGATGCGATATCGCGATTTAAGAAGCATCAGAGCCCTATTGCTACGATAAGTAGACATTTGCAAACAATACTTCCTAGCAAGGAAGTGTTGCATTAACATTCCTTTGAAGTGAATACGAGGTATACATGACACTTCGCAATGAATATTATATCATCATGAAACATGGAACTGAGATGCGAAGTCTCGTTTTAAGAAGCACTAGAACCCTATTGTTTCTATACGTAGACATCTGGAAACGCTATTTCCTAGCAAGGAAGTGTCGCATTTACATTCTTTTGAAGTGAATACTAGTTATACATGACACTTCGCAATGAATATTATATCTCATCATGACACACAGATATGAGATGCGATATCGCGATTTAAGAAGCATTAGAACTCTATTGCTACGATACGTAGACATCTGCAAACGCTATTTCCTAGCATGGAAGTGTCCTATTTACATTCTTTTGAAGTGAATACGAGGTATACATGACACTTCGCAATGAATTATATATCTTATCATGAAACACAGAAATGAGAAGCGAAGTCTCGTACTAAGAAGCATTAGTACCCTATTGTTTCTATACGTAGACATCTGGAAACGCTATTTCCTAGCAAGGATGTATCGCATTTTTAATCTTTTGAAGTGAATACGAGGTATACATAACAATGCACAATGAATACTATATCTTATCATGAAACATAGAAATGGGACGCGATATGGCGATTTAAGAAGCATTAGTACCCTATTGTTTCTATACGTATACATCTGCAAACTCTATTTCCTGTCAAGGAAGTGTCGCATTTACCTTCATTTGAAGTGCATACGAGGTATAAATGACACTTCGCAATGAATATTGTACCTTATCATGAAACAAAGAAATAAGATGCGATATCGCGTTTTGAGAAGCATTAGAACACTATTGCTACGATACGTAGACATCCGCAGACGCTATTTCCTAGCAAGGAAGTGTCGTATTTAAATTCAATTGTAGTGAGTACGAGGAATACATAACACTTCGTAATGAATACTATATCTTATCATGAAACATGGAAATGAGATGCATTTTCGCGTTCTAAGAAGCAATAGAACACTATTGCTTCGATACGTAGACATCTGGAAACGCTTTCTCCTAGCAAGGAAGTGTCGTATTTGCATTCTTTTGAAGTGAATACGAGGAATACATAACATTCCACAATAAATATTATACCTTATCACGAAACATAGAAATGCGATGCGATATCGCGTTTTAAGAAACGTTAGAACTCTATTGCTACGATACGTAGACATCTGCAAACGCTATTTCCTATGAAGGAAGTGTCGCATTTACATTCTTTTGAAGTGAATACAAGGTATACATAACACACCACAATGAATATTATATCCTGTCATGATACATAGGAATCAGATGTGATATCGCGATTTAAAAAGCATTTGTACTCTTTTGCTACGATACTTAGATATCTGCAAACGCTATTTAAAAGCAAGGGCGTGTCGCACTGACATTCTTCTGATGTGAATACGAGGTATACATGACACTTCGCAATGAATATTACATCTTATCTTGAAACATAAGAAATGAGATGCGATATCGCGTTCTGAGAAGCATTAGAAATCTAACGCTAGGATACGTAGACATCTGCAAACGCTATTTCCTAGCAAGGAAGTGTAACATTTACATTCACTTGAAGTGTATGCGAGGTATACGTGACACTTCGCAATGAATATTATATCTTATCATGCAACATAGTAATGAGATGCGATATCGCGATTTAAAAAGCATTATAACTCTATTGCTACGATTCGTAGACATCTGCAAACGCTATTTAATAGCAATGAAGTGTCGCACTTACATTCCTTTGAAGTGAATGCGACGTATACATAACACTCCAGAATGAATATTATATCTTATCATGAAACACAGAAATGAGATGCTATATCGCGATTTAAGATGCATTAGAACCCTATTGCTTCGATACGTAGACATCTGGAAAAGCTATTTCCCAGAAAGGAAGTGTCGCGTTTACATTCCTTTGAAGTGAATACGAGGTATTCATAACACTCCACAATGAATATTATATCTTATCTTGAAACGTAGAAATGAGATGCGATACCGCGATTTAAAAAGCATTAGAAATCTATTGCTACGATACGTAGACATCTGCAAACGCTATTTCCTAGCAAGGAAGTGTCGCATTTACATTCTTTTGAAGTGAATACGCGGTATACATAACAGTCTACAATGAATATTATATCTTTTCATGAAACATAGTAATGTGATGCGATATCGCGATAGAAGAAGCATTAGAACTCTATTGCTTCGATACGGAGACATCTGCAAACGCTATTTCCTAGCAAGGAATTGTCGCTTTTACATTCTTTTGAAGTGAATACGGGGAATACCTGACACTTCAGAATGAATATTATATCTTATCATGAAACGTAGAAATGAGATGCGATATCGAGTTTTGAGAAGCATTAGAACTCTATTGCTACGATACGTAGACATCTGCAAACGCTATTTCCTAGCAAGGAAGTGCCGCATTTTCATACTTTTGAAGTGAATACGAGGTATACATAACACTCCCCAATGAATATTATTTCTTATCATGAAATATAGAAATGAAATGCGGTATCGCGTTTTAAGAAGTATTAGAACCCTATTGCTACGATACGTGGCCATCTGCAAACGCCATTTCCAAGCAAGGAAGTGTCGCATTTACATTCTTAGGAAGTGTAGACGAGGTATACATAACACTCCACAATGAATATTGTATCTTATCATGAAACGTAGAAATGAGATGCCATATCGCGATTTAAGATGCATTGGAACTCTATTGTTCCGATACGTAGACATCTGCAAACGCTATTTCCTAGCAAGGAAGTGTCGCATTTACATTCATTTGAAGTGAATACGAGGTATACATGACACTTCGCAATGAATATTATATCTAATCATGAAACATCGAAATGTGATGCGATATCGCGTTTTAACAAACTTTAGATCTCTATTGCTACGATGCGTGGACATCTGCAAATGCTATTTCCTAGCAAGGTAGTATCGCATTTTCATTCTTTTGAAGTGTATGCGATCTATATATGACACTTCGCAATGAATATTATGTCTTATAATGAAACATGGAAGTGCGATTCGATATCGCGTCATAAGAAGCATTAGAAATCTATTGCTACAATACATAAACATCTGCAAACACTATTTAATAGCAAGGAAGTGTCGCGTTTACATTCTCTTGAAGTGTAGACAAGATATACATAACACTGCACAATGAATATTATATCTTATCATGAAACGTAGAAGTGAGGTGCGATATCGCGATTTAAGAAGCATTAGAACACTATTGCTTCGATGCGTAGACATTTGCAAACGCTATTTCCTGGAAGGGTAGTGTCGCATTTACATTTTTTGAAGTGAATAGGAGGTATACATAACAGTTCGCAATGAATATTATATCTTATCATGAAACATAGAAATGAGATGCGATATCTCGTTTTGAGAAGCATTAGAACTCCATTGCTACGATACGTAGACATCTGCAAACGCTATTTCCTAGCATGGAAGTGTCGCATTTACATTCTTTTTAAGTGAATACGAGGTATACATAACACTAAACAATGAATATTATATCTTATCATGAAAAATAGATATGAGATGCCATATCGCGATTTAAAAAGCATTAGAACACTATTGCTACGATACGCAGACACCTGCAATCGCTATTTCCTTGCAAGGAAGTGTCGCATTTACATTCTTTTGAAGCGAATACGAGGTATACATGACACATCGCAATGAATATTATATCTTATCATGAAACATAGAAATGAGCTGCGATTTCGCGTTTTAAGTAGGATTAGAACTCTATTGCTTCGATACGTAGACATCTGCAAACAAAATTTCCCGGCAAGGAAGTGGCGCATTTACATTCTTTTGATGTTAATACGAGTTATACATGACACTTCGCAATGAACATTATATCTTATCACGAAACATTGAAATGGGATGCGGTATCTCGTTTTAAGAAGCATTAGAACTCTATTGCTTCGATACGTAGATATCTGGAAACGCTATTTCCTAGCAAGGAAGTGTCGCATTTACATTCTTTTGTGGTGAATACGAGGTATACATGTGTCACGTCCCGTGGTGTGATTGTGCTCGATCCGATGGCACGATTCGTATCATTTCCCGTAAACCTACGCGAATTGCGACGGGGCCGGGTTCGTTGGCGGTCGGAACTCGATTTAACCAAAATTACGCCTTAAAATTTAACTTTCGTCGTCTTCTTTATGGTGTTTCGCATCTCGTTCCAGGTGTCTATGGCGCCGTGGATCCGTGACCGGAATAGCCGCGGCGTACTGCTGGATCAGCGGAGCGTCGACGGGAATGAGTCTCCAGGCAGGCGAGCTACGGCTGGATGAAACTGGAGCTGGAACCGTGTGATCGTGGATTCGATTTGGACGTACCGCTGCGAATACCTCCTTCGCAGGAACGGAAACGGCGTTGCAGACGTATGGATGTCCGGATGTACAACTCGCGTATTCACGAATGAGGCGGCGCAGATATTCTTTCCTCCCCGCGCGTCGTGTACGCCTTTTCGGTGGCTCGAGATTTATGAAGGGCGCTTGCACTATGACAGAATACGGTTCGGCCAAGCGATGGTGCGCTCTGGCTTACCGAGATCGATCCTTGTTCAAGATATCCTGGATACGATAGAAATGCAGAAAGAGCAGTCGAGCGTTGGAGCGCTCAAAGACCGTCCAGCGTACAGAACTGTCGCAGATGAATCGTGTGAATTAAATAGGAATCGCAAGCGTACACGTGGAATCGAATTTAAGGAACTTGTAATCGAATAAAGAGACTTAGATTTGGTAAAACAAGAGTATATCCTATAATATCACTATCCTCCTACAATATACTATGTTTAAGTTATCAACTAAAGAATTAATTTGAAATAGAAATAGAACTAAGTTACAATAAGGACTCCGCTAATGGAGATGCGATACAGTTGGCTGCATGAGAGCTGACAGCTCGTAGCAGAGGAGCGTATTGCTCGATTCGGATTTGAGATTAGAACTGTGTCCGAGATGGGACTCGATGGAATTGATCTCTCGGTGGCGCGTCCGCGACTTCCTCGGGTCGCGCGGCGCGCGAGTCGCTGGGTCCTTCGAGTGGGTCGTACGGTCGTAGTGGGGCGGCCGCTCGGCCCTCGCGGTGGGGCGGCCGGTCGGAGTGGGGTGCGGCTCGCGTTCAGCGTGAGCCGCGAGCGTCGAGTGCGCGCGGGCGCGCATCGCAGCTTATATTCTATATGTCTTAGAAATTATGACTGTACAAATATACGCTTATATCTAGGTGTGTGTTGGATTGTGTATGTACATGATTCGTGTACAGTGCTTAATCTAGAATCGCGTTGTATGAGAAATAAGCGTATGGTTGTGTGATCGCAGGTAATTGGGATTCGTACGTGAAGAGGAACTCCTCGTCCTCGTGGCGTTGTCTCCTCGTCTTGGGGCGTCGAATCGTCGTGCGGCCCGTGTACGGAGGATACGGATACCGGTGCTGGCGGAAGAGCGGTGCCCCGGTTATGGATGCTGCGGATGGTGGTTGGCGCCAGAGGGTGGAAGGCGGTGCGCCTGACGTCATAGAAGCATTAGAACTCAATTGCTACGATACGTAAACATCTGCAAACACTGTTTCCTAGCAAGGAAGTGTCGCATTTACATACATTTCAAGTGTATGCGAGGCATACGTGACACTTCGCAATGAATATTATATCTTATCTTGAAACATAGAAATGAGATGCAATATCGCGATTTAAGAAGCATTAGAACACTATTGCTTCGATACGTAGACATCTGGAAACGCTATTTCCTAGAATGGAAGTGTCGCATTTACATTCTTCTGAAGCGAATACGAGGTATACATGACACCTCGCAATGAATATTATATCTTATCATGAAACATAGAAATGAGATGCGATATCGCAATTTAAGAAGCCTTAGAACTCTATTGCTTCGATACGTAGACATCTGCAACCGCTACTTCCTAGCAAGGAAGTGTCGCATTTTCACTCTTTTGAAGTGAATACAAGGTATACATGACACTTCGCAATGCATATAATATCTTATCATGAAACATAGAGATGAGATGCGATATCTCGTTTTAAGAAGCATTAGAACTCTGTTGCTTCGATACGTAGACATCTGCAAACAAAATTTCCCGGCAAGGAAGTGGCGCATTTACATTCTTTTGAAGTGTAGACGAGGAATACATAACACGGCACAATGAATATTATATCTTATTATGAAACATAGAATTGAGATGCGACATCGCGATTTAAGAAGCATTAGATCTCTATTGCTCCGATACGTAGACATCTGCAATCGCTACTTTCTAGCAATGAAGTGTCGCAATTTACATTCTTTTGAAGTGAATACGAGGTATACATGACACTTCGCAATGAATATTATATCTTATCATGAAACATAGAAATGAGATGCGATATCTCGTTTTAAGAAGCGTTGGAAATCTATTGCTTCGATACGTAGATACCTGCAAACGCTATTTCCTAGCAAGGAAGTGTCGCATTTACATTCGTTTGAAGTGAATACGAGGTACACATGACACTTTGCAATGAATATTATATCTTATCATGAAACATAGAAATGAGTTGCGATATCGCGATTTAAGAAGCATTAGATCTCTATTGCTTCGACACGGAGACATCTGCAAACGCTATTTGCTATAGCAAGGAAGTGTCGCATTTACACTCATTCGAAGAGCATGAGCTGTATAAGTGACACATCGCAATGAATATTATATCTTATCATGGAACATAGAAATGAGATGCGATATCGCGTTCTAAGAAGCATTACAACTCTATTGCTACGACACGTAGACATCTGCAAACGCTATTTCCTAGCATGGAAGTGTCGCATTTACATTCTTTTGAAGTGAATACGAGGTATACATGACACTTCGCAATGAATATTATATCTTATCATGAAACATAGAAATGTGATGCGATATCGCGTTTTAAGCAGCATTAGAACTCTATTGCATCGACACGTAGACATCTGCAAACGCTACTTCCTAGCAAGGAAGTGTCGCATTTACAATGATTTGAAGTGTATGCGAGGTGTACATGACACTTCGCAATTAATATTATATCTTATCATGAAACATAGATATGTGATGCGATATCGCGTTTTGAGAAGCACTAGAACTCTATTTTATCGATATGTTGACATCTGCAAACGCTACTTTCTAGCAAGAAAGTGCCGCATTTACATTCTTTTGAAGTGAATACGAAGTATACATAGCACTGCACAATGAGTATTACATCTGATAATAAAACATAGAAATGAGTTGCTATATCGCGTTTTATGAAGCATTAGAACTCAATTGCTTCTATACCTAGACATCTGGAAACACTATTTCCTAGCAAGGAAGTGTGGCATTAACATTCTTTTGAAGTGTTGATGAGGTATGCACAACACATCGCGATGACTATTATATCTTATCATGAAGCATAGGAATGAGTTGCAATACCGCGTTTCAAGATGCATTGAAACACTATTGCTTCGATACGAAGGCATCTGGAAATACTATTTCCTAGCAAGGAAGTGTTGCATTTATATTCTTTTGAATAGTAGATGAGGTATACATATCACTTCGCAATGAATATTATATCATATCATGAAACATTGAAATGAGATGCGATATCGCGTATTAAGATGCATTAGAACTCTATTGCTTCGATACGTAGACATCTGGAAACGCTATTTCCTAGCAAGGGCGTGTGACATTTACATTCATTTGAAGTGTAGACGAAGCATACATAACGCTTCGCGATGAACATTATATCTCAACATGAAACATACAAGTGCGATAAGATATCGCGTTTTAAGACGCATTAGAACTACAGTGCTTCGATACGTAGACATCTGGAAACGCTATTTCCTAGAAAGGACATGTGACATTTACATTCTATTGAAGTGTAGATGAGGTATGCATAACAATTCGCAATGAATATTACATCATATCATGAAACATTAAAATGAAATGCGATATCGCGTTTTAAGAAGCATTAGAACTCGATTGCTTCGATGCGTAGGCAACTGGGAACGCTATTTCCTAGAAAAACGGTTTGGTATTTACATTCTTTTGAAGAGTAGTCGAGGTATACATAACACTTTGCAATGAATGTCATATGTTACCATGAAACATATTAATGAGATGCGATATCACGTTACAAGAAGCATTAGAACTCTACTGTTTCGATCCCTAGACACGTGGAAACGCTATTTCATAGCGAGGAAGTGTGGCATTTTCATTCTGTTGAAGTGTAGACGAGGTATTCATTACACTTCGCAATGAATATTATACCTTATCATGATACATAGAAATGAGATGCGATATCACGTTTAAAGAAGCATCAGAACTCTAATGCTACGATACGTAGACATCTGCAGACACTATTTCCTGGCAAGGAAGTGTGCCATTTACATTCTTTTGAAGTGTTGACGAGGTATACATAACACTTCGTAATGAATATTATATCTAATCCTGAAACATAGAAATGAGGTGCGATATCATGTTTTAAGAAGCATTAGAACTCTAATGCTTCGGTACGTAAACATCAGGAAACGCATTTCCTAGCAAGGAAGTGTCGCATATACATTCATTTGATGTGAAAGCGAGGTATAAGTGACGCTTCGCAATGAATATTATATCTTATCATGAAACATAGACGTGAGGTGCGGTATTGCGTTTTAAGAAGCATTAGAACTCTATTGCTACGATACGTAGACATCTGCAAACGCTATTACCTAGGAAGGAAGTGTCGGATTTACATTCTTTTGAAGTGAATACGAGGTATACATGACACTTCGCAATGAATATTATATCTTATCATGAAACAAAGAAATGAGATGCGATATCGCGATTTAAGGAGCATTAAAACTCTATTGCTTCGATACGTAGACACCTGCAAACACTATTTCCTAGGAAGGAAGTGTCGCATTTACATTCCTTTAACGGAATACGAGGTATACATGGCACTTCGCAATGAATATTATACCTTATCACGAAACTTAGAAATGAGATGCGATATCGCGATTTAAGGAGCATTAAAACTCTATTGCTACGATGCGTTGACATCTGCAAACTCTATTTCCTAGCAAGGAAGTGTCGCATTTTCATTCTTTTGAAGAGAATACGAGGTTTACATGACACTTCGCAATGAATATTATATCATCATGAAACATAGAAGTGAGGTGCGGTATTGCGTTTTAAGAAGCATTAGAACTCTATTGCTACGATAAATAGTCATCTGCAAACACTAATTCCTAGCATGGAAGTGTCCTTATTTACATTCTTTTGAAGTGAATACGATGTATGCATGACACCTCGCAATGAATATTATATCATCATGAAATATAGAAGTGAGGTGCGGTATTGCGTTTTAAGAAGCATTAGAACTCTATTGCTACGATAAGTAGACATCTGCGAACGCTATTTCCTTGGAAGGAAGTGTCGCATTTACATTCTTTTGAAGAGAATACGAGGTTTACATGACACTTCGCAATGAATATTATATCATCATGAAACATAGAAGTGAGGTGCGGTAGTGCGTTTTAAGAAGCATTAGAACACTATTGCTGCGATAAGTGGACACCTGCAAACGCTATTTCCTATCAAGGATGTGTCGCATTTTCATTCTTTTGAAGAGAGTACGAGGTTTACATGACACTTCGCAATGAATATTATATCATCATGAAACGTGGAAGTGAGGTGCGGTATTGCGTTTTAAGGAGCATTAGAACTCTATTGCTACGATAAGTAGACATCTGCAAACGCTATTTCCTTACAAGGAAGTGTCGCATTTACATTCTTTTGAAGTGAATACGAGGTATACATGACACTTCGCATGAATATTATATCTCATCATGAAACATAAAAATGAGATGCGAAGTCTCGTTTTAATAAGCGTTAGTACCCTATAGTTTCTATACGTAGACATCTGGAAACGCTATTTCCTAGCTAGGAAGTGCCGCATTTACATTCTTTTGAAGTGAATACGAGGTATACATGGCACTTCGCAATGAATAATATGCCTTATCACGAAACATAGAAATGAGATGCGATATCGCGATTTAAGGAGCATTAAAACTCTATTGCTACGATGCGTTGACATCTACAAACGCTATTTCCTAGCAAGGAAGTGTCGCATTTACATTAATTTGAAGTGTAGACGAGAAATACATAACACTTCGGAATGAATATTATATTTTATCATGAGACATAAAATGAGATGCGATATTCAGTTTTAAGAAGCTTTAGAACACTATTGCATCGATACGTAGACAACTGCAAAACGCCATTTCCTAGGAAGGAAGTGTCGCATTTACATTCTTTTGGACTGAGTACGAGGTATATCTATCACTCCACAATGCATATTATATCTTATCATGAAACATAGAAATGGGATGCAATGTCGCGATTTAAAAAGCATTAGAAATCTATTGCTACGATTCGTAGACTTCTGCGAACGCTATTTCCTTCCAAGGAAGTATCGCATTTACATTCTTTTGAAGAGAATACGAAGTTTACATGACACTTCGAATTGAATATTATATCATCATGAAACATAGAAGTGAGGTGCGGTAGTGCGTTTTAAGAAGCATTAGAACTCTATTGCTACGATAAATAGTCATCTGCAAACACTAATTACTAGCATGGAAGTGTCCTTATTTACATTCTTTTGAAGTGAATACGAAGTATACATGACACTTCGCAATGAATATTATATCATCATGAAATATAGAAGTGAGGTGCGGTATTGCGTTTTAGGAAGCATTAGAACTCTATTGCTACGATAAGTAGACATCTGCGAACGCTATTTCCTTGGAAGGAAGTGTCGCATTTACATTCTTTTGAAGAGAATACGAGGTTTACATGACACTTCGCAATGAATATTATATCATCATGAAACATAGAAGTGAGGTGCGGTAGTGCGTTTTAAGAAGCATTAGAACTCTATTGCTTCGATACGTAGACACCTGCAAACACTATTTCCTAGCAAGGAAGTGTAACATTTACATTCACTTGAAGTGTATGCGAGGTATACGTGACACTTCGCAATGAATATTATATCTTATCATGCAACATAGTAATGAGATGCGATATCGCGATTTAAAAAGCATTATAACTCTATTGCTACGATTCGTAGACATCTGCAAACGCTATTTAATAGCAATGAAGTGTCGCACTTACATTCCTTTGAAGTGAATGCGACGTATACATAACACTCCAGAATGAATATTATATCTTATCATGAAACACAGAAATGAGATGCTATATCGCGATTTAAGATGCATTAGAACCCTATTGCTTCGATACGTAGACATCTGGAAAAGCTATTTCCCAGAAAGGAAGTGTCGCGTTTACATTCCTTTGAAGTGAATACGAGGTATTCATAACACTCCACAATGAATATTATATCTTATCTTGAAACGTAGAAATGAGATGCGATACCGCGATTTAAAAAGCATTAGAAATCTATTGCTACGATACGTAGACATCTGCAAACGCTATTTCCTAGCAAGGAAGTGTCGCATTTACATTCTTTTGAAGTGAATACGCGGTATACATAACAGTCTACAATGAATATTATATCTTTTCATGAAACATAGTAATGTGATGCGATATCGCGATAGAAGAAGCATTAGAACTCTATTGCTTCGATACGGAGACATCTGCAAACGCTATTTCCTAGCAAGGAATTGTCGCTTTTACATTCTTTTCAAGTGAATACGGGGAATACCTGACACTTCAGAATGAATATTATATCTTATCATGAAACGTAGAAATGAGATGCGATATCGAGTTTTGAGAAGCATTAGAACTCTATTGCTACGATACGTAGACATCTGCAAACGCTATTTCCTAGCAAGGAAGTGCCGCATTTTCATACTTTTGAAGTGAATACGAGGTATACATAACACTCCCCAATGAATATTATTTCTTATCATGAAATATAGAAATGAAATGCGGTATCGCGTTTTAAGAAGTATTAGAACCCTATTGCTACGATACGTGGCCATCTGCAAACGCCATTTCCAAGCAAGGAAGTGTCGCATTTACATTCTTAGGAAGTGTAGACGAGGTATACATAACACTCCACAATGAATATTGTATCTTATCATGAAACGTAGAAATGAGATGCCATATCGCGATTTAAGATGCATTGGAACTCTATTGTTCCGATACGTAGACATCTGCAAACGCTATTTCCTAGCAAGGAAGTGTCGCATTTACATTCATTTGAAGTGAATACGAGGTATACATGACACTTCGCAATGAATATTATATCTAATCATGAAACATCGAAATGTGATGCGATATCGCGTTTTAACAAACTTTAGATCTCTATTGCTACGATGCGTGGACATCTGCAAATGCTATTTCCTAGCAAGGTAGTATCGCATTTTCATTCTTTTGAAGTGTATGCGATCTATATATGACACTTCGCAATGAATATTATGTCTTATAATGAAACATGGAAGTGCGATTCGATATCGCGTCATAAGAAGCATTAGAAATCTATTGCTACAATACATAAACATCTGCAAACACTATTTAATAGCAAGGAAGTGTCGCGTTTACATTCTCTTGAAGTGTAGACAAGATATACATAACACTGCACAATGAATATTATATCTTATCATGAAACGTAGAAGTGAGGTGCGATATCGCGATTTAAGAAGCATTAGAACACTATTGCTTCGATGCGTAGACATTTGCAAACGCTATTTCCTGGAAGGGTAGTGTCGCATTTACATTTTTTGAAGTGAATAGGAGGTATACATAACAGTTCGCAATGAATATTATATCTTATCATGAAACATAGAAATGAGATGCGATATCTCGTTTTGAGAAGCATTAGAACTCCATTGCTACGATACGTAGACATCTGCAAACGCTATTTCCTAGCATGGAAGTGTCGCATTTACATTCTTTTTAAGTGAATACGAGGTATACATAACACTAAACAATGAATATTATATCTTATCATGAAAAATAGATATGAGATGCCATATCGCGATTTAAAAAGCATTAGAACACTATTGCTACGATACGCAGACACCTGCAATCGCTATTTCCTTGCAAGGAAGTGTCGCATTTACATTCTTTTGAAGCGAATACGAGGTATACATGACACATCGCAATGAATATTATATCTTATCATGAAACATAGAAATGAGCTGCGATTTCGCGTTTTAAGTAGGATTAGAACTCTATTGCTTCGATACGTAGACATCTGCAAACAAAATTTCCCGGCAAGGAAGTGGCGCATTTACATTCTTTTGATGTTAATACGAGTTATACATGACACTTCGCAATGAACATTATATCTTATCACGAAACATTGAAATGGGATGCGGTATCTCGTTTTAAGAAGCATTAGAACTCTATTGCTTCGATACGTAGATATCTGGAAACGCTATTTCCTAGCAAGGAAGTGTCGCATTTACATTCTTTTGTGGTGAATACGAGGTATACATGTGTCACGTCCCGTGGTGTGATTGTGCTCGATCCGATGGCACGATTCGTATCATTTCCCGTAAACCTACGCGAATTGCGACGGGGCCGGGTTCGTTGGCGGTCGGAACTCGATTTAACCAAAATTACGCCTTAAAATTTAACTTTCGTCGTCTTCTTTATGGTGTTTCGCATCTCGTTCCAGGTGTCTATGGCGCCGTGGATCCGTGACCGGAATAGCCGCGGCGTACTGCTGGATCAGCGGAGCGTCGACGGGAATGAGTCTCCAGGCAGGCGAGCTACGGCTGGATGAAACTGGAGCTGGAACCGTGTGATCGTGGATTCGATTTGGACGTACCGCTGCGAATACCTCCTTCGCAGGAACGGAAACGGCGTTGCAGACGTATGGATGTCCGGATGTACAACTCGCGTATTCACGAATGAGGCGGCGCAGATATTCTTTCCTCCCCGCGCGTCGTGTACGCCTTTTCGGTGGCTCGAGATTTATGAAGGGCGCTTGCACTATGACAGAATACGGTTCGGCCAAGCGATGGTGCGCTCTGGCTTACCGAGATCGATCCTTGTTCAAGATATCCTGGATACGATAGAAATGCAGAAAGAGCAGTCGAGCGTTGGAGCGCTCAAAGACCGTCCAGCGTACAGAACTGTCGCAGATGAATCGTGTGAATTAAATAGGAATCGCAAGCGTACACGTGGAATCGAATTTAAGGAACTTGTAATCGAATAAAGAGACTTAGATTTGGTAAAACGAGAGTATATCCTATAATATCACTATCCTCCTACAATATACTATGTTTAAGTTATCAACTAAAGAATTAATTTGAAATAGAAATAGAACTAAGTTACAATAAGGACTCCGCTAATGGAGATGCGATACAGTTGGCTGCATGAGAGCTGACAGCTCGTAGCAGAGGAGCGTATTGCTCGATTCGGATTTGAGATTAGAACTGTGTCCGAGATGGGACTCGATGGAATTGATCTCTCGGTGGCGCGTCCGCGACTTCCTCGGGTCGCGCGGCGCGCGAGTCGCTGGGTCCTTCGAGTGGGTCGTACGGTCGTAGTGGGGCGGCCGCTCGGCCCTCGCGGTGGGGCGGCCGGTCGGAGTGGGGTGCGGCTCGCGTTCAGCGTGAGCCGCGAGCGTCGAGTGCGCGCGGGCGCGCATCGCAGCTTATATTCTATATGTCTTAGAAATTATGACTGTACAAATATACGCTTATATCTAGGTGTGTGTTGGATTGTGTATGTACATGATTCGTGTACAGTGCTTAATCTAGAATCGCGTTGTATGAGAAATAAGCGTATGGTTGTGTGATCGCAGGTAATTGGGATTCGTACGTGAAGAGGAACTCCTCGTCCTCGTGGCGTTGTCTCCTCGTCTTGGGGCGTCGAATCGTCGTGCGGCCCGTGTACGGAGGATACGGATACCGGTGCTGGCGGAAGAGCGGTGCCCCGGTTATGGATGCTGCGGATGGTGGTTGGCGCCAGAGGGTGGAAGGCGGTGCGCCTGACGTCATAGAAGCATTAGAACTCAATTGCTACGATACGTAAACATCTGCAAACACTGTTTCCTAGCAAGGAAGTGTCGCATTTACATACATTTCAAGTGTATGCGAGGCATACGTGACACTTCGCAATGAATATTATATCTTATCTTGAAACATAGAAATGAGATGCAATATCGCGATTTAAGAAGCATTAGAACACTATTGCTTCGATACGTAGACATCTGGAAACGCTATTTCCTAGAATGGAAGTGTCGCATTTACATTCTTCTGAAGCGAATACGAGGTATACATGACACCTCGCAATGAATATTATATCTTATCATGAAACATAGAAATGAGATGCGATATCGCAATTTAAGAAGCCTTAGAACTCTATTGCTTCGATACGTAGACATCTGCAACCGCTACTTCCTAGCAAGGAAGTGTCGCATTTTCACTCTTTTGAAGTGAATACAAGGTATACATGACACTTCGCAATGCATATAATATCTTATCATGAAACATAGAGATGAGATGCGATATCTCGTTTTAAGAAGCATTAGAACTCTGTTGCTTCGATACGTAGACATCTGCAAACAAAATTTCCCGGCAAGGAAGTGGCGCATTTACATTCTTTTGAAGTGTAGACGAGGAATACATAACACGGCACAATGAATATTATATCTTATTATGAAACATAGAATTGAGATGCGACATCGCGATTTAAGAAGCATTAGATCTCTATTGCTCCGATACGTAGACATCTGCAATCGCTACTTTCTAGCAATGAAGTGTCGCAATTTACATTCTTTTGAAGTGAATACGAGGTATACATGACACTTCGCAATGAATATTATATCTTATCATGAAACATAGAAATGAGATGCGATATCTCGTTTTAAGAAGCGTTGGAAATCTATTGCTTCGATACGTAGATACCTGCAAACGCTATTTCCTAGCAAGGAAGTGTCGCATTTACATTCGTTTGAAGTGAATACGAGGTACACATGACACTTTGCAATGAATATTATATCTTATCATGAAACATAGAAATGAGTTGCGATATCGCGATTTAAGAAGCATTAGATCTCTATTGCTTCGACACGGAGACATCTGCAAACGCTATTTGCTATAGCAAGGAAGTGTCGCATTTACACTCATTCGAAGAGCATGAGCTGTATAAGTGACACATCGCAATGAATATTATATCTTATCATGGAACATAGAAATGAGATGCGATATCGCGTTCTAAGAAGCATTACAACTCTATTGCTACGACACGTAGACATCTGCAAACGCTATTTCCTAGCATGGAAGTGTCGCATTTACATTCTTTTGAAGTGAATACGAGGTATACATGACACTTCGCAATGAATATTATATCTTATCATGAAACATAGAAATGTGATGCGATATCGCGTTTTAAGCAGCATTAGAACTCTATTGCATCGACACGTAGACATCTGCAAACGCTACTTCCTAGCAAGGAAGTGTCGCATTTACAATGATTTGAAGTGTATGCGAGGTGTACATGACACTTCGCAATTAATATTATATCTTATCATGAAACATAGATATGTGATGCGATATCGCGTTTTGAGAAGCACTAGAACTCTATTTTATCGATATGTTGACATCTGCAAACGCTACTTTCTAGCAAGAAAGTGCCGCATTTACATTCTTTTGAAGTGAATACGAAGTATACATAGCACTGCACAATGAGTATTACATCTGATAATAAAACATAGAAATGAGTTGCTATATCGCGTTTTATGAAGCATTAGAACTCAATTGCTTCTATACCTAGACATCTGGAAACACTATTTCCTAGCAAGGAAGTGTGGCATTAACATTCTTTTGAAGTGTTGATGAGGTATGCACAACACATCGCGATGACTATTATATCTTATCATGAAGCATAGGAATGAGTTGCAATACCGCGTTTCAAGATGCATTGAAACACTATTGCTTCGATACGAAGGCATCTGGAAATACTATTTCCTAGCAAGGAAGTGTTGCATTTATATTCTTTTGAATAGTAGATGAGGTATACATATCACTTCGCAATGAATATTATATCATATCATGAAACATTGAAATGAGATGCGATATCGCGTATTAAGATGCATTAGAACTCTATTGCTTCGATACGTAGACATCTGGAAACGCTATTTCCTAGCAAGGGCGTGTGACATTTACATTCATTTGAAGTGTAGACGAAGCATACATAACGCTTCGCGATGAACATTATATCTCAACATGAAACATACAAGTGCGATAAGATATCGCGTTTTAAGACGCATTAGAACTACAGTGCTTCGATACGTAGACATCTGGAAACGCTATTTCCTAGAAAGGACATGTGACATTTACATTCTATTGAAGTGTAGATGAGGTATGCATAACAATTCGCAATGAATATTACATCATATCATGAAACATTAAAATGAAATGCGATATCGCGTTTTAAGAAGCATTAGAACTCGATTGCTTCGATGCGTAGGCAACTGGGAACGCTATTTCCTAGAAAAACGGTTTGGTATTTACATTCTTTTGAAGAGTAGTCGAGGTATACATAACACTTTGCAATGAATGTCATATGTTACCATGAAACATATTAATGAGATGCGATATCACGTTACAAGAAGCATTAGAACTCTACTGTTTCGATCCCTAGACACGTGGAAACGCTATTTCATAGCGAGGAAGTGTGGCATTTTCATTCTGTTGAAGTGTAGACGAGGTATTCATTACACTTCGCAATGAATATTATACCTTATCATGATACATAGAAATGAGATGCGATATCACGTTTAAAGAAGCATCAGAACTCTAATGCTACGATACGTAGACATCTGCAGACACTATTTCCTGGCAAGGAAGTGTGCCATTTACATTCTTTTGAAGTGTTGACGAGGTATACATAACACTTCGTAATGAATATTATATCTAATCCTGAAACATAGAAATGAGGTGCGATATCATGTTTTAAGAAGCATTAGAACTCTAATGCTTCGGTACGTAAACATCAGGAAACGCATTTCCTAGCAAGGAAGTGTCGCATATACATTCATTTGATGTGAAAGCGAGGTATAAGTGACGCTTCGCAATGAATATTATATCTTATCATGAAACATAGACGTGAGGTGCGGTATTGCGTTTTAAGAAGCATTAGAACTCTATTGCTACGATACGTAGACATCTGCAAACGCTATTACCTAGGAAGGAAGTGTCGGATTTACATTCTTTTGAAGTGAATACGAGGTATACATGACACTTCGCAATGAATATTATATCTTATCATGAAACAAAGAAATGAGATGCGATATCGCGATTTAAGGAGCATTAAAACTCTATTGCTTCGATACGTAGACACCTGCAAACACTATTTCCTAGGAAGGAAGTGTCGCATTTACATTCCTTTAACGGAATACGAGGTATACATGGCACTTCGCAATGAATATTATACCTTATCACGAAACTTAGAAATGAGATGCGATATCGCGATTTAAGGAGCATTAAAACTCTATTGCTACGATGCGTTGACATCTGCAAACTCTATTTCCTAGCAAGGAAGTGTCGCATTTTCATTCTTTTGAAGAGAATACGAGGTTTACATGACACTTCGCAATGAATATTATATCATCATGAAACATAGAAGTGAGGTGCGGTATTGCGTTTTAAGAAGCATTAGAACTCTATTGCTACGATAAATAGTCATCTGCAAACACTAATTCCTAGCATGGAAGTGTCCTTATTTACATTCTTTTGAAGTGAATACGATGTATGCATGACACCTCGCAATGAATATTATATCATCATGAAATATAGAAGTGAGGTGCGGTATTGCGTTTTAAGAAGCATTAGAACTCTATTGCTACGATAAGTAGACATCTGCGAACGCTATTTCCTTGGAAGGAAGTGTCGCATTTACATTCTTTTGAAGAGAATACGAGGTTTACATGACACTTCGCAATGAATATTATATCATCATGAAACATAGAAGTGAGGTGCGGTAGTGCGTTTTAAGAAGCATTAGAACACTATTGCTGCGATAAGTGGACACCTGCAAACGCTATTTCCTATCAAGGATGTGTCGCATTTTCATTCTTTTGAAGAGAGTACGAGGTTTACATGACACTTCGCAATGAATATTATATCATCATGAAACGTGGAAGTGAGGTGCGGTATTGCGTTTTAAGGAGCATTAGAACTCTATTGCTACGATAAGTAGACATCTGCAAACGCTATTTCCTTACAAGGAAGTGTCGCATTTACATTCTTTTGAAGTGAATACGAGGTATACATGACACTTCGCATGAATATTATATCTCATCATGAAACATAAAAATGAGATGCGAAGTCTCGTTTTAATAAGCGTTAGTACCCTATAGTTTCTATACGTAGACATCTGGAAACGCTATTTCCTAGCTAGGAAGTGCCGCATTTACATTCTTTTGAAGTGAATACGAGGTATACATGGCACTTCGCAATGAATATTATATCATCATGAAACATAGAAGTGAGGTGCGGTAGTGCGTTTTAAGAAGCATTAGAACTCTATTGCTACGATAAATAGTCATCTGCAAACACTAATTACTAGCATGGAAGTGTCCTTATTTACATTCTTTTGAAGTGAATACGAAGTATACATGACACTTCGCAATGAATATTATATCATCATGAAATATAGAAGTGAGGTGCGGTATTGCGTTTTAGGAAGCATTAGAACTCTATTGCTACGATAAGTAGACATCTGCGAACGCTATTTCCTTGGAAGGAAGTGTCGCATTTACATTCTTTTGAAGAGAATACGAGGTTTACATGACACTTCGCAATGAATATTATATCATCATGAAACATAGAAGTGAGGTGCGGTAGTGCGTTTTAAGAAGCATTAGAACTCTATTGCTTCGATACGTAGACACCTGCAAACACTATTTCCTAGGAAGGAAGTGTCGCATTTACATTCCTTTAACGGAATACGAGGTATACATGACACTTCGCAATGAATATTATATCTTATCATGAAACATAGAAATGTGATGCGATATCGCGTTTTAAGAAGCACTAGAACGCTATTGCTTCGATACGTAAACATCTGCCAACGCTATTTCCTAGCAAAGAAGTGCCGCATTTGCATTCATTTGAAGTGTATGCGAGGTATACATGACACTTCGCAATGAAAATTATATCTTATCATGAAACATAGAAATGAGATGCGATATCGCGTTTTAAGAAACACTAGAACACTATTGCTACGATACGTAGACATCTGCAAACGCAATTTCCTAGCAAGGAAGTGTCGCATTTACATTCATTTGAAGTGTATGCGAGGTATAAGTGACACTTCGCAATGATTATTTTATCTTACAAAGAAACATAGAAATGAAATGCGATATTGCGTTTTACGAAAAATTAGAACACTATTGCTACGATACGTAGACATCTGCAAACGCTATTTCCTAGCATGGAAGTGTCTCATTTACATACTTTTAAAGTGAATGCGAGGTGTACATGACACTTCGCAATGAATATTATCTCTTATCGTGAAACATAGAAATCAGATGCGATATCGCGTTATAAGAAGCATTAGAACTCTGTTGCTGCGATACGTAGACATCTGCAGACGCTACTTCCTAGCAAGGAAGTGTCGCATTTACATTCTTTTGAAGTGAATACGAGGTATACATGTAACTTCGCAATGAATATTATATCTTGTCATGAAACATGGAAATGAGATGCGATATCGCGTTTTGAGAAGCATTAGATCTCTATTGCTACGATACGTTGACATGTGCAGACGCTATTTAATTGCAAGGAAGTGTCGCATTTACATTCCTTTGAAGTGAATACGAGTTATACATAACACTCCCCAATGAATATTATACCTTATAACGAAATATAGAAATGAAATGCGATATCGCGATTTAAGGAGCATTAGAGCTCTACTGCTTCTATACGGAGACATATGCAAACGCTATTTCCTATCATGGAAGAGTTGCATTTACATTATTTTGAAGTGAATACGTGGTATACATAACACACAACAATGAATATTGTATCTTATCGTGAAACATATAAATGTGATGCGATATCGCGATTTGAGAAGCAATAGAACCCCATTGCTACGATACGTAGACATCTGCAAGCGCTATTTCCTAGCAAGGACGTGTCTCATTTACATTCTTTTGAAGTGAATACGAGGTATACATGACACTTCGCAATGAATATTATATCTTATCATGAAACATAGAAATGTGATGCGATATCGCGTTTTAAGAAGCATTAGAACGCTATTGCTTCGATACGTAAACATCTGCCAACGCTATTTCCTAGCAAAGAAGTGCCGCATTTGCATTCATTTGAAGTGTATGCGAGGTATACATGACACTTCGCAATGAAAATTATATCTTATCATGAAACATAGAAATGAGATGCGATATCGCGATTTTAGAAGCATTAGAACACTAATGCTACGATACGTTGACATCTGCAAATGCTATTTGCTAGCAAGGGAGTGTCGCATTTACATACTATTGAAGTGAATACGAGGTTATGATAACACTCCACAATGAATATTATATCTCATCATGAAACATAGAAATGAGATTCGATATGGCGATTTAAGAAGCAGTATATCTCTATTGCTTTGATACGTAGACATCTGCAAACGCTATTTCCTAGCAAGGAAGTGTCACATTTACATTCCTTTTAAGTGTAGACGATGTATACATAACACTACGCAATGAATATTATATTTTATCATGAAAAATAGAAATGAGATGCGTTATCGCGTTTTAAGAAGCATCACAACTCTATTGCTTCGATACGTAGAAAACTGCAAACGCTATATCCTAGCAAGGAACTGTCGTGTTTACCTTCTTTTGATGTGAATACGAGGTATACATGACTCTTCGCAATTAGTGTCATATCTTATCATGAAACATAGAAATGAGATGCAATATCCAGTTTTAAGAAGAATTAGAGCTCTATTGCTTCGATACGTAGACACCTGCAAACGCTATTTCCTAGCAAGGAAGTGTCGCATTTATATTCTTCTGAACTGAATACGAGGTATACTTAACACTCCACAATGAATATTATATCTCATCATGAAACCAAGAAATGAGGATCGATTTCGCGTTTTAAGAAGCATTAGAACACCTTTGCTACGATACATAGACATCTGCAGACTCTATTTTCTACCAAGGAGGTGTCGCATTTACATTCCTTTGAAGTGAATACGAGGTATACAAAACATTCCACAATGAATATTATATGTTATCATGAAACATAGAAATGAGTATCGATTTCGCGTTTTAAGAAGCATTAGAATTCCGTTGCTACGATTCGTAGACATCTGCAAACGCTATTTCCTATCAGGGAAGTGCCGCATTTACATTCGTTTGAAGTGTAGACGAGATAAACATAACACTGCACAATGAAAATTATATCTTATCATGAAACATAGAAATGAGATGCGGTATCGCGACTTGAGGGACAATAGAACTCTTCTTCTTCGATACGTAGACATGTGCAAACGCTACTTCCAAGCAAGGAAGTGTCGCATTTACATTCTGTTGAAGTGCATACGAGGTATACATGACACTCCGCAATGAATATTATATCTTATCATGAAACATAGAAATGAGATGCGATATCGCTATTTAAGTAGCAGTAGATCTCTACTGCTTCGATACGTAGACATCTGCCAACGCTATTTCCTAGCAGGGAAATGTCACATTTACATTCATTTGAAGTGTATGCGACGTATACAAGACACTTCGCAATGAATATTATATCTTATCATGAAATATAGAAATGAGATGCGATATCGCGTTTTAGAAGCATTAGAACTCTAATGCTACGGTACGTAGACATCTGCAAACGCTATTTCCTAGCAAGGGAGTTGTGCATTTACATTCATTTGAAGTGTATGCGGGGTATACATGACACTTCGCAATGATTATTATATTTTATCATGAAACATAGAAAGGAGATGCGATATCGCGTTTTGAGAAGCATTAGAACACTAATGCTACGATACGTAGACATCTGCAAATGCTATTTCCTAGCAAGGGAGTGTCGCATTTACATTCTATTGAAGTGAATACGAGGTTATGATAACACTCCACAATGAATATTATATCTTATCATGAAACATAGAAATGAGATGCGATATGGCGATTTAAGAAGCAGTAGATCTCTATTGCTTCGATACGTAGCCATCTGCCAACGCTATTTCCTAGCAAGGAAGTGTCGCATTTACATTCATTTGAAGTGTATGCGAGGTATACAAGACACTTCGCAATGAATATTATATCTTATCATGAAACATAGAAATGAGATTCGATATCGCGATTTAGGAAGCATTAGAATTCTATTGCTTCGATACGTAGACATCTGCCAACGCTATTTCCTAGCAGGGAAGTGTCGCATTTACATTCATTTGAAGTGTATGCGACGTATACAAGACACATCGCAATGAATATTATATCTTATCATGAAACATAGAAATGAGATGCGATATCGCGTTTTAGAAGCATTAGAACTCTAATGCTACAATACGTAGACATTTGCAAACGCTATTTCCTAGCAAGTGAGATGTGCATTTACATTCATTTGAAGTGTATGCGGGGTATACATGACACTTCGCAATGGTTATAATATATTATCATGAAACATAGAAGTGAGATGCGATATCGCGTTTTGAGAAGCATTAGAACACTAATGCTACGATACGTAGACATCTGCAAATGCTATTTCCTAGCAAGGGAGTGTCGCATTTACATTCATTTGAAGTGAATACGAAGTATACATGACACTACGCAATGAATATTATATCTTATCCTAAAACATAGAAATGAGATGCGATATCTCGTTTTAAGAAGCATTAGTACTCTATTGCTTCGATACGTAGTCATTTGGAAAAGCTATTTCCTAGCAAGAAAGTGTTGCGTTTACATTCCTTTTAAGTGTAGACGAGATATACATAGCAATGGGCAATAAATATAATATCTTATCATGTAACGTAGAATTGAGATGCGATATCGCGTTTTAAGAAGCATTAGAACTCTATTGCTACGATACGTAGACATCTGCAGAGGCAATTTCCTAGCAAGGAAGTGTCGCATATACATTCTTAGGAAGTGTAGACGAGGTATACATAGCACCGCACAGTGAATATTATATTTTATCGTGAAACATAGAAATGAGGATCGATTCGCGTTTTGAGAAGCATTAGAACTCTATTGCTTCGATAGGTAGATATCTGCAAACGTTATTTCCTAGTAAGGACGTGTCGCATTTACCTACATTTGAAGTGAATACGAGGTATACATAACACTGCACAATGAGTATTATATCTTATCATGAAACATAGAAATGAGATGCGATACCTCGTTTTAAGAAGCATTAGAGCTCTATTGCATCGATACCTAGACATTTGGGAACGCTATTTCCTAGCATGAAGGAGTGTCGTTTACACTCTTTTGAAGTGTAGACGATGTATACTTAACACTTCCCAATGAATATAATATCTTATCATGAAACATAGAGCAGCGATGCGATATCGCATTTTCAGAAGCATTTGAACCTTATTGCTTCGATACGTAGAGATCTGGAATCGCTATTTCCTAGCATGGAAATATGGCATTTACTTCCTTTTGAAGTGCAGGCGAGGTATACGTAACACTTCGCAATGAATATTATATATTATCATGCAAGATAGAAATGATTTGCGTTATCGCGTTTTAAGAAGCATTAGAAATCTATATCTTCGATACGTAGACATCTGGAAAAAGCTATTTCCTAGCAAGGAAGTGTGGCATTTACATTCTTTTGAAGTGTAGACAAGCTATACGTAACACTTCGCAATAAATATTATACCATATCATGAAACATAGAAATGAGATGCGATATCGCGTTTTAAGAAGCATTAGAACTCTCTTGCTTCGATACGTAGACATCAGGAAAGGCTATTTCCTAGCAAGGATGAGTGGCATTTACAATCTTTTGAAGTGTAGACGACGTATACATAACACATCGCAATGAATCTTATATCTTATATCTTACCATGAGATGCGATATCGCGTTTTAAAAAGCATTAGAACTCCGCTGCTTCGATACGTAGACATCTCGAAATGCATTTCCTAGCAAGGCAGTGTGGCATTTACATTCGTTTGAAGTGTAGACGAGGTTTACATAACACTTCGCAACGAATACTATATCTTATCACGAAACAGAAATGAGACGCTATTTCGCGTTTAAAGAAGCATTAGAACTCTATTGCTTCGATTCGTAGACATCTGTAAACGCTATATCCTAGCAAGGAAGTGTCGCATTTACATTCATTTGAAGTGTATGCGTGGTATACATGCCACTTCGCAATGAATATTATTACTTATCATGAAACTTAGAAATGATATGCGATATCGCGATTTGAGAAGCGTTAGAACTCTATTGCATCGAAACGTGGACATCTGCAAACGCTATTACCTAGCAGCGAAGTGTCGCATTTACATCCTTTTGAAGAGAATACGAGGTATACATGATACTTCGCAGTGAATATTATATCTTATCATGAAACAAAGAAATGCAATGCGATATCGCGTTTTAAGAAGCGTTAGAAATCTATTGCTACGATACGTAGATATCTGCAGACGCTATTTCCTAGCAAGGAAGTGTCGCATTCACATTCATTTGAAGTGAATACGAGGTATACACAACACTCCACAGTGAATATCATATCTTATAATGAAACATAGAAATGAGATGCGATATGACGATTTAAGAAACATTATAAATGTATATATTGCTTGCTAATAATACATTGTATATGTATTATATTGCTTCGATACGTAGACATCTGGAAACGCAATTACCTAGAAAGGAAGTGTCGCATTTACATTCTTTTGAAGTGAATGCGAGATATTCATGACACTTCGCAATGAATACTATATCTTATCATGAAACATAAAAATGAGATGCGAAATCTCGTTTTAAGAAGCATTGGAACTCAATTGCTTCGATAAGTAGACATCCGCCAACGCTATTACCTACCAAGGAAGTGTCGCATTTACATTCATTTGAAGTGTATGAGAGAAATACATGACACTTCGCAATGAATACTATATCTTATCATGAATCATAGAAATGAGATGCGACATCTTCTTTTATGAAGCATTAGAACTCTACAGTTTCGATAACGAGACATCTGGAAACGCTATTTCCTAGCAAGGAAGTGTCGCATTTACATTCTTTTGAAGTGAATACAAGGTATACATGATACTTCGCAATGAATATTATATCTTATCATGAAACATAGAAATGAGATGCGATATAGCGTTTTAAGAATCACTAGAACTCTATTGCTTCGATACGTAGACATCTGCAAACGCTATTTCCTAGCAAGGAAGTGTCGCGTTTGCATTCATTTGAAGTGAATACGAGGTATACATGCCACTTCGCAATGAATATTATATCTCATCATGACACATAAAAATGTGTTGCGATATCTCGATTTAAGAAGCATTAGAAGTCTATTCCTTCGATACGGAGACATCTGCAAACGCTATTTCCTTGCAAGGAAGTGTCGCATTTACATTCCATTGATGCGAATACGAGGTATACATGACACATCGCAATGAATATTATATCATTATGAAATATAGAAGTGAGGTGCGGTATTGCGTTTTAAGAAGCATTAGAAATATACTGCTACGATAAGTAGACATCTGCAAACGCTATTTCCTAGGAAGGAAGTGTCGGATTTACATTCTTTTGAAGTGAATACGAGGTATACGTGACACTTCGCAATGAATATTATATCATCATGAAACATAGAGGTGAGGTGCGGTATTGCGTTTTAAGAAGCATTAGAACTCTATTGCTACGATAAGTAGACATCTGCAAACGCTATTTCCTTGCAAGGAAGTGTCGGATTTACATTCTTTTGAAGTGAATACGAGGTATACATGACACATCGCAATGAATATTATATCTTATCATGAAACATAGAAATGAGAATCGAAGTCTCGTTCTAAGAAGCATTAGTACCCTATTGTTTCTATACGTAGACATCTGGAAACGCTATTTCCTAGCAAGGAAGTGTCGCACTTACATTCTTTTGAAGTGAATACGAGGTATACATGACACTTCGCAATGAATATTATATCTTATCATGAAACAAAGAAATGAAATGCGATATCGCGATTTAAGGAGCATTAAATCTCTATTGCTTCGATACGTAGACATCTGAAAACGCTATTTCCTAGCAAGCAAGTGTCGCATTTACATTCATTTGAAGTGAATACGAGGTATACATGACACTTCGCAATGAATATTATATCTCATCATGAAACATAGAACTGAGATGCGAAGTCTCGTTTTAAGAAGCATTAGAACCCTATTGTTTCTATACGTAGGCATCTGGAAACGCTATTTCCTAGCAAGGAAGTGTCGCATTTACATTCTTTTGAAGTGAATACGAGTTATACATGACACTTCGCAATGAATATTATATCTCATCATGACACATAGGAATGAGATGCGATATAGCGATTTAAAAAGCATTAGAACTCTATTGCTACGACACGTAGACATCTGCAAATGGTATTTAACAGCAAGGAAGTGTTGCGCTTACATTCTTTTGAAGTGAATACGAGGAATACATAACACTCCACAATGAATATTATACCTCATCATGAAACATATAAATGAGAAGCATATCGCGATTTAAGAAGCATTAGAACACTATTGCTTCGATACGTAGACATCTGCAAACGCAATTTCCTAGCAACGACGTGCCGCGTTTACACTCATTTGTAGCGTAGACGACGTATACATAACACTCCACAATGAATATTATACCATATAACGAATCATAGGTATGAAATGAGATATCGCGATTTAAGAAGAATTAGATCTCTATTGCTTCGATACGGAGACACCTGCAAACGCCATTTCCCAGCAAGGAAGTGTCGCATTTACATTCATTTGAAGTGTAGACGAGGAATACATAACACTTTGTAATGAGTATCATATCTTATCATGAAACATAGAAGTGAGATGCGATATCGCGTTTTAAGAAGCACTAGAACTATATTGCTTCGATACGCAGACATCTGCAGACGCTATTTCCTAGCAAGGAACTGTCGCATTTACTTTCTATTGAAGTGAAGACGAGGTATACATGACACTTCGCAACGAATATTTTATCGTGTCATGAAACATAGAAGTGAGATGCGATATCGCGTTTTAAGAAACACTAGAACTCTATTGCTACGATACGTAGATATCTGGAAACGCTATATCCTAGCACGGAAGTGTCGCATTTACACTCTTTCGTAGTGAATACGAGGTATACATAACAATCCACAATGGATATTATATCTTAACATGAAACATAGGAATGAGGAGCGATATCGCGTTTTAAGATGCATTAGAATCCTATTGCTTCGATACGTAGACATCTGCAAACGCTATATCCTAGCAACGAAGTGTCGTATTACATTCATTTGAAGTGTATGCGAGGTATACATGACACTTCGCAATGAATATTATATCTCATCATGACACATAGAAATGAGATGCTATATGGCATTTTAAGAAGCGTTAGAACTCAATTGCTACGATACGTTGACATCTGCAAACTCTATTTCCTAGCAAGGAAGGGTCGCATTTACATCCTTTTGAAGAGAATACGAGGTTTACATGACACTTCGCAATGAATATTATGACATCATGAAACATAGAAGTGAGGTGCGGTATTCCGTTTTAAGGAGCATTAGTACTCTATTGCTACGATAGCGATCTGCAAACGCTATTTCCTTGCAAGGAAGTGTCACACTTACATTCTTCTGAAGTGAATACGAGGTATACATGATACTTCGCAATGAATATTATATCTTATCATGAAACATAGAAATGAGATGCGATATCCCCTTTCAAGAAGCGTTAGAAATCTGTTGCTACGATATGTAGACATCAGCAATCGCTATTTAATAGCAAGGAACTGTCGCGCTTACATTCTATTGAAGCGAATGCGCGGTAGACATAACACTCCACAATGTATATTATATCTTATCACGAAACATAGAAATGGGATGCGATTTCGCGATTTAAGAAGCATTAGAACTCTATTGCTTCGATACGGAGACATCTGCAAACGCTATTTCCTAGCAAGGAAGCGTCGCATTTACATTCTTTTGAAGTGAATACGAGATATACATGACACTCCACAATGAATATTATATCTTATCATGAGACATAGAAATGAGATGCGATATCTCGTTTCAAGAAGCATTAGAACTCTATTGCTTCGACACGTAGACATCTGGAAGCGTAGTTTCCTAGAAAGGAAGTGTCTCATTTACATTCATTTAACGTGTAGAACAGGAATACATAACACTTCGCAGTGAATATTATGTCTTATCATGAGACCTAGCAATGAGATGCGATATCGCGATTTAAGAAGCATTAGAACTCACTGCTCCGATACGTAGACATCTGCAAACACTACTTCCTAGCAAGGAAGCGTGGCATTTACATTCTTATGAATTGAATACAAGGTTTACATGACACTTCGCAATGAATATTATATCTTATCATGAAACATAGAAATGAGATGCGATATCGCGATTTAAGAAGCATTAGAACTCTATTGCTTCGATACGTAGACATCTGGAAACGCTACTTCCTAGCAAGGATGTGTCGCATTTACATTCTTTTGAAGTGAATACGACGAATACATAATACTGCACAATGAGTATTATATCTTATCATGAAACATAGAAATGAGATGCGATATGTCGTTTTAAGAAGCATTAGAACTCTTTTGCTTCGTTATGTAGACATCTGCCATCGCTATTTCCTAGCAAGGAAGTGTCGCGTTTGCATTCATTTGAAGTGAATACGAGGTATACATGCCACTTCGCAATGAATATTATATCTCATCATGACACATAAAAATGTGTTGCGATATCTCGATTTAAGAAGCATTAGAAGTCTATTCCTTCGATACGGAGACATCTGCAAACGCTATTTCCTTGCAAGGAAGTGTCGCATTTACATTCCATTGATGCGAATACGAGGTATACATGACACATCGCAATGAATATTATATCATTATGAAATATAGAAGTGAGGTGCGGTATTGCGTTTTAAGAAGCATTAGAAATATACTGCTACGATAAGTAGACATCTGCAAACGCTATTTCCTAGGAAGGAAGTGTCGGATTTACATTCTTTTGAAGTGAATACGAGGTATACGTGACACTTCGCAATGAATATTATATCATCATGAAACATAGAGGTGAGGTGCGGTATTGCGTTTTAAGAAGCATTAGAACTCTATTGCTACGATAAGTAGACATCTGCAAACGCTATTTCCTTGCAAGGAAGTGTCGGATTTACATTCTTTTGAAGTGAATACGAGGTATACATGACACATCGCAATGAATATTATATCTTATCATGAAACATAGAAATGAGAATCGAAGTCTCGTTCTAAGAAGCATTAGTACCCTATTGTTTCTATACGTAGACATCTGGAAACGCTATTTCCTAGCAAGGAAGTGTCGCACTTACATTCTTTTGAAGTGAATACGAGGTATACATGACACTTCGCAATGAATATTATATCTTATCATGAAACAAAGAAATGAAATGCGATATCGCGATTTAAGGAGCATTAAATCTCTATTGCTTCGATACGTAGACATCTGAAAACGCTATTTCCTAGCAAGCAAGTGTCGCATTTACATTCATTTGAAGTGAATACGAGGTATACATGACACTTCGCAATGAATATTATATCTCATCATGAAACATAGAACTGAGATGCGAAGTCTCGTTTTAAGAAGCATTAGAACCCTATTGTTTCTATACGTAGGCATCTGGAAACGCTATTTCCTAGCAAGGAAGTGTCGCATTTACATTCTTTTGAAGTGAATACGAGTTATACATGACACTTCGCAATGAATATTATATCTCATCATGACACATAGGAATGAGATGCGATATAGCGATTTAAAAAGCATTAGAACTCTATTGCTACGACACGTAGACATCTGCAAATGGTATTTAACAGCAAGGAAGTGTTGCGCTTACATTCTTTTGAAGTGAATACGAGGAATACATAACACTCCACAATGAATATTATACCTCATCATGAAACATATAAATGAGAAGCATATCGCGATTTAAGAAGCATTAGAACACTATTGCTTCGATACGTAGACATCTGCAAACGCAATTTCCTAGCAACGACGTGCCGCGTTTACACTCATTTGTAGCGTAGACGACGTATACATAACACTCCACAATGAATATTATACCATATAACGAATCATAGGTATGAAATGAGATATCGCGATTTAAGAAGAATTAGATCTCTATTGCTTCGATACGGAGACACCTGCAAACGCCATTTCCCAGCAAGGAAGTGTCGCATTTACATTCATTTGAAGTGTAGACGAGGAATACATAACACTTTGTAATGAGTATCATATCTTATCATGAAACATAGAAGTGAGATGCGATATCGCGTTTTAAGAAGCACTAGAACTATATTGCTTCGATACGCAGACATCTGCAGACGCTATTTCCTAGCAAGGAACTGTCGCATTTACTTTCTATTGAAGTGAAGACGAGGTATACATGACACTTCGCAACGAATATTTTATCGTGTCATGAAACATAGAAGTGAGATGCGATATCGCGTTTTAAGAAACACTAGAACTCTATTGCTACGATACGTAGATATCTGGAAACGCTATATCCTAGCACGGAAGTGTCGCATTTACACTCTTTCGTAGTGAATACGAGGTATACATAACAATCCACAATGGATATTATATCTTAACATGAAACATAGGAATGAGGAGCGATATCGCGTTTTAAGATGCATTAGAATCCTATTGCTTCGATACGTAGACATCTGCAAACGCTATATCCTAGCAACGAAGTGTCGTATTACATTCATTTGAAGTGTATGCGAGGTATACATGACACTTCGCAATGAATATTATATCTCATCATGACACATAGAAATGAGATGCTATATGGCATTTTAAGAAGCGTTAGAACTCAATTGCTACGATACGTTGACATCTGCAAACTCTATTTCCTAGCAAGGAAGGGTCGCATTTACATCCTTTTGAAGAGAATACGAGGTTTACATGACACTTCGCAATGAATATTATGACATCATGAAACATAGAAGTGAGGTGCGGTATTCCGTTTTAAGGAGCATTAGTACTCTATTGCTACGATAGCGATCTGCAAACGCTATTTCCTTGCAAGGAAGTGTCACACTTACATTCTTCTGAAGTGAATACGAGGTATACATGATACTTCGCAATGAATATTATATCTTATCATGAAACATAGAAATGAGATGCGATATCCCCTTTCAAGAAGCGTTAGAAATCTGTTGCTACGATATGTAGACATCAGCAATCGCTATTTAATAGCAAGGAACTGTCGCGCTTACATTCTATTGAAGCGAATGCGCGGTAGACATAACACTCCACAATGTATATTATATCTTATCACGAAACATAGAAATGGGATGCGATTTCGCGATTTAAGAAGCATTAGAACTCTATTGCTTCGATACGGAGACATCTGCAAACGCTATTTCCTAGCAAGGAAGCGTCGCATTTACATTCTTTTGAAGTGAATACGAGATATACATGACACTCCACAATGAATATTATATCTTATCATGAGACATAGAAATGAGATGCGATATCTCGTTTCAAGAAGCATTAGAACTCTATTGCTTCGACACGTAGACATCTGGAAGCGTAGTTTCCTAGAAAGGAAGTGTCTCATTTACATTCATTTAACGTGTAGAACAGGAATACATAACACTTCGCAGTGAATATTATGTCTTATCATGAGACCTAGCAATGAGATGCGATATCGCGATTTAAGAAGCATTAGAACTCACTGCTCCGATACGTAGACATCTGCAAACACTACTTCCTAGCAAGGAAGCGTGGCATTTACATTCTTATGAATTGAATACAAGGTTTACATGACACTTCGCAATGAATATTATATCTTATCATGAAACATAGAAATGAGATGCGATATCGCGATTTAAGAAGCATTAGAACTCTATTGCTTCGATACGTAGACATCTGGAAACGCTACTTCCTAGCAAGGATGTGTCGCATTTACATTCTTTTGAAGTGAATACGACGAATACATAACACTGCACAATGAGTATTATATCTTATCATGAAACATAGAAATGAGATGCGATATGTCGTTTTAAGAAGCATTAGAACTCTTTTGCTTCGTTATGTAGACATCTGCCATCGCTATTTCCTAGCAAGGATGTGTAGCATTTACATTCATTTGAAGTGTATTAGTGATATACATGATACTTCGCAATGAATATTATATCTTATCATGATACATAGAAATGAGATGCGATATAGCGTTTTAAGAATCATTAGAACTCTATTGCTTCGATACGTAGACATCTGAAAACGCCATTTCCTAGCAAGCAAGTGTCGCATTTACATTCATTTGAAGTGAATACGAGGTATACATGACACTTCGCAATGAATATTATATCTCATCATGAAACATAGAACTGAGATGCGAAGTCTCGTTTTAAGAAGCATTAGAACCCTATTGTTTCTATACGTGGGCATCTGGAAACGCTATTTCCTAGCAAGGAAGTGTCGCATTTACATGCTTTTGTAGTGAATACGAGTTATACATGACACTTCGCAATGAATATTATATCTCATCATGACACATAGAAATAAGATGCGATATCGCGTTTTAAGAAGCGTTAGAACCCTATTGCTACGATACGTAGACATCTGCAAACTCTATTTCCTAGCAAGGAAGTGTCGCATTTACATCCTTATGAAGAGAATACGAGGTTTACATGACACTTCGCAATGAATATTATATCTCATCATGACACATAGAAATGAGATGCTATATGGCATTTTAAGAAGCGTTAGAACTCAATTGCTACGATACGTTGACATCTGCAAACTCTATTTCCTAGCAAGGAAGGGTCGCATTTACATCCTTTTGAAGAGAATACGAGGTTTACATGACACTTCGCAATGAATATTATGACATCATGAAACATAGAAGTGAGGTGCGGTATTCCGTTTTAAGGAGCATTAGTACTCTATTGCTACGATAGCGATCTGCAAACGCTATTTCCTTGCAAGGAAGTGTCACACTTACATTCTTCTGAAGTGAATACGAGGTATACATGATACTTCGCAATGAATATTATATCTTATCATGAAACATAGAAATGAGATGCGATATCCCCTTTCAAGAAGCGTTAGAAATCTGTTGCTACGATATGTAGACATCAGCAATCGCTATTTAATAGCAAGGAACTGTCGCGCTTACATTCTATTGAAGCGAATGCGCGGTAGACATAACACTCCACAATGTATATTATATCTTATCACGAAACATAGAAATGGGATGCGATTTCGCGATTTAAGAAGCATTAGAACTCTATTGCTTCGATACGGAGACATCTGCAAACGCTATTTCCTAGCAAGGAAGCGTCGCATTTACATTCTTTTGAAGTGAATACGAGATATACATGACACTCCACAATGAATATTATATCTTATCATGAGACATAGAAATGAGATGCGATATCTCGTTTCAAGAAGCATTAGAACTCTATTGCTTCGACACGTAGACATCTGGAAGCGTAGTTTCCTAGAAAGGAAGTGTCTCATTTACATTCATTTAACGTGTAGAACAGGAATACATAACACTTCGCAGTGAATATTATGTCTTATCATGAGACCTAGCAATGAGATGCGATATCGCGATTTAAGAAGCATTAGAACTCACTGCTCCGATACGTAGACATCTGCAAACACTACTTCCTAGCAAGGAAGCGTGGCATTTACATTCTTATGAATTGAATACAAGGTTTACATGACACTTCGCAATGAATATTATATCTTATCATGAAACATAGAAATGAGATGCGATATCGCGATTTAAGAAGCATTAGAACTCTATTGCTTCGATACGTAGACATCTGGAAACGCTACTTCCTAGCAAGGATGTGTCGCATTTACATTCTTTTGAAGTGAATACGACGAATACATAACACTGCACAATGAGTATTATATCTTATCATGAAACATAGAAATGAGATGCGATATGTCGTTTTAAGAAGCATTAGAACTCTTTTGCTTCGTTATGTAGACATCTGCCATCGCTATTTCCTAGCAAGGATGTGTAGCATTTACATTCATTTGAAGTGTATTAGTGATATACATGATACTTCGCAATGAATATTATATCTTATCATGAAACATAGAAATGAGATGCGATATAGCGTTTTAAGAATCATTAGAACTCTATTGCTTCGATACGTAGACATCTGAAAACGCCATTTCCTAGCAAGCAAGTGTCGCATTTACATTCATTTGAAGTGAATACGAGGTATACATGACACTTCGCAATGAATATTATATCTCATCATGAAACATAGAACTGAGATGCGAAGTCTCGTTTTAAGAAGCATTAGAACCCTATTGTTTCTATACGTGGGCATCTGGAAACGCTATTTCCTAGCAAGGAAGTGTCGCATTTACATGCTTTTGTAGTGAATACGAGTTATACATGACACTTCGCAATGAATATTATATCTCATCATGACACATAGAAATAAGATGCGATATCGCGTTTTAAGAAGCGTTAGAACCCTATTGCTACGATACGTAGACATCTGCAAACTCTATTTCCTAGCAAGGAAGTGTCGCATTTACATCCTTATGAAGAGAATACGAGGTTTACATGACACTTCGCAATGAATATTATATCTCATCATGACACATAGAAATGAGATGCTATATGGCATTTTAAGAAGCGTTAGAACTCAATTGCTACGATACGTTGACATCTGCAAACTCTATTTCCTAGCAAGGAAGGGTCGCATTTACATCCTTTTGAAGAGAATACGAGGTTTACATGACACTTCGCAATGAATATTATGACATCATGAAACATAGAAGTGAGGTGCGGTATTCCGTTTTAAGGAGCATTAGTACTCTATTGCTACGATAGCGATCTGCAAACGCTATTTCCTTGCAAGGAAGTGTCACACTTACATTCTTCTGAAGTGAATACGAGGTATACATGATACTTCGCAATGAATATTATATCTTATCATGAAACATAGAAATGAGATGCGATATCCCCTTTCAAGAAGCGTTAGAAATCTGTTGCTACGATATGTAGACATCAGCAATCGCTATTTAATAGCAAGGAACTGTCGCGCTTACATTCTATTGAAGCGAATGCGCGGTAGACATAACACTCCACAATGTATATTATATCTTATCACGAAACATAGAAATGGGATGCGATTTCGCGATTTAAGAAGCATTAGAACTCTATTGCTTCGATACGGAGACATCTGCAAACGCTATTTCCTAGCAAGGAAGCGTCGCATTTACATTCTTTTGAAGTGAATACGAGATATACATGACACTCCACAATGAATATTATATCTTATCATGAGACATAGAAATGAGATGCGATATCTCGTTTCAAGAAGCATTAGAAATCTATTGCTTCGACACGTAGACATCTGGAAGCGTAGTTTCCTAGAAAGGAAGTGTCTCATTTACATTCATTTAACGTGTAGAACAGGAATACATAACACTTCGCAGTGAATATTATGTCTTATCATGAGACCTAGCAATGAGATGCGATATCGCGATTTAAGAAGCATTAGAACTCACTGCTCCGATACGTAGACATCTGCAAACACTACTTCCTAGCAAGGAAGCGTGGCATTTACATTCTTATGAATTGAATACAAGGTTTACATGACACTTCGCAATGAATATTATATCTTATCATGAAACATAGAAATGAGATGCGATATCGCGATTTAAGAAGCATTAGAACTCTATTGCTTCGATACGTAGACATCTGGAAACGCTACTTCCTAGCAAGGATGTGTCGCATTTACATTCTTTTGAAGTGAATACGACGAATACATAACACTGCACAATGAGTATTATATCTTATCATGAAACATAGAAATGAGATGCGATATGTCGTTTTAAGAAGCATTAGAACTCTTTTGCTTCGTTATGTAGACATCTGCCATCGCTATTTCCTAGCAAGGATGTGTAGCATTTACATTCATTTGAAGTGTATTAGTGATATACATGATACTTCGCAATGAATATTATATCTTATCATGATACATAGAAATGAGATGCGATATAGCGTTTTAAGAATCATTAGAACTCTATTGCTTCGATACGTAGACATCTGAAAACGCCATTTCCTAGCAAGCAAGTGTCGCATTTACATTCATTTGAAGTGAATACGAGGTATACATGACACTTCGCAATGAATATTATATCTCATCATGAAACATAGAACTGAGATGCGAAGTCTCGTTTTAAGAAGCATTAGAACCCTATTGTTTCTATACGTGGGCATCTGGAAACGCTATTTCCTAGCAAGGAAGTGTCGCATTTACATGCTTTTGTAGTGAATACGAGTTATACATGACACTTCGCAATGAATATTATATCTCATCATGACACATAGAAATAAGATGCGATATCGCGTTTTAAGAAGCGTTAGAACCCTATTGCTACGATACGTAGACATCTGCAAACTCTATTTCCTAGCAAGGAAGTGTCGCATTTACATCCTTATGAAGAGAATACGAGGTTTACATGACACTTCGCAATGAATATTATATCTCATCATGACACATAGAAATGAGATGCTATATGGCATTTTAAGAAGCGTTAGAACTCAATTGCTACGATACGTTGACATCTGCAAACTCTATTTCCTAGCAAGGAAGGGTCGCATTTACATCCTTTTGAAGAGAATACGAGGTTTACATGACACTTCGCAATGAATATTATGACATCATGAAACATAGAAGTGAGGTGCGGTATTCCGTTTTAAGGAGCATTAGTACTCTATTGCTACGATAGCGATCTGCAAACGCTATTTCCTTGCAAGGAAGTGTCACACTTACATTCTTCTGAAGTGAATACGAGGTATACATGATACTTCGCAATGAATATTATATCTTATCATGAAACAAAGAAATGAGATGCGATATCGCGATTTAAGGAGCATTAAAACTCTATTGCTTCGATACGTAGACATCTGAAAACGCTATATCCTAGCAAGCAAGTGTCGCATTTACATTCATTTGAAGTGAATACGAGGTATACATGACACTTCGCAATGACTATTATATCTCATCATGAAACATAGAACTGAGATGCGAAGTCTCGTTTTAAGAAGCATTAGAACGCTATTGTTTCTATACGTGGGCATCTGGAAACGCTATTTCCTAGCAAGGAAGTGTCGCATTTACATTCTTTTGAAGTGAATACGAGTTATACATGACACTTCGCAATGAATATCATAACATCATGAAACATAGAAGTGAGGTGCGGTATTGCGTTTTAAGAAGCATTAGAACTCTATTGCTACGATAAGTAGACATCTGCAAACGCTATTTCCTAGCAAGGAAGTGTCGCATTTTCAGTCTCTTGAAGAGAATACGAAGTTTACATGACACTTCGCAATGAATATTATATCATCATGAAACATAGAAGTGAGGTGCGGTATTGCGTTTTAAGAAGCATTAGAGCTCTATTGCTACGATAAGTAGACATCTGCAAACGCTATCTCCCAGGAAGGAAGTGTCGGATTTACATTCTTTTGAAGTGAATACGAGGTATACATGACACTTCGCAATGAATATTATATCTTATCATGAAACATAGAAATGAGAAGCGAAGTCTCGTTCTAAGAAGCATTAGCACTCTATTGCTTCGATACGTAGACATCTGGAGACGCTATTTCCTAGCAAGGAAGTGTCGCATTTACATTCATTTGAAGTGTATGCGAGGTATAAGTGACACTTCGCAATGAATATTATATATTATAATGAAACATAGAAATGAGATGCGATATCGCGATTTAAGAAGCATTAGAACTCTATTGCTTCGATACGTAGACATCTGGAAACGCTACTTCCTAGCAAGGATGTGTCGCATTTACATTCTTTTGAAGTGAATACGACGAATACATAACACTGCACAATGAGTATTATATCTTATCATGAAACATAGAAATGAGATGCGATATCTCGTTTTAAGAAGCATTAGAACTCTTTTGCTTCGTTATGTAGACATCTGCCATCGCTATTTCCTAGCAAGGATGTTTCGCATTTACATTTATTTGAAGTGTATTAGTGATATACATGATACTTCGCAATGAATATTATATCTTATCATGAAACATAGAAATGAGATGCGATATAGCGTTTTAAGAATCATTAGAACTCTATTGCTTCGATACGTAGACATCTGCAAACGCTATTTCCTAGCAACGGAGTGTCGTATTACATTCATTTGAAGTGTATGCGAGGTATACATGACACTTCGCAATGAATATTATATCTTATCATGGAACATAGAAATGAGATGCGTAATCGCGTTTCAGGAAGCATTAGAACTTTAATGCTTCGATGCGTAGACATCTGGAAACGCTATTTCCTAGCAAGGAAGTGTTGCATTTACATTCATTTGAAGTGTAGACGAGGAATACATAACACTTTGTAATGAGTAACATATCTTATCATGAAACATAGAAGTGAGATGCGATATCGCGTTTTAAGAAGCACTAGAACCCTATTGCTTCGATACGTGGACATCTGCAAACGCTATTTCCTAGGAAGGAAGTGTCGCATTTACATTCATTTGAAGTGTATGCGAGGTAAAAGTCACACATCGCAATGAATATTATATCTTATCTTAAAACATAGAAATGAGATGCGATATCTAGTTTTAAGAAACATTAGAACTCTGTTGCTTCGATACGTAGACATCTGTCATCGCTATTTCCTAGCAAGGAAGTGTCGCATTTACATTAATTTGAAGTGTATGCGAGGTATACAAGAAACTTCGCAATGAATATTACATCTTATCATGATTCATAGAAATGAGATGCGATATCGCGTTTTGAGAAGCATTAGAACTCTATTCTACGATACATAGACATCTGCAAGCGGTATTTCCTAGCAAGGAAGTGTCGCATTTACATTCTATTGAAGTGAATTCGAGGTATACATAACACTGCACAATGAATATTATATCTTATCTTGAAACGTAGAAGTGAGATGCGATATTTCGTTTTAAGAAGCATTAGTACTCTGTTGCATCGATACGTAGACATCTGCCATTGCTATTTCCTAGCAAGGAAGTGTCGCGTTTACATACATTTGAAGTGAATGCGCGGTATTCATAAGACTTCGCAATAAATATTATATCTTAACATGAAACATGGAAATGAGATGCGATATAGCGATTTAAAAAGCGTTAGAACACTATTGCTACGGTACATATACAACTGCAAACGCTATTTCCTAGCATGGAATTGTCGCATTTACATTCTTTTGGAGTGAACACGAGGTATATGAAACACTAAACAGTGAATATTATATCTTATCCTGAAACATAGAAAGGAGATGCAATATCGCGATTTAAAAAGCATTAGAAAACTATTGGTACGATACCTAGCCATCTGCAATCGCTATTTCCTAGCAAGGAAGTGTCGCACTCACATTCTTTTGAAGTGAATGCAAGGTATACATAACTCTCCACAATGAATAGTATATCCAATCATGAAACATAGAAATGAGATGCGATATCTCGTTTCAACAAGCATTAGAACTCTATTGCTGCGATACGGAGACATCTGCAAACGCCACTTTCTAGAGAGGAAGTGTAGCGTTTACATTCTTTTGAAGTGAATGTGAGGTATACATAACACTTCACAATGAATATTATATCTTATCATGAAACATAGAAATGAGATGCAATATCGCGATTTAAGATGCATTAGAACTCTATTGCTTCGATACGCAGACATTTGCCAACGATATTTCCTAGCAAGGAAGTGTTGCATTTACATTCATTTGAGTAGTATGCGAGGTATACATGACACTTCGCAGTGAATATTATATCTTATCATGAAACATAGAACTGAGATGCGATATCGCGATTTAAGAAGCATTAGAAATGTATACCTTCGATATGTAGACATCTGCAAACGCTACTTCCTAGCAAGGAAGTGTCGCATTTATATTCTTTTGAAGTGAATACGAGGTATACATAATACTCCAGAATGAATATAATATCATGTCATGAAATATAGGAATGAGATGCGATATCACGATATAAGAAGCATTAGAAAACTATTGCTTCGATACGGAGACATCTGCAAACGCTATTTCCAAGGAAGGATATGTCGCATTTACATTCTTTTGAAGTGAAAACGAGGTATACATAACACACCACATTGAATGTTATATCTCATCATGAAACATAGAAATGGGGTGCGATATCGCGATTTAAAAGGCATCTTCCTAGCAAGGAAGTGTCGCATTTACATTCATTTGAATTGTATGCGAGGTATACATGACACTTCACAATGAATATTACATCTTATAATGAAACATAGAAATAAGATGCGATATCGCGTTTTAAGTAGCATTAGTACTCTGTTGCTACGATACGTAGACATCTGCAAACGCTACATCCTAGTAAGGAAGTGTCGCATTTACATTCTATTGAAGTGTATGCGAGGTATACATGACACTTCGCAATGAATATTATATCTTATAATGACACATAGAAATGAGATGCGATATCGCGTTTTTAGAAGCATTAGGACTCTATTGCTACGATACGTAGACATCTGCAGACGCTATTTCCTAGCATGGAAGTGTCGCTTTTACATTCTTAGGAAGTGTAGACGAGGTATACATATCACTCCACGATGAATATTATATCTTATCATGAAACATAGAAATGAGGATCGATTCGCGTTTTACGAAGCATTAGACCTCTATTGCTACGATACCTAGACATCTGCAGACGCTATTTCCTAGCAAGGAAGTGTCGCATTTACATTCTTTTGAAGTGAATACGACGTATACATAACACTCGACAATGAATATTATATCTTATCATGAAACATAGAAATAAGGAGCGATTTCGCGTTTTAAGAAGCATTAGTACTCTATTGCTTCGATACGTGGACATCTGCAAACGCTATTACCTAGCAAGGAAGTGTCGCATTTACAACCTTTTGAAGTGAATACGAGGTATACACAACACTCCAGAATGAATATTATATCTTATCATGAAACATAGATGCGAGATGCGATATCACAGTACTATCTCGCGTTTTAAGAAGAATTAGAACTCTCTTTCTACGATACGTAGACATCTGCAGACGCTATTTCCTAGCAAGGAAGTGTCGCATTTACATTCTTTTGAAGTGTAGACGAGATATACATAACACTGCACAATAAACATTATATCTTATCATGAAACATAGAAATGAGATGCGATATCGCGATTTTAGAAGCATTAGAAATCTATTGCTACGATACGTTGACATCTGCAAACTCTATTTCCTAGCAAGGAAGGGTCGCATTTACATCCTTTTGAAGAGAATACGAGGTTAACATGACACTTCGCAATGAATATTATGACATCATGAAACATAGAAGTGAGGTGCGGTATTCCGTTTTAAGGAGCATTAGTACTCTATTGCTACGATAAGTAGACATCTGCAAACGCTATTTCCTTGCAAGGAAGTGTCGCACTTACATTCTTCTGAAGTGAATACGAGGTATACATGATACTTCGCAATGAATATTATATCTTATCATGAAACAAAGAAATGAGATGCGATATCGCGATTTAAGGAGCATTAAAACTCTATTGCTTCGATACGTAGACATCTGAAAACGCTATGTCCTAGCAAGCAAGTGTCGCATTTACATTCATTTGAAGTGAATACGAGGTATACATGACACTTCGCAATGAATATTATATCTCATCATGAAACATAGAACTGAGATGCGAAGTCTCGTTTTAAGAAGCATTAGAACGCTATTGTTTCTATACGTGGGCATCTGGAAACGCTATTTCCTAGCAAGGAAGTGTCGCATTTACATTCTTTTGAAGTGAATACGAGTTATACATGACACTTCGCAATGAATATTATAGCATCATGAAACATAGAAGTGAGGTGCGGTATTGCGTTTTAAGAAGCATTAGAACTCTATTGCTACGATAAGTAGACATCTGCAAACGCTATTTCCTAGCAAGGAAGTGTCGCGTTTTCAGTCTTTTGAAGAGAATACGAAGTTTATATGACACTTCGCAATGAATATTATATCATCATGAAACATAGATGTGAGGTGCGGTATTGCGTTTTAAGAAGCATTAGAGCTCTATTGCTACGATAAGTAGACATCTGCAAACGCTATTTCCCAGGAAGGAAGTGTCGGATTTACATTCTTTTGAAGTGAATACGAGGTATACATAACAATCCACAATGGATATTATATCTTAACATGAAACATAGGAATGAGGAGCGATATCGCGTTTTAAGATGCATTAGAATCCTATTGCTTCGATACGTAGACATCTGCAAACGCTATATCCTAGCAACGAAGTGTCGTATTACATTCATTTGAAGTGTATGCGAGGTATACATGACACTTCGCAATGAATATTATATCTTATCATAGAACATAGGATTGAGATGCGATATCTCGTTATAAGAAGCATTAGAACTATATTGCTTCGATACGCAGACATCTGCAGACGCTATTTCCTAGCAAGGAACTGTCGCATTTACATTCTTTTGAAGAGAAGACGAGGTATACATGACACTTCGCAACGAATATTTTATCGTGTCATGAAACATAGAAGTGAGATGCGATATCGCGTTTTAAGAAACACTAGAACTCTATTGCTACGATACGTAGATATCTGGAAACGCTATATCCTAGCAAGGAGGTGTCGCATTTACACTCTTTTGTAGTGAATACGAGGTATACATAACAATCCACAATGGATATTATATCTTAACATGAAACATAGGAATGAGGAGCGATATCGCGTTTTAAGATGCATTAGAATCCTATTGCTTCGATACGTAGACATCTGCAAACGCTATTTCCTAGCAACGAAGTGTCGTATTACATTCATTTGAAGTGTATGCGAGGTATACATGACACTTCGCAATGAATATTATACCTTATCACGAAACATAGAAATGAGATGCAATATCGCGATTTAAGAAGCAATAGAACTCTACTGCTTCGATACGGAGAAATCGGCAAACGCAATTTCCTAGCATGGAAGTGTGGCATTTACATTCTTATGAATTGAATACAAGGTATACATGACACTTCGCAATGAATATTATATCTTATCATGAAACATAGAAATGAGATGCGTTATCGCGATTTAAGAAGCATTAGAACTCTATTGCTCCGATACGTAGACATCTGCAAACACTACTTCCTAGCAATGAAATGTCGCATATACATTCTTTTGAAGTATATGCGAGGTATACACGACACTTCGCAATGAATATTATGTCTTATCATGAGACATAGAAATGAGATACGATATCGCGTTTTAAGATCCACTAGAACTCTATTGCTCCGATACGTAGACATCTGCAAACGCTATTTTCTAGCAATGAAGTGTCGCATTTACATTCCTCTGAAGTGAATACAAGGCATACATGACACTTCGCTATCAATATTATATCTTATCATGAAACATAGAAATGAGATGCGATATCCCCTTTCAAGAAGCGTTAGAACTCTATTGCTACGATATGTAGACATCAGCAATCGCTATTTAATAGCAAGGAACTGTCGCGCTTACATTCTATTGAAGTGAATGCGCGGTAGACATAACACTCCACAATGTATATTATATCTTATCACGAAACATAGAAATGGGATGCGATTTCGCGATTTAAGAAGCATTAGAACTCTATTGCTTCGATACGGAGACATCTGCATACGCTATTTCCTAGACAGGAAGTGTCGCATTTACATTCTTTTGAAGTGAAAGCGAGGTAGACATAACACTCCACAATGATTATTATATCTTATCACGAAACATAGAAATGGGATGCGATTTCGCGATTTAAGAAGCATTAGAACTCTATTGCTTCGATACGGAGACATCTGCAAACGCTATTTCCTAGCAAGGAAGCGTCGCATTTACATTCTTTTGAAGTGAATACGAGATATACATGACACTCCACAATGAATATTATATCTTATCATGAGACATAGAAATGAGATGCGATATCTCGTTTCAAGAAGCATTAGAACTCTATTGCTTCGACACGTAGACATCTGGAAGCGTAGTTTCCTAGAAAGGAAGTGTCTCATTTACATTCATTTAACGTGTAGAACAGGAATACATAACACTTCGCAGTGAATATTATGTCTTATCATGAGACATAGACATGAGATGCGATATCGCGATTTAAGAAGCATTAGAACTCGCTGCTCCGATACGTAGACATCTGCAAACACTACTTCCTAGCAAGGAAGCGTGGCATTTACATTCTTATGAATTGAATACAAGGTTTACATGACACTTCGCAATGAATATTATATCTTATCATGAAACATAGAAATGAGATGCGATATCGCGACTTAAGAAGCATTAGAACTCTATTGCTTCGATACGTAGACATCTGGAAACGCTACTTCCTAGCAGGGATGTGTCGCATTTACATTCTTTTGAAGTGAATACGACGAATACATAACACTGCACAATGAGTATTATATCTTATCGTGAAACATAGAAATGAGATGCGATATCTCGTTTTAAGATGCATTAGAACACTATTGCTTCTATACGTAGACATCTGCAAATGCTATTTCCTAGCAAGGAAGTGTCGTATTTACATTCATTTGAAGTGTATGCGAGGTATACATGACACTTCGCAATGAATATTATATCTTATCATGGAACATAGAAATGAGATGCGATATGGCGATTTAAGAAGCATTAGAACTCCGTTCCTTCGATACGTAGACATCTGCAGATGCTATTTCCTAGCAAGGAAGTGTCGCATTTACATTCTTTTGAAGTGAATATGAGGTATACATAACAATGCACAATGAATATTATATCTTAACATGAAACATAGAAATGAGGAACAACATCGCAGTTTAAGGAGCATTAGAACCCTAGTGCTTCGATACGTAGACATCTGCAAACTCTATTTCCTAGCTAGGAAGTGTCGCATTTACATTCGTTAGAAGTGTATGCGAGGTATACAAGACACATCGCAATGAATATTATATCTTATCATAAAACATAGGATTGAGAGACGTATCTCGTTATAAGAAGCATTAGGACCCTATTGCTTCGATACGTAGACATCTGCAAACGCTATTTCCTAGCAAGGAAGTGTCGCATTTACATTGTTTTGAAGTGAATGCGAGGTACACATAACACTCCACAATGAATATTATACCTTATCTAGAAACATAGAAATGAGGCGCTATATCGCGATCTAAAAAGCATTATAATTCTGTTGCTACGACACGTCGACATCTGATAAAGCTATCTAATAGCAAGGAAGAGTAGCACCTACATTCTTTTGAAGTGAATACGGGGTATACATAATACTCCACAATGAATGTTATATCTCATCATGAAACATAGAAATGAGATGCGATATCGCGATTTAAAAAGTATTAGAAATCTATTGCTACGATACGTAGACATCTGCAAACGCTATTTCCCAGGAAGGAAGTGTCGTATTTACATTCTTTTGATGTGAATACGAGGTACACATAACAATCCACAGAGAATACTATATCGAATTATGAAACATAGAAATGATATGCGATATGGCGATTTAAGAAGCATTAGAACTCAATTGCTACGATACGTAGATATCAGCAGACGCTATTTCCTAGCAAGGATGTGTCGCATTTACTTTCTTTTACAGTGAATACGAGGTATACATAACACTCCACAATGAATATTATATCTTGTCATGAAATATAGGAATGCGATGCGATATCACGATATGAGAAGCATTGGAACGCTATTGCTTCGATACGGAGACATCTGCAAACGCTATTTCCTAGGAAGGATGTGTCGCATTTACATTCTTTTGAAGTGAATACGAGGTATACATAACACTCCACAATGAATGTTATATCTTATCATGAAACATAGAAATGAGATGCGGTATCGCGATTTAAAAAGCATTAGAAACCTATTGCTACGGTACGTGGACATCTGCAAACGCTATTTAAAGGCAAGGAAGCGTTGCACTTACATTCTTTTGAAGTGAATACGAGGTATACATGACACTTCGCAATGAATATTATATCTTTCCAGGAAACATAGAAATGAGATGCGATATTGCGATTTAAGAAGCATTAGAACACAATTGCTTCGATACGGCGACATCAGCAAACGCTATTTCCTAGCAAGGAAGTGCAGCATTTACATTCTATTGAAGTGAATACGAGGTATACATAACACTACACAATGAATATTATATCTTATCACGAAACACAGAAATGAGGTGCAATATCGCGATTTAAGAAGCATTAGAACCCTATTGCTTCGATACGCAGACATCTGCAAACGCTAATTCCTAGCAAGGATGTGTCGCATTTACATTCTTTTGAAGTGAATACGAGGTATACATAACACTCCACAATGAATATTATACCTTATCATGAAACACAGAAATGAGGCGCTATATCGCGATCTAAAAAGCATTAGAATTCTGTTGCTACGACACGTCGACATCTGATAAAGCTATTTAATAGCAAGGAAGAGTCGCACTTACATTCTTTTGAAGTGAATACGAGGTATACATAACACTCCACAATGAATGTTATATTTCATCATGAAACATAGAAATGAGATGCGATGTCGCGATTTAAAAAGTATTAGAAATCTATTGCTACGATACGTAGACATTTGCAAACGCTATTTAATATCAAGGAAGTGTTGCACTTACATTCTTTTGATGTGATTACGAGGTATACATAACACTCCACAATGTATATTATATCTCATCATGAAACATAGAAATGAGAAGCATATCGCAATTTGAGAAGGATTAGAACTCTATTGCTTCGATACGTAGACATCTGCAAACGCTATTTCCCAGCAAGGAAGTGTCGCATTTACATTCATTTGAAGTGTAGACGAGATATACATAACACTGCACAATGAATATTATATCTTATCATGAAACGTCGAAATGAGATGCGATATCGCGAATTAAGAAACATTAGAACTCTATTGCTACGATACGTAGACATCTGCAGACGCTATTTCCTAGCAAGGAAGTGTCGCATTTACATTCTTAGGAAGTGTAGACGAGGTATACATAACATTCCACAATGAATACTACATTTTATCGTGAAATATAGAAATGAGGATCGATTCGCGCTTTAAGAAGCATTAGAAATCTATTGCTACGATACGTAGACATCTGCAAACGCCATTTCCAAGCAAGGCAGTTTCGCATTCACATTCTTTTGAAGTGAATACGATGTATACATAACACTCCACAATGAATACTATATCTTATCATGAAACATAGAAATGAGTTGTGATATCGCGTTCTAAGAAGGATTAGAACTCTAATGCTACGACACGTAGACATCTGCAAACGATATTTCCTAGCAAGGAAGTGTCGCATTTACATTCTATTGAAGTGAATACGAGGTATACATAACACTGCACAATGAATATTATATCTTATCATAAAGCATAGATATGAGATGCGATATCGCTATTTAAGAAGCATTGGAACACTATTGCAACGATACGTAGACATCTGCAAACGCTATTTCCTATCAAGGAAGTGTCGCATTTACATTCTTTTGAAGTGAATACGAGGTATACATGACACTCCGAAATGAATATTATATCTTCTCATGAAACATAGAAATGAGGAGCGATATCGCGTTTTAAGGAGCATTAGATCTCTATTGCTACGATACGTAGATATCTGGAAACGCTATTTCCTAGCAAGGAAGTGCCGCATTTACATTCTTTTCCAGTGAATACGAGGTATACATGACACTCCGAAATGAATATTATATCTTATCATGAAACACAGAAATGAGGAGCGATATCGCGGTTTAAGAAGCATTAGAACCCTATTGCTTCGATACGTAGACATCTGCAAACGCTACTTCCTCGCAAGGAAGTGTCGCATTTACATTCTTTTCAAGTGAATAAGAGGTATACATGACACTTCGCAATTAATATTATATCTAATCATGAAACATAGAAATGAGATGCAACATCTCGTTTTAAGATGCATTAGAACTCTATTGCTTCGATACGTAGACATCTGCAAACGCTATTTCCAAGCAAGGAAGTGTCGCATTTACATTCTTTTGAAGTGAATGCGATGTATACATAACACTCCACAATGAATATTATATCTTATCATGAAACATAGAATTGTGATGCGATATCGCGTTTTGAGAAGCATTAGAACTCTCTTGCTACGATACGTAGACATCTGCAAACGCTATTTCCTAGCAAGGAAGTGTCGCATTTACATTCTTTTGAAGTGAGTACGAGTTATACATGACACTTCGCAATAAATATTATATCTTATCATGAAACATAGAAATGAGATGCGATATCCCGTTTTAAGAAGCATTAGAACTCTATTGCTACGGTACGTAGACATCTGGAAACGTAATTGCCTAGAAAGGAAGTGTCGCATTTACATTCATTTGACGTATAGAGGAGGAACACATAACGCTTCGCAATGAATATTATATCTTATCATGAAACGTTGAAATGAGATGCGATATCTCGATTTAAGAAGCATTACAACTCTATTGCTTCGACACGTAGACATCTGGAAACGCTATTTCCTAGCAACGAAGTGTGGCATTTACAGGCTTTTGAAGTGTAGACGACGTATACATAAAACTTCGCAGATGAATATTATATCTTATCATGAAACATGGAAATGAGAAGCGATATCGCGTTTTAAGAAGCATTAGGAAACTATTGCTTCTATACGTAGACATCTGTAAACGCATTTCCTAGCAAGGATGTGTGGCATTTACGTTCGATTGAAGTGTAGACGATGTACACATAACACTTCGCAATGAACATTATATCTTACCATGAAACATAGGAATGAGATGCGATATCGCGTTATAAGATGCAATAGAACTCTATTGCTTCGATATATAGACATCTGCCATCGCTATTTCCTAGCAAGGACGTGTCCCATTTACATTCGTTTGAAGTCTATGCGAGGTATACATGACACTTCGCAATGAATATTATATCTTATCATGGAACATAGAAATGAGATGCGATATCGCGTTATAAGAATCATTACAACTCTATTGCTTCGATACGTGGACATCTTTTAAACGCTATTTCCTAGCAATGAAGTGTCGAATTTACATTTATTTGAAGTGAATACGATGTATACATGACACTTCGCAATGAATATTGTATCTTATAATGAAACATAGAAATGAGATGCTATATCGCGTTTTAGGAAGAATTAGAACTCTATTTCTACCATACGTAGACATCTGCAGACGCTATTTCCTAGCAAGGAAGTGTCGCATTTACATTCTTTTGAAGTGAATACGAGGTATACATGACACTTCGCAATGAATATTATCTCTCATCATGAAACACAGAAGTGAGATGCGATATCACGTTTTAAGAAGCATTAGAACTCTATTGCTACGATACGTAGACATCTGCAAACGCTACTTCCTAGCGTGGAAGTGTCGCATTTACATTCTTTTGACGTGAATTCGAGGTATGCACGACACTTCGCAATGAATGTTATATCTTATCGTGATACATAGAAATGGGATGCGATATCCCGTTTTAAGAAGCATTAGAACACTATTGCTTCGATACGTAGACATCTGCAAACGCTATTCCCTAGCAATAAAGTGTCGCATTTACATTCACTTGAAGTGTATGCGAGGCATAAGTGGCACTTCGCAATGAATATTATATCTTATCATAAAACATAGAAATGAGATGCGATATAGCGTTTTAAGAAGCATTAGAAATCTAATGCTTCGATACGTGGACATCTGCAAATGCTATTTCCTAGAAAGGGAGTGTCGCATTTACATTTATTTGAAGTGTGGACGAGGAATACATGACACTTCGCAATGCATATTATATCTTATCATGAAACATAGAAATGAGATGCGGTATCGCGTTTTTAGAGGCATTAGAAATCTATTGCTTCGATACGTAGGCACCTGGGAACGGTATCTCTTAGAAAGGAAGTGTTGCATTTACAATCTGTTGAAGTGCAGACGAGGCATACATAACACTTCGCAATGAATATTATATATTATTATGAAACATAGAACTGCGGTGCGATATCCCGTTTTAGGAAGCATTACAACTCTATTGCTTCGATTCCTAGACATCGGGATTCGCTATCTCCTAGCAAGGAAGTGTGGCATTTACATTCTTCTGAAGTGCAGACGAGGTATACATAACACTCCACAATGAATGTTATATCTTATCATGAAACATAGAAGTGAGGTGCGATATCTCGTTTTAAGAAGCATTAAAACTCTGTTGCTTCGATACGTAAACATCTGCCATCGCTATTTCCTAGCAAGGAAGTGTCGCATTTACATTCATTTGAAGTGAATGCGATGTATACATAGCACTCCACAATGAATGTTATATCTTATCATGAAACATAGAATTGTGATGCGATATCGCGTTTTGAGAAGTATTAGAACTCTCTTGCTACGGTACGTAGACATCTGCAAACGCTATTTCCTTGCAAGGAAGTGTCGCATTTACATTCTTTTGAAGTGAATACGAGGTATACATAACACTCCACAATGGATATTATATTTTATCATGATGCATATAAATTAGGTGCGATTTCGCGTTTTAAGAAGCATTAGAACTTTCTTGCTACGATACGTGGACATCTGCAAACGCTATTTGATAGCAAGGAACTGTCGTATTTACATTCTTTTGATGTGAATACGGGGTATACATAACACGGCACAATGAATATTATATCTTATCATGACACATAGAAATGAGATGCGATATGACGATTTAAGAAGCATTAGAACTCTATTGCTTCGATACGTAGACATCTGCAAACGCTATTTCCAAGCAAGGAAGTGTCGCATTTACATTCTTTTGAAGTGAATGCGATGTATACATAACACTCCACAATGAATATTATATCTTATCATGGTACGTAGGAATGAGATGCGATATCTCTTTTTAAGAAGCATTAGAACCCTATAGCTTCGATACGTAGACATCTGCAAACGCTATTTCATAGCAAGGAAGTGTTGCATTTACATTCATATGAAGTGTATCCGAGGTATACATGACACTTCGAAATGAATATTATATCTTATCATGAAACATAGAAATGAGATGCGATATCCCGTTTTAAGAAGCATTAGAACTCTATTGCTACGATACGTAGACATCTGGAAACGTAATTGCCTAGAAAGGAAGTGTCGCATTTACATTCATTTGACGTATAGAGGAGGAACACATAACGCTTCGCAATGAATATTATATCTTATCATGAAACGTTGAAATGAGATGCGATATCTCGATTTAAGAAGCATTACAACTCTATTGCTTCGATACGTAGACATCTGGAAACGCTATTTCCTAGCAACGAAGTGTGGCATTTACAGGCTTTTGAAGTGTAGACGACGTATACATAAAACTTCGCAGATGAATATTATATCTTATCATGAAACATGGAAATGAGAAGCGATATCGCGTTTTAAGAAGCATTAGGAAACTATTGCTTCTATACGTAGACATCTGTAAACGCATTTCCTAGCAAGGATGTGTGGCATTTACGTTCGATTGAAGTGTAGACGATGTACACATAACACTTCGCAATGAACATTATATCTTACCATGAAACATAGGAATGAGATGCGATATCGCGTTATAAGATGCAATAGAACTCTATTGCTTCGATATATAGACATCTGCCATCGCTATTTCCTAGCAAGGACGTGTCCCATTTACATTCGTTTGAAGTCTATGCGAGGTATACATGACACTTCGCAATGAATATTATATCTTATCATGGAACATAGAAATGAGATGCGATATCGCGTTATAAGAATCATTACAACTCTATTGCTTCGATACGTGGACATCTTTTAAACGCTATTTCCTAGCAATGAAGTGTCGAATTTACATTTATTTGAAGTGAATACGATGTATACATGACACTTCGCAATGAATATTGTATCTTATAATGAAACATAGAAATGAGATGCTATATCGCGTTTTAGGAAGAATTAGAACTCTATTTCTACCATACGTAGACATCTGCAGACGCTATTTCCTAGCAAGGAAGTGTCGCATTTACATTCTTTTGAAGTGAATACGAGGTATACATGACACTTCGCAATGAATATTATCTCTCATCATGAAACACAGAAGTGAGGTGCGATATCACGTTTTAAGAAGCATTAGAACTCTATTGCTACGATACGTAGACATCTGCAAACGCTATTTCCTAGCGTGGAAGTGTCGCATTTACATTCTTTTGACGTGAATTCGAGGTATGCACGACACTTCGCAATGAATGTTATATCTTATCGTGATACATAGAAATGGGATGCGATATCCCGTTTTAAGAAGCATTAGAACACTATTGCTTCGATACGTAGACATCTGCAAACGCTATTCCCTAGCAATGAAGTGTCGCATTTACATTCACTTGAAGTGTATGCGAGGCATAAGTGGCACTTCGCAATGAATATTACATCCTATCATGAAACATTGAAATGTGATGCGATATCGCGTTTTAAGGAGCATTAGAACTCTATTGCTACGATACGTAGACATCTGCAAATGCTATTTCCTAGCAATGAAGTGCCGCATTTACATTCATTTGAAGTGTATACGAGGTATATGTGACACTTCGCAACAATTATTTTATCTTACCATGAAGCATAGAAATGAGATGCGATATTACGTTTTAAGAAGCATTAAAACTCTATTGCTTCGATACGGAGACATCTGCAAACGCTATTTCCTGGCAAGGAAGTGTCGCATTTACATTCTTTTGAAGTGAATACGAGGTGTACATGTTACTTCGCAATGAATATTATATCTTATCATGGAACATAGAAATGAGGTGCGATATCGCGTTTTGGGAAGCATTAGAACTCTATTGCTTCGACACGTAGACATCTGCCAACGCTATTTCCTAGCATGGAGGTGTAGCATTACATTCTTTGGAAGTGAATACGAAGTATACATAACACTCCACAATGAATGTTATATCTCATCATGAAACAGAGAAATGAGATGCGATATCGCGATTTAAAAAGCATTAGAAATCTATTGCTACGATACGTAGACATCTACAAACGCTATTTAATATCAAGGAAGTGTTGCACTTACATTCTTTTGAAGTGATTACGAGGTATACATAACACTCCACAATGTATATTATATCTCCTCATGAAACATAGAAATGAGAAGCATATCGCGATTTGAGAAGCATCAGAACTCCCTTGCTACGATACGCAGACATCTGCAAACGTTATTTCCTAGCAAGGAAGTGTCGCATTTACATTCTTTTGAAGTGAATACGAGGTATACATAACACTCCACAATGAATATTATATCTTATCATGATGCATATAAATGAGGAGCGATTTCGCGTTTTAAGAAGCATTAGAACTCTCTTGCTACGATACGTGGACATCTGCAAACGCTATTTCCTAGCAAGGAAGTGTCGTATTTACATTCTTTTGATGTGAATATGGGGTATACATAACACGGCACAATGAATATTATATCCTACCATGAAACATAGAAATGAGATGCGATATGACGATTTAAGAAGCATTAGAACTCTACTGCTTCGATACGTAGACATCTGCAAACGCCATTTCCAAGCAAAGAAGTGTCGCATTTACATTCATTTGAAGAGAATGCGATGTATACATAACACTCCACAATGAATATTATATCTTATCATGAAACATAGAATTGTGATGCGATATCGCGTTATGTGAAGCATTAGAACTCTCTTGCTACGATACGTAGACATCTGCAAACGCTATTTCCTAGCAAGGAAGTGTCGCATTAACATTCATTTGAAGTGAATACGAGGAATACATGAATCTTCGCAACGAATATTATATCTTATCATGAAACATAGAAATGTGATGTGATATCGCGTTTTAAGAAGCATCAGATCTCTATTGCTACGATACGTAGACATCTGCAAACGTTATTTCCTAGCAAGGAAGTGTGGCATTTACATTCTTCTGAAGTGAATACAAGGTATACATGTCACTTCGCAATTAATATTATATCTTATCATGAAACATAGAAATGCGATGCGATATCCCGTTTCAAGAAGCATTAGAACTTTATTGCTTCGATACGTAGATATCTGCAAACGCTATTTCCTAGCAAGGAAGTGTCGCATTTACATTCATTTGAAGTGAATGCGATGTATACATAGCACTCCACAATGAATGTTATACCCTATCATGAAACATAGGAATGAGATGCGATACCACGTTTTAAGAAGCATTAGAACTCTTTTGCTACGATACGTAGACATCTGCAAATGCTATTTCCTAGCAAGGAAGTCTCCCATTTACATTCATTTGAAGTGTATGCGATGTATACGTGACAATTAGCAATAAATATTATACCTTATCATGGAACATAGAAATGAGATGCGATACCGCGTTTTGAGATGCAATAGAAATCTAATGCTACGATACGCAGAAATCTGCAAACGCTATTTCCTAGCAAGGATGTGTCGCATTTACATTCTTTTGAAGTGAAAACGTGGTATACATAACACTCCACAATGAATATTATATCTTATCATGAGACATAGAAATGAGATGCGATATTGCGTCTTGAGAAGCATTAGAACTCTATTGCTTCGATGCGTAGACATCTGCAAACGCAATTTCCTAGCAAGGAAGTGTCGCATTTACATTCTTTTGAAGTTAATACGAGGTTAACATAACACTCCACAATGTATATTATATCTTATCATGAATCATTGAAATGAGATGCGATATCGCGATTTAAGAAGCGTTAGAATTCTATTGCTTCGATACGTAGACATCTGCAAACGTTATTTCCTAGCAAGAAAATGTCGCATTTACATTCTTTTGAAGTGATTACGAGGAATACATAACAATCCACAATGAATATTATACCTGATCACGAAACAAAGAAATGAGATACGATATCGCGTTTTAAGAAGCAAGAGAACTCTATTGCTACGATACATAGACATCTGCAAACGCTATTTCCTAGCAAGGAAGTGTCGCATTGACATTCTTTTCAAGCGAATACGAGGTATACATAACACTTCGCAATGAACATTATATCTTATCATGAAGCTTAGAATTGAGATGCTATATCGCGTTCTAAACAGCATTTCAAGTCCATTGCTTGGATACGTAGACATCTGGAAACGCATTTCCTAGCAAAAAAGTGTGGCATTTTCATTCATTTGAAGTGTATGCGAGGTAGACATAACACTTCGCAATGAATGTTATATTTTATCATGATACATAGAAATGAGATGCGACATCTAGTTTTAAGAAGCATTAGAACTCTATTGCTACGATACGTAGGCACCTGCAAACGCTATTTCCTAGCAAGGAAGAGTCGCATTTACATTCGTTTGAAGCGTATGCTAGGTATACATGACACTTCGCAATGAATATTATATCTTATCATGAAACATAGAAGTGAGATGCGATATCCCGTTTTAAGGAGCATTAGATCACTATTGCGTCGATGCGTAGAAATCTGCCAACGCTATTTCCTAGCAAGGAAGTGTCGCATTTACATTCTTTTGAAGTGTATGCGGGGTATACATGACACTTCGCAATGAATATTACGTCTTATCATGAAACATAGAAGTACGATGCGATGTCGCGTTTTAAGAAGCATTAGAAATCTATTGCTACGATACGTAGACATCTGCAAACGGCATTTCCTAGCATGGATGTGTCTCATTTGCATACTTTTGAAGTGAATACGAGGTATACATATCCCTTCACAATGAATATTATATCTTATCATCAAACATAGAACTGCGATGCGATATCGCGTTTTAAGAAGCATTAGAAATCTATTACAACGATACGTAGATATTTGGAAACGCTATTTCCTAGCAACGAGGTGTGGCATTTACATTCTTTTGAAGGGTATACGAGGTATACGTAACACTTCGCAATAAATATTAAATCATATCATGAAACATAGAACTGAGATGCGATATCGCGTTTTAAGAAGCATTGCATCTCTAATGTATCGATACGTAGACATCTGGAAACGTTATTTCCTACCGGGGGTGTGTGGCATTTACATTCTTTAGATGTGTAGAAATGTGTACATAACGCTTCGCAATGAATATTATATCTTATCATGAAACATAGAGATGAGATGCGATATCGCGTTTTAAGAAGCATTAGAACTCCATTGCTTCGAAACGTAGACATCTGGAAACGCTATTTCCTAGAAAGGAAGTGTCGCATTTACATTCATTTGAAGTGTGGACGAGGAATACATAACACTTCGCAATGAATAACATATCTTATCATGAAACATAGAAATGAGATGCGATATCGCGTTCTAAGAAGCATTAGATCTCTATTGCTACGATACGTAGACATCTACAAATGCTATTTCCTAGCAAGGAAGTGTCGCATTTACGTTCAATTGAAGTGTATGCAAGGTATACATGACACTTCGCAATGAATATTATATCTTATCATGGAACATAGAAATGAGGAGCGATATCGCGTTTTAAGAAGCATTAGAACTCTATTGCTACGATATGTAGACATCTGCAAACGCTATTTCCTAGCAAGGAAGTGTCGCATTTACATTCTTTTGAAGTGAATACGAGGTGTGCATGTCACTTCGCAATGAATATGATATCTTATCATGAAACATAGAAATGAGGTGCGAAAGCGCGTTTTAAGAAGCATTAGAACTCTATTGCTACGATACCTAGACATCTGCAAACGATATTTCCTAGCAAGGAAGGGTCGCAGTTACATTCTTTTGTAGTGAATACGAGGTATACATAACAGTGCACAATGAATATTATATCTTATCATGAAACATAGAAGTGAGATGCGATATCGCGTTTTAAGATGCATTAGAACTCTATTGCTTCAAAACGTAGACATCTGCAAACGTTACTTCCTAGCAAAGAAGTGTCGCATTTTGTGACGTCAGGCGTACCGTCTGCCACCCTCAGACGCCGCCCGCCACCCTCGACGGCCACAGATCAGCATCCGCATCTCCTCCAGCATCCGGATCCCCTACACGCTGGCAACCTGCATACTTGCCGCCACGGAACGGGGAGGCGACGCCACACGTACGCGAGGGAGGATTCCACCCCACGCTACGAGGATGAGGAGAGCTACGACGCCTACGAACTGGATTCTCCTGCAATCACGTATCCGTGCACGCTATTCTCGTACCGACGATATTAGGATAAGCACACTACACACTCATGTACACACACACATAGAAATAAGCAAAGATCTGTAAATATGTATTTATAAATGCGACATAGATTAAGACGCGTTCACGCTCGAGCGCGCGGCCAACGCGCGTGGCTCACCGCGTAACGCGGGCGACCCCACCACGAGCGGTCTCCCCGCTCTCCGCCCACGCGCCGTCCCCACTCTGGGGACCAGCCACTCGCGCGCCGCGCGACCCTAGGAGGTCGCGGACGCGCCGATCCGACATCAGTATCATTCTTCGATCCGAACAGAGCAATTGGCTATCAGGCATACGAGCTCGCAGCTCAATGCAACGAACTCATTCACATCTCCCATAGTGGAGTCTTTATTTTATTCAACTTCCATTTCTCTTATTGTACATTACGTAGTAACTTAGATTTAGTGTATTAGGGTATTCAAGTAAGAATATATCTTAGTTTATAACAAGTCAAAGTGTTTATTCTGTTTCAATTACAAATTCCTTTTACATTCCATTCCACGGGTACGCTCGCGATTAGTTACTATTTCTATTAAATCATCCTCAGCGGTTTTAAGGCTGGACGGTTAGAGCGAACCAACGCTTAGCCGCTCTTACTTTATTTCTGTTGTGTCAAGGTATCTTGCGCCTAGGAGTATCCGGTAAGCTAGAGCGAACCAGCGCTTAGCCGTGCCGTGCTTTACCGAAGTGCAAGTACTTTCGATGAGCTTCGATTCTCGGGTAAAGCGTACACGACGCGCGGGGAGGAAGGAATTCATCCGTCGGCTTGCGCGTGAATACGTGGGTGGTGCACCCAAATATCCGGACCGTCGCAGAGCTCTTCCGTATCCTGCCAAGGAAGTCTTCGCCGCCGTACGTCCCGTACGAGCCTCGGAGCGCCAGATTCCAGCTTCAATACCCGTTAGCCGGGATCTACCTACCTGGCGCCTGATTCCAGTCTCCATTCCGCCGTTCCAGCCGTACGCCGCCGCTATCCGGGTCATCGATCCTCGGCGCCTACGCTACCTGGAACGAGAAAGAAGTCAATGAATCAAGAGCATCGAAAGGTAAGTTGCACGTCTTTGTACCTGGTAAATCGAGTCTTGTCCGCCGACGGACCCAGCTCCGCGCAGTTCGCGTCGATATCGGGAACGGCTACGATAAGTGTCCACGTGACGAGGGCTTTCGCGACTTCAGGACGTGACACGAACATGTTTTTGGTGACAACGGTGGGATTTGCCACGCGTTTCCTCCGGAAATTCTGCCGTTAGGGACCGCGAATTAGCCATGGCGTCTAGGACTCCACCAACAAAGACGCGACAACAAGCGCAAAAGGCCGCCGCGATGCAGGAAGCCGACAGATGTGTGACAGCGCGACAGACGTGTAAATAAAGTTCTCAATTTCGAGGGCGCCGTAAGCGAGCCAATTCCGTGTACCGCACAGCCGAGCACCTCCGCGAAAGCGATAGATACCGCGGAAATAGTGGTGATAACGGGAGTCACAGACGGAAAGACCGCTACCTTAGGGACGGTGAATCTAGTAATTTTCAACCGCGTCGTTCCGTTTAACGTCGTTGGGGACAACTTTCCCCTTAAGACCGAAGGAATTCTCGGTTCGGGTTTCTGCGCGGACGCGGAGATCTCGTTCCTCAAAAAATTTATTAGATGGAACGGAAAAGAAATTCCATTCGAGAAAGATGTAGAATCACTCGAAGGAACGACGACGCGACCGAAATCCACTCCTTCGTTATCGCCGGAAAACAAACAAGCGCCGCGCCAGAGATCCGCTCCCTCTCCGCCGCCGCAGTCTTCGCCTAGAGTATCAGCTTCTCCGAGACGCAATGCTCCGGCGAAGCATAAACAAACAATACCGAAGAAAGCCTCTTCTCCGAAGCCCGGGGATCGGATCGCGATTCCCCCGCGATCGAATATCGTAGTTAAGATTCGCGTTTCCAATACGAACCTTCCGGAAGGTATAATTCCGCGATTAGATTTAGCGCCGGGAATCTTCTTTGCAAACGCCCTGGTAAGAGTCGTACGCGGTAGAGTCGTCACCCGAATAATTAATTCGTCAGATCGCACGGTCCAAATCACGCTACCCGACGTAAAACTCGAACCAGCTCGAATCATGGCTCCCCTCCACCGGGAGGAGAGTCCGCTGCTATTTCCGGTTTTCGCAAAATCCAGTGTCTCCGAATCCACTGTTTCTAATTCCTCTGTATCCGCCGTACCGACCGACGCATCCCGAAAAAGGGAAATTTTAAATTCGAAATCAAATTCAGAGTCAGACTCGGCGAACAAAACTCCTCCTATGCACTGCAAAATAGCCAACGTGCAAAAGATCTCCTATGCGCAAGCGGTCAGTAACCGCACAAAGCGAGTTCCAAAATCGGAAACGCCGCCATCGCCGAAATCCGTCGATCTGTCTCAATCTCGCCTAGAACGATTTCTCGAACTCCTCCTTCTCGATCATTTAAACTCCGAAGAAAAGAATCACGTCATTCGCCTCGTCCATAGCGCGCAGCAGCTTTTCCACATCGAAGGCGATAAACTAGGGCATACGTCGGCCACTACGCACAAAATCCCGACGATCGACGATCGCCCGATTAATGTTAAACAATATCGCTTTCCACCGGCGCATAAGGAGGAGATTCGGCGACAGGTCGATAAGCTTTTACAAAAGGAGGTCATCTCTCCTTCGAAATCATCGTACAATTCACCACTGTGGGTCGTGCCCAAGAAGCCAGACTCCTTGGGCAACAAGCAGTGGCGAGTGGTAATAGATTATCGCGCTCTGAACGAGAAGTCCATAGCCGACGCATATCCCCTCCCCTGTATCACCGAAATCTTAGATCAGCTCGGGAGCGCGAAATATTTCAGCACATTTGATCTCGCGAGCGGGTTCCATCAAATACCTATGGAACCCACTGACATTCCAAAAACCGCATTTTCCACGCCTCACGGGTATTATGAGTTTAAGAGGATGCCGTTCGGTTTGAAAAATGCGCCCGCGACGTTTCAAAGGCTAATGGACAACGTTCTCTCGGGTCTTCAGGGTAACAAAATTTTTGTATATCTGGACGATATAGCCATATATGCGAGCTCTCTTCAGGAACATAAAGCAAAATTCGAGAAACTAACGCAACGGTTGAAAGATGCCAATTTAGTGTTACAACCGGACAAATGCGAGTTTCTGAGGAGAGAAGTCACTTACCTGGGACATATAATTAGCGAGCACGGCGTAAAACCCGATCCCGCCAAAATAAGCGCGGTAAAAAACTTTCCACGACCTCAAAACGCGAAACAAATTAAGCAATTTCTCGGGCTCGTGGGCTATTATAGGCCATTCATCGCGAACTTTTCGCAGATAGCTAAACCACTAACGAATTTACTAAAAAAAGACGCGCCTTTCACATGGCGCAATGAACAGGAAAATTCATTCGTAAAACTTAGAGACTGCCTATGCGAGGTCCCTATACTACAATACCCTAATTTCAAACAGTCATTTGTTATAACTACCGATGCGTCCGCCGAAGCGATAGGCGCCATTCTAAGTCAGGGGCCGATAGGCCTCGATTTGCCAATGGCGTATACGTCACGGTTATTGAACACAGCGGAACGGAATTATTCTACTATCGGGAAGGAGTGCCTGGCGATAGTCTACGCCGTCCACTATTTCCGGCCGTACATATACGGTAACCAGTTTAAACTTGTTACCGATCATCGACCGTTAGTGTGGATGAACTCGGTCAAAGACCCATTCAGCAGGCTCGTGCGTTGGAGACTTAAACTCGCCGAATTCGATTACGAGATGGTTTATAAGAGCGGAAAAACTAAGCTTAATGCGGACGCACTGTCGCGAAACCCGGTTCAAATTTTCCCGCTCTCCCATAGCCATGACTCCGAGGACGACATCTTTGACGTTCCTCCTCAAATTCGTAAGAAATACTCCACTCCAGCGCCACCTCCTTCTCCGGTAACGTCGAAAACTAACTTACCAACTTCGAGTAATCCCTTCTCTACCGACGACAGTCCAATTACCTACATTCCTGCGCCATACGAGCATGTCAGGCGCGAGCCATTATTTCAAATCAGCCGAGACTCAATTTCAACGAGACGAGACAACCTGGTCGTGTTCGTTACACAATCAGGGCACCCATACGATACGGGTGCCAAGGATCTCGAGAGAGCCGGAAAATTTATTCCTCATAAAAACCTCACACTTTCCAAAGCTAAAGTCGTGAAAATCGAACAGGAATTTCAAATTCAACTACCAATCCTCGAACATCCTAGTCGAACAGTCGACTTTCAAATAGCCATCGAAACCTTCCGTTCACTTTACGATGTAGTGAGCGAACTCCAACTATCTTCCTTCAGCATAGCGCAAACATCCATCGACTCCATCTCCTGGTCCAGAATCCAGAAAATACTCCAAGATTTACTCGATGAAACAGACGTTCACATCACAGTCTGCCAGGGACTGATCCGAACACCTTCAATCGAAGATCGATTGAAAATTATCAAAGAAAACCACGACTCGCCTGTCGGAGGTCACAAGGGGGTCAATAAAACCTACTCCCGCATTAGGCAACAGTATTTTTGGCCTAATATGAAGAATCAGATTCAGGAGTACATTGGCAAGTGTAAGAGTTGCCAGACTGAAAAATTAGTCAGGATCAAAACCAGGCAACCTCTTACCTTAACAGACACCCCTGGCAGGGCTTTTGATAAAATTTCTATGGATGTGATGGGTCCTCTTCCCGAAACACCCGAAGGTTTCACTAATATATTAACCATGCAGGACCTCCTTACCAAATACTCCATCGCCGTTCCTTTAAAATCAACGACCGCAGTCGACATTGCCGACGTACTAATAAGGGAGTTTATCTGCAAATTCGGATGCCCGAAAGGCATTCTCACTGATCAGGGCTCAAATTTTATAAACAGTTTAATCAAAGCTATTGCCATCAAGTTTCGTATCAAACAGTATAAGTCTACCGCATTCCATCCGCAAACGAACGGGTCTGTTGAGAGATCCCACCAAGTCTTGGCCGAGTATTTGAAACATTATATCGAGTCGAGTAACAATTGGGAAAAGTGGTTGCCGTATGCAATGTTGTCGTACAATACCAGCGTACACGAGGGAACGCTATATACGCCACACGAATTAATGTTCGGTAGAATAGCGAGGACACCGTCCGCCACTCCTTTACAAGATAATTCCAAGAACGAGACGTATAGCGACTACCTCATAGAACTACATGAAAGAATTTCTAAATCGCAAGAATTAGCCAGAGCCAATCTAGATAACGCGAAGCGTAGGTCAAAATATTACTACGATCGAAACCTAAATGTTAAAAATTTCGAGGTGGCCCAGTGGGTTTACCTTATCAAAGAACCAAATAAACACAAATTTCAATCGCAATATTCCGGACCATATAGAATCCTTGAAATTATAAGCAATAGTAATGTAAAATTAAATGTAAAAGGCCGACACAAATTCGTCCATACCAAAAAAATCAAATTATGTAAGAGAATGCACAGTATGTATACCGCGGGTATGAGTGAGAGAGAAATGAAAAGCACTGAACTGAGAGATAGAGAACATAGTGAATTCGAAACGAACGCTAAACGTGAAAGTGATACTAGTTCCTCCAGTACCGATGATACTCGCAACCGTAGTCTAGCAGCCAAACGATCTTGACAGGATGAGCCAGGCGAGATGTTCCACCATTCCGAGGCCTCCAGAACAGACAACAGATCTCGGCATTGCCGAGATTCTTTCTCCAAGGGGGGGTGGTGTGACGTCAGGCGTACCGCCAGCCATCCTCAGACGCCGCCCGCTAACCTCGACGGCCACAGATCAGCATCTGCATCTCCTCCAGCATCCGGATCCCCTACACGCTGGCAACCCGCATGCTCGCCGCCACGGAACGGGGAGGCGACGCCACACATACGCGAGGGAGGATTCCACACCACGCTACGAGGATGAGGAGAGTTACGACACCTAGAGCATCGAAAGGTAAGTTGCACGTCTTTGTACCCGGTAAATCGAGTCTTGTCCACCGACGAACCCAACTCCGCGCAATTCGCATCGATTTCGGGACCGACTACGATAAGGGTCCACGTGACGAGCGCTTTCGCGACTTCAGGACGTGACACTTCAAAAGAATGTAAATGCCACACTTCATTGCTAGGAAATGCGTTCGCAGATGTCTACGTATCGAAGCAATAGAGTTCTAATGATTCGTAAAACGCGATGCCGCAAATCATTTCTATATTTCATGATAAGATATAATATTCATTACGAAGTGTTACGTATACCTCGTCTACACTTCAAGAGAACGTAAGTGCCACACATCCTTGCCATGAATTGCGTTTCCAGATGTCTATGTATCTAAGCAATAATGTTGTAATGCTTCTTAAAACCCGATATCGCGTCTCATTTGTGTGTCTCATGATAAGATAAAATATTCATTGCGAAGTGTTATGTATACCTCGTCCATACTTCAAAAGAATGTAAATGCGACACTTCCTTGCTAGGAAACAGCATTTCCACATGTCTACGTATCGAAACAAAAGAATTCTAATGCTTCATAAAACGCGATATCGCATTTCATTTCTACGTTTCATGATAAGATATAATATTCATTGCGTAGAGCTATGTATACCACGTCTACATATCAAAAGAATGTAAATGCGACACATCTGTGCCATGAAATAGTGTTCCCAGATGTATGCGTATCGAAGCAATAGAGTTCTAAATCTTCTTAAAATTCGATATCGCATCTCAGTTCTATGCTTCATGATAAGGTATAAGATTCATTGCGAAGTGTTAAGTATACATCGTCTGCACTTCAATAAAATGTAAATGCCACACTTCCTTGATAGGAAATGCATTTCTTGGTGTCTACCTATCGAAGCAATAGAGTTCTAATGCTTCTTGAACGCGATAGCTCACCTCATTTCTATGTTGCATGATAAGATATAATATTCATTGCGAGTTGTTATGTATATCTCGTACACACTTCAATAGAATGTAAATGCCGCACTTCCATGCTAGGAAACAACGATTCCAGATCTCTACGTATAGAAGCAATTGGGTTCTAATGCTTCTTGAAACGCTATATCGCATCTCATGTATGTTTCACGATAAGATATAATATTTATTGTGAAGTGTTATGTTTATCCAGTCTACACTTCTAAGGAATGTAAATTCCACACTTCCTTGCTAGGAAATAGCGTTTCAGACGTTTACCAATCGAAGCGATATAGTTATAATGCTTCTCAGAACGTCATATCGCATCTAATTTCTGTGTTTCATGATAAGATATAATATTCATTCCGAAGTGTTATGTATAGCTCGTCTACACTTCAAAAGAATGTAAATGCCCCAATTCCTTGCTAGGATATAGCGTTACCAGATGTCTACGTAACAATGAAAAGGAGTTCTAATGCTTCTTAGAACGAGATATCGCATCTAATTTCCATCTTTCATGATAAGATATAATATTCATTGCGAAGTGTCACGTATACCTCGCATGCTCTTCAAATGAATGTCAATGCGACGCTTCCTTGCTAGGAAACAGCGTTGGCAGATGTCTACGTATCGAAGCAATAGCGTTCTAATGCTTCTTAAACCAAATATCGCTTCTCATTTCTATGTTTCATGATAAGATATAATAATCATTGGGAAGTGTCATGTATACCTCGTATTCACTTCAAATGAATGTAAATGCGACACTTCCTTGCTAGGAAATGGCGTTTGCAGATGTCTACGTATCGATGCAATAGATTTCTAAAGCTTCTTAAAACGCGTTATCGCATCTCATTTCTATGTCCCATGATAAGATATAATATTCACTAACGAAGAGTCATGTATACCTCGGATACACTTCAAAAGCTTGTAAATGCGGCACTTTCTTACTAGGAAGTAGCGCTTGCAGATGTCTACGTATCGTAGCAATAGAGTTCTAATTCTACTTAAAACGCGATTTCGCATCTCATTTCTATGTTTCATGATAGGATATAATATTCATTGCGAAGTATCATGAATACCTCGTATTCACTTCAAAAGAATGTAAATGCGCCACATCCTTGCTACGAAATAGCGTTTGCAGATGTCTACGTAACGAAGCAATAGAGTTCTAATTTTTCTTAAAACGCGATATCGCGTCTCATTTCTATGTTTCATAATAAGATATATTATTCATTGCGAAGTGTCATGTATACCTCGTAATCACTTCAAAAGAATGTAAATGCGACACTTCCATGCTATGAAATAGCTTTTGCAGATGTCTACGTATCATGGCATTGGAGTTCTAATGCTTCTTAAAACGCGATATCGCATCTCATTTCTATGTTTCATGATAAGATATAATATTCATAGCGAAGTGTCATGTATACCTCGCATACACTTCAAATGAATGTAAATGCGACATTTCCTTGCTAGGAAATAGCGTTTGCAGATGTCTACGTACCGAAACAATATAGTTGTAATGCTGCTTAAAACGCGATATTGAAACTCATTTCTATGTTTCATCATAAGATATGATATTACTTGCGAAGTGTCACTTATACCTCGCATACACTTCAAATGAATATAAATTGCGACACATCCTTTCTATAGGAAATAGTGTTTGCAGATGTCTACGTATCGAAGCAATAGAGTTCCAATGCTTCTTAAAACGGGATATCGCATTTCATTTCTATGTTTCATGACAAGATATAATATTGATTGCGAAGTGTCATGTATACCTCGTATTCACTTCAAATGAATGTAAATGCGACTCTACCTTGCTAGGATATAACGTTTGCAGATGTCTACGTATCGAGGCAATAGATTTCTAATGCTTCTTAAAACCCGATATCGCATCTCATTTCTATGTTTCATGATAAGATATAATATTCATAGCGAATAGTCACTTATACCTCGCATACACTTCAAACGAATGTAAATCCGACACTTCTTTGCTAGGAAGTAGCGTTTGCAGATGTCTACGTATCGATGCAATAGAGTTCTAATGCTTCTTAAAATGGGATACTGCATCTCATTTCTATGTTTCATGACAAGATATAATATTCATTGCGAAGTGTCATGTATTCCTCATATTCACTTCAAAGGAATGTAAATGCGACACTTGCATGCTAGGAAATAGCGTTTGCAGATCTCTCCGCATCGAGGCCATAGATTTCTAATGCATCTTAAAACGCGATTTCGCATCTCACTTCTATATTTCATGATAAGATATAATATTCATTGCGAAGTGTCATGTATACCTCGTATTCACTTCAAAAGAATGTAATTGCGACACTTCCTTGCTAAGAAATAGCGTTTGCAGATGTCTACGTATCGAAGCAACAGAGTTCTAATGCTTCTTAAATCGAGATATCGTATCTCATTTCAACGTTTCATGATAAGATATAATATTCATTGCGAACTGTTACGTATTCCTCGTCCACACTTCAAATGAATGTAAATGCGACACTTCCATGCTAGGAAATAGCGTTTGCAGATGTCTACGTATCGAAGCAATAGATTTCTAATGCTTCTTAATACGCGATGTCGCATCGCATTTCTATGTCTCATGATAAGATATAATATTCATTGCGAAGTGTCATGTATACCTCGCATACACTTCAAATTAATGTAAATGCGACACTTCGATGCGACGTATCGAAGCAATAGGGTTCTAATGCTTCATAAAACGCGATATCGCATCCCATTTCTATGTTTCATGATAAGATATAATATTCATTGCGGAATGTAATGTATACCTCGTATTCACTTCAAGAGAATGTAAATGCGACACTTCCTTGCTAGGAAATAGCATTTGCAGATGTCTAGGTATCGAAGCAATAATGTCCTAATGCTTCTTAAATCGGGATATCGCATCCCATTTTTATGTTTCATGATAAGATATAATATTCATTGCGAAGTGTCTTGCATACCTCGCATGCACTTCAAAAGAATGTAATTGCGACACTTCCTTGCTAGGAAATAGCGTTTGCAGAGGTACGTATCGTAGAAATAGAGTTCTAATTCTTCTTAAAACGCGATATAGCATCTCATTTCTATGTTTCATTATAAGACATAACATTCATTGCGAAGTGTCATGTATACCTCGTATTCACTTCAAGAGAATGTAAATGCGACACTTCCTTGCTAGGAAGTAGTGTTTGCAGATGTCTAGGTATCGAAGCAATAGAGTTCTAATGCTGCTTAAATCGCGATATCGCATCTCATTTCTATGTTTCATGATAAGATATGATATTCATTGTGTAATGCTATGTATACCTCGTATTCACTTCAAATGAATGTAAATGCGTCACTCCCTTGCTAGGAAATAGGGTTTGCAGATGTCTTCGTATGGAAGCAATAAAGATCTAATGCTTCTAAAAACGCCATATCGCATCTCATTTCTATGTTTCATTATAAGATATAATATTCATTGCGAAGTGTCATGTATACCTCGCATACACTTCAAATGAATTGCTAGGACATAGCGTCTGCAGATGTCTACGTATCGTAGCAATAGAGTTCTAATGCTTCCTAAAACGCGATATCGCATTTCATTTCTATGTTTCATTATAAGATATAATATTCATTGCGAAGTGTCATGTATACCTCGCATAAACTTCAAATGAATGTAAATGCGACAATTCCTCGCTAGGAAGCAGCGTTTGCAGGTGTCTACGTATCGAAGCAACAGAGTTCTAATGCTTCTTAAATAGTCATATCGCATCTCATTTCTATGTTTCATGACAAGATATAATATTCATTGTGCAGTGTTATGTATACCCCGTATTCACTTCAAAAGAATGTCAATGCGACACTTCCTTGCTAGGAAATAGCGTCAGCAGATATCTACGTATCGTAGCAATAGGTTTCTAATTCTTCTTAGAACGCGATATCGCATCTCAATTCTACGTTTCATGATAAGATATAATGTTCATTGTGGAGTGTTATGTATACCTTGTATTCACTTCAAATGAATGGAAATGCGACACTTCCTTGCTAGGAAATAGCGGTGGCAGTTGTCTACGTAACGAAGCAATGGAGTTCTAATGCTTCTTAAAACGCGAAATCGCTCCCCATTTATATGCTTCATGCTAAGATATAATATTCATTGCGAAGTGTCATGTATACCTCGCATACACTTCAAAAGAATGTAAATGCGACACTTCCTTGCTAGGAAATAGCGTCTGCAGATGTCTACGTATCGTAGCAATAGAGTTCTAATGCTTCTCAAAACGCGATATCGCATCTCATTTCTATGCTTCATGATAAGAAATAATATTCATTGCGAAGTGTCTAGTATACCTCGCATACACTTCAAATGAACGTAAATGCGACACTTCCTTGTTAGGAAATGGCGTTGGCACATGTCTCCGTATCGAAGCAATAGGGATCTACTGCTTCTTAAATCGCCATATCGCATCCCATTTCTATGTTTCATGATAAGATATAATATTCATTGTGGGGTGTTATCATAACCTCGCATTCACTTCAAAAGAATGTAAATGCGACACTTCCATTGTAGGACGTAGCGTTTGCAGATGTCTACGTATCGAAGCAAGAGATTTTTAATGCTTCTTAAATCGCGATATCGCATCACATTTCTATGTTTCATGATAAGATATAATAATCATTGTGCAGTGTTATGTATACCTCGTATTAACTTCAAAAGAATGTAAATGCGACACTTCCCCGCTAGGAAATAGCGTTTGCAGATGTTTAGGTATCGTAGCAATACAGGTCTAATGCTTGTTAAAACCCGATATCGCATCTCATTTCTATGTTTCATGTTAAGGTATAATTTTCATTCGGGTGTGTTATGCATACCTCGTATTAACTTCAAAAGAATGTAAATGCGACACTTTGTTCCTAGGAAATAGCGTTTGCAGACGTCTACGTATAGAAGCAATAGAGTTCTAATGCTTCTTAAGTCGCCATATCGCATCTCATTTCTATGTTTCATGATAGGATATAATATTCATTACGAAGTGTCATGTATACCTCGTATTCCTTTCAAGAGAATGTGAATGCGACACTTGCTTGCTGGGAAGTTACGTTTGCAGATGTCTACGTATCGAAGCAATAGTGTTCTAATGCTTCTTAGATAGCCATATCGCACCTCATTTCTATGTTTCATGACAAGATATAATATTCGATGTGGAGTGTTATGTATACCTCGTATTCACTTCAAAAGAATATGAATGCGACGCTTCCGTGCTAGGAAATAGCGTTTGCAGATATCTACGTATCGTAGGAGTAGCGTTCTAACGCTTCTTAAAAAGCGATATCGCATCTCATTTCTATGTATCATAATAAGATATAATATTCATTGTGGAGTGTTATGTATACTTCGTATTCACTTCAAAAGAATGTAAATGCGTCACTTCCTTTCTAGGACAAAGCGTTTGCAGATGCCTACGTATCATAGCAATAGAGTTCTAATGCTTCTTAAAACGCGATATCGCATCTGATTTCTATGTTTCATGATAAGATAAAATATTCATTGCGAAGTGTCATGTATACCTCGTATTCACTTCAAAACAATGTAAATGCGACACTTCCTTGCTAGGAAATAGAGTTTCCAGATGTCTACGTATCGAAGCAATAGATTTCTAATGCTTCTAAAATCGCGATAACGCATCTCATTTCTATGTTTCATGATAAGATATAATATTCATTGCGAAGTGTCTTGTATACCTCGCATACACTTCAAATGAATGTAAATGCGACACTTCCTTGATGGGAAATAGCGTTTGCAGATGTCTACGTATCGTAGGATTAGTGTTCTAATGCTTCTTAAATCGCCATATCGCATCTCATATCTATGTTTCATGATAAGATGTAATATTCGTTGTGGAGTGTTATATATACCTCGTATTCACTTCAAAAGGATGTAAATGCGACACTTCCTTGTTAGGAAATAGCGTTTGCCGATGTCTACGAATCGTAAAAGTAGAGTACTAATTCTTCTCAAAACGCGATATCGCATCTCATTTCTATATTTCATGATAAGATATAATATTCTCTGTGGAGTGTTATGTATACTTCGTGTTCACTTCAAAAGAATGTAAATGCGACACTTCCTTGCTAGGAAATAGGGTCAGCAGATATCTACGTATCGTAGCATATAGTTCTGATGCTTCTTAAAACGCGATATCGCATCTTATTTCTATGTTTCATGATAAGATATAATATTCATTGCGAAGTGTCTTGAATACCTCGCATACACTTCAAATGAATGTAAATGCGACACTTCCTTGCTAGGAAATAGCGGTGGCAGTTGTCTTCGTAACGAAGAAATAGAGTTCTAATGCTTCTTAAACGCGAAATCGCTCCCCATTTATATGCTTCATGCTAAGATATAATATTCATTGCGAAGTGTCATGTATACCTCGCATACACTTCAAAAGAATGTAAATGCGACACTTCCTTCCTAGGAAATAGCGTCTGCAGATGCCTACGTATCGTAGCAATAGAGTTCCAATGCTTCTCAAAACGCGATATCGCATCTCATTACTATGTTTCAAGATAAGAAATAAGATTCATTGCGAAGTGCCTAGTATACCTCGCATACACTTCAAATGAACGTAAATGCGACACTTCCTTGTTAGGAAATGGCGTTGGCACATGTCTCCGTATCGAAGCAATAGGGATCTACTGCTTCTTAAATCGCCATATCGCATCTCATTTCTATGTTTTATGATAAGGTATATTATTCATTGCGGAGTATCATGTATACCACGTTTTCACTTCAAAAGAATGTAAATACGACACTTCCTTGCTAGGAAATAGCGTCTGCAGATGTCTACGTATCGTAGCACTAGAGTTCTAATGCTTCTTAAAACGCGATATCGCATCTCATTTCTATGTTTCATGATAAGATACAATATTCATTGCGAAGTGTCACGTATACATCGTATTCACTTCAAAAGGATGTAATTGCGACACTTCCTTGCCTGGAAATAGAGCTTGCAGATATCTATGTATCGAAACAATAGAGTTCTAATGCTTCTAAAATCGCGATATCGCATCTCACTTCCACGTTTCATGATAAGATGTAATATTCATTGTGCTGTGTTACGTATATCTGATCTACACTTCAAATGAATGTAAATGCGACACTTCCTTGCTAGGAAATAGCGTTTGCAAATGTCTACGTATCGAAGCAATTGAGTTCTAGTGCTTCTTAAATCGCGATATCGCTTCACATTCCTATGCTTAATGATAAGATATAATATTCATTGTGCAGTGTTATGTACACCCCGTATTCACTTAAAAAGAATGTAAATGCGACTCTTCCTTCCTAGAAAATAACGTTTGTAGATGTCTACGTATCGTAGCATTAGGGTTCTAATGCTTCTCAAAACGCGGTATCGCATCTCATTTCTATGTTTCATGATGATATATAACATTCATTGTGGAGTATTATGTATACCTCGTATTCACTTCAAAAGAATGTAAATGCGACCCTTCGTTGCTAGGATGTAGCGTTTGCAGGTGTTTACGTATCGAAGCAATAGAGTTCTAATGCTTTTTAAATCGCCATATCGCATCTCATTTCTATGTTTCATGATAAGATATAATATTCATTGCGGAGTGTCATGTACACCTCGTATTCACATCAAAAGAATGTAAATGCGACAGCTCCTTCCTAGGGAATAGCGATGGCAGATGTCTACGTGTCGAAGCAATAGATTTCTAATGCTTCTTAAAACGAGATATCGCTCCTCATTTCTATGTTTTATGATAAGGTATAATATTCATTATGATGTGTCGTGTATTCCTCGAATTGACATCAAAGGAATATAAATACGACACTTCCTTGCTAGGAAGTAGCGTTTGCAGATGTCTACGTATCGAAGCAATATAGTTCTGACGATTCTTATACCGCGATATCGCTCCTCATTTCTATGTTTTATGATAAGATATAATATTCATTAAGAGCGTCATGTATACCTCGTATTCACTTCAAAAGAATGTAAATTAGACACTACCTTCCTAGGAAGTAGCGTTTGCAGATGTCAACGTATCGAAGCAATAGGGTTCTAATGCTTCTCAAAACGCGATATCGCTGCTCATTTCTATGTTAACATGATAAGATATAATATTCATTGCGAAGTGTTATGTGCTCCTCGTCTACACCTCAAATGAATGTTAATGCGACACTTCCTTTCTGGGAAATTACGTTTCCAGATGTCTAAGTATAGAAGCAATCGAGTTCTAGTGCTTCTTAAAACGCGACGTCGCATCTCATTTCTATGTTTCATGATAAGATATAATATTCATTGCGAAGTGTTGTGTACTCCTCGACTACACTTCAAATGAATGTAAATGCGACATTTCCTTTCTAGGAAATAGCGTCTCCAGATGTCTACGTATCGAAGCAATATAGTTCTAATGCTTCTTAGAACGCGATATCGCATCCCAAATCTATGTTTCATGATAAGATATAAGATTCATTGCGAAGTGTCATGTATACCTCGTATTCACTTCAAAAGAATGTAAATGCGACACTTCCTTGCTAGGAAATAGCGTTTGCAGATGTCTACGTATGGCAGCAATAGAGTTCTATTGCTTCTTAAAACGCGATATCGCATCTCATTTCTGTCTCTCAAGATATGATATAATATTCACTGCGATGTGTTATGTATTCCTCCGCTACACTTCAAATGAATGTAAATGCGACACTTCCTTGCTAGGAAATAGCGTTTGCAGATGTCTACGTATCATAGCAAGTAGAGTTATAAAGCTTCTTAAAACGCAAAATCGCATCTCACTTCTATTTCGTGATAAGATATAATATTCTTTGCGAAGTGTTATGTATATCTCGTCTACACTTCTAGAGAACGTAAATGCTACACTTCCATGCTAGGATATAGCGCTTCCAGCTGTGTACGTATCGAAGCAATGGAGTTCTAATGCTTCTTAAAACGCGATATCGCATCTCAGTTCTATGTTTTATGATAACATATAAGATTCATTGCGAAGTGTTATGTATACCTCGTATTCACTTCAAAAGAATGTAAATGCCACATATCCTTGCTAGGAAATATTGTTTCCACATGTCTACATATCGAAGCAATAGACTTATAATGCTTCTCAAAACGGGATAACGCATCTCACTTCTGTTTCATGATAAGATATAGTATTCGTTGTGAAGTGTTATGTATGCCTCGTCTACACTTCAAATGAATGAAAATGTCACACGTCCTCGCTAGGAAATAGCGTTTCCAGATGTCTACGTATCTAAGCAATAGAGTTGTAATGCTTCTTAAAACGCAATATCGCATGTCAGTTCTATGTTTCATGATAAGATATAATGTTCATTGCGAAGTGTTACGTTTACCTCGTCTACACTTCAAAAGAATGTAAATTCTGCACTTCGTTGCTAGGAAATGCGTTTCCACATGTCTACGTATCGAAGCAATTGACTTCAAGTGCTTCTTAAAACGCGATATCGTATCTAATTTCAATGTTTCATGTTATAATATAATATTCATCGCGAAGTGTTATGTGTACCTCGTCCACACATCAAAGGAATGTAAATACCACACTTCCTTACTAAGAAATAGCGTTTCCAGATGTCTACGTTTCGAACCAATATAGCTCTAATGCTTCTTAAAACGCGATATCGCATCTTATTTCTATATCTCATGATAAGATTTAATGTTTATTGCGAAGTGTTATGTATTCCTCGTCTACACTTCAAATGAATGAAAATGCGAGACTTCCTTGCTAGGAAATAGCGTTTCCAGATGTCTACGCAACGAAGCAATAGAGTTCTAATGCTTCTTAAAACGCGATATCGCATCTCATTTTTATGTTTCTTGATAAGATATAATATTCATTGTGATGAGTTATGCATTCCTCGTCTACACTTCAAAAGAATGTAAATGCGACACTTCCTCGCTGGGAAATAGCGTTTGCAGATGTTTAGGTATCGTAGCAATACAGGTCTAATGCTTGTTAAAACGCGATATCGCATCACATTTCCATGTTCCATGGTAAGATGTAATATTCAATGCAGCGCTTTATGTACATCTTGTCAGAAGTACAAAAGAATGTAAATGCTACTCTTTCTTGCGACGGAACAGCGTTTCTAGGTGTCTACGTAACGAAGTAATCGATTTCTAATGCTTCATAATACGCGATATTGCACATCATTTCTATTTCTCATGAAATGATGTAATATACAATGCATAGCGTCATGTGTCTCTTGCCTGCACATCAAAAGAATGTAAGTGCTGCACTTGCTCGCTACGGAATAGCGCTTCTAATAATCTCCGTATCGAAGCAATAGAGTTCTAGTGCTTCATGAAACGCGATATCGCATCTCCTTTCTATGTCTCATGACAAGATGTAATATCCAATGCAGCGAATTATGTATATCTCGTCTATACCTCAAAAGAATGTAAATCCCACACTTGCTTGCGAAGGAATAGCGTTTCTCGATGTCCACATGTCGAAGCAAAGGAGATCTAGTGCTCCATTAAATGCGATATCGCATTTCGTTTCTATGTTTCGTGATAAGACGTTATTCAATGCAACGTGATAACTATATCTCGCCTACACTTCCAAAGAATGTAAATCCCGAACCACCGTGCGGCGGAATAGCGTATCTAGATGTCTAGATATCGAAGCAATAGAGTTCTAATGCTTTATAAAACGCGATGTCGCATTTCATTTCTATGTCCCATGATACGATATAATATTGTCACGTCCCGAGATGCGATTGCTCTCGCAGCGGTGGCACAAAGTCGTAACCGTTCCTGGTAAAAACGCGAAGTGCGTCTGGACCGCGTTCGTTGGCGTTTCCAATTCGATAAAACGAATGCTATCGCTAAAACTTACCTTGCGAAGGCTTGATTTCACTATCTGCTTTCTCTTTCCAGGTACCTGGAGCGCCTAGGATCCGCAACCGGGATGGCGGCGGCGTACTGCAGGAACGGTGGCACGTCTACAGGAATGAGCGACCAGGCGGATTGACCCAAGCTGGCAGGCATAGGCGCTGGGCCCTGACGGGCTGCGACTCGCACGGTTCGTGCGGCGAAGGAAACCTCCCTCACAGTAACCGGTACTCGAACGCTGGAGACTGATTATCCTGGTGCACTACCCACGTATACCCGAGCGAGACGACGAATAAACTCTCTCCTCACCGCGCGTCGTACACGCTTTGCCGGAGGTGCAAGGCTCATCAAGTATACTTGAGCTTCGGTAGAGTACGACGGGGCTAAACGTTTGTTGGCTCTAGCTTAACGGGCCACCTGGGTGTAAGATATTCGGTATATGGTAGATGTGAGGATGGAGCAGCTAAACGCTGTTTCGCTCTAGCCGTCGAGCCTCAAGACTATCGCAGACGAGATGTAGAAATAAAATAATCGTGTGCGTACCGTGGATTAGAGATAAGGTATTGTAATTGAATTGGAATAAAGACACTTTGAATCTGGTAAAAGGTAAACTATATCCTATGACTTCACTATGCTAAATACACTTGACTGTATTCTAAGTTACTAACTAACGATTATAATAAGAATTGGAAATAGTATAAGTATCGTAAGGAATCCGCTAAGGGAGTATGGACAGAGGCGGATGCATTTGAGCTAGTTGCTCGTTCCAGATGAGCCTATTGCTCAAGTCGGGGATTGGAACTCCTCTTTTCGTTGGGACGATTAGAACTGACTCTCGGATCTCGCGTCCGCGACCTCCTCGGGTCGCGAGGCGGGCGAATCGCTGGGCCCTCGCAGTGGGGCGGACGGTCGGAGTAGTGTGGCAGCTTCGTGGTGGAACGGCCGTTCGGAGTGAGATGAGGCTCGCGTTAAGCGTGAGCCGCGAGCGTTGAGTGTGCGGGCGAGCGCATCGGCACATAATGTTGAAACGACGTATGTACATGTATTCACTTAAACCTAGGTCCTTATTGTGGTGTCTGAGGTGATTAGTGTACCTATTCTAGTCACGTATGTAAGAAAAATACGTATGCCTCTTCGTTAGCACTGGGGATTCGATCCAGTATGTGGTGGAGAGCTGCTCGTCCTCGTAATACGGGGTGAAGTCCTCCCCCTCGTATGTGGAGATCGCGCGTGATCGCTGCCTGCTGCACTCTTCTTCCCTCTCGTACCGTTGTCTCTTTCTGTAGGCACGGCGAGTAGGCGGGTGGACCGTTTACAGGGCCTCCGGATACGGATGCTGGGTATGATGAGGTGGAGGCCGGAGAGTGGCAGGCGGTACGCCTGATGTTACAATATTCAATGCAACGCGGGTGGGAGTGCACCATGAAATACCATACGCGTTCGTACGTGTCGGGCGACCCGTTGGAGCCTAGTATGCAAGAATAGCGATGGTCCCGGTGATAAGGTAACAGGGTGGATGACGTGAAAACATAGCCTCTCACACCTTAGCCTCGCATCAGGTCTCCTCGTGGTCCACGCGGAATGTGCCGCAGGCGGATGGCCTACGGCATTCAGATCGATGCGGGTCGGGGTGTCCCTGCCCATATTTCAGGTCCTGCCCCATAGCAGCCCTGCCCTCCCCTCCTGTCAAATATAAATGGGATAGTTGGAATCTCAAATATTGACTCTAACACTTATTCATTTTGTTCGTAAATCAAATTCCTTACGCCGGCTATCAGTCAAGACTAAAAAGGTCCTTTCGTCAAAGAGAGCGATAGCGACGATGGAGCGTCGCTGTGTGCAGCCACGGTCTGATTAAATGGGTGGGTATGTTAACATGCTCAAAAGACGAGAATAGTGGTGCCGTATTGTCATAGTCCCTGGCCGAAGCAGTGGTCCGCTAGGGGGCTAGTATGGGCGTGATTATAATATGGCGTATGCCATTAAGGCAAGGTAGCATGCTCGAGCCTCCTCTCGGGGCCGAGTTAAAAGTATTCAATGCACCGCGTGATGTATGCATCGTCAACACTTCAAAAGAATGTAAATGCCACAATTCTTTGCTCCTGAATATCGTTTTTAGATGTCTAAGTTTCGAAGCTATAGTGTTCTAATGATTCATAAAACGCGATATCGCATCTCATTTCTATATTTCATGAAAAGGTATAATATTCATAGCGACGTGTCATGTATACCTCATATTAACTTCAAAAGAATGTGAATGCGACACATCCCTGCAAGGAAATAGCGTTTGCTGATGTCTACGTATCGAAGCAATAGAGTTCTAATGCTTCTTAAATCGCGGTATCGCATCTCATTTCTATGTTTCATGTTAAGATATAATATTCATTGTGCAGTGTTATGTATACCTCGCATACACTTCAAATGAATGTAACTGCGACACTTCCTTGCTGGGAAATAGCGTTTCCAGATGTCTACGTATCGAAACAATAGAGTTCTAATGCTTCTTAAAACGAGATGTCGCATCTCATTTCTATGTTTCATGATAAGATATAATATTCATTGCGAAGTGTCATGTATACCTCGTATTCACTTCAAAAGAATGTAATTGCGACACTTCCTTGCTAGGAAATAGCGTCTGCAGATATCTACGTATCGAAGCAATAGAGTTCTAATGCTTCTTAAAACGCCATATCGCATCTCATTTCTATGATTTATGATAAAATATAATATTCGTTGCGGAGTGTCAAGTGTAACTCGTATTCACTTCAGAAGAATGTAAGTCTGACACTCCCTTGCTAGGAAATAGCGTTGGCAGATGTCTACGTATCGAAGCAATAGAGTACTAATGCTTCTTAAAAGGCGATATCGCATCTCATTCCAATGTTTCATTATAAGATATAATATTCATTGTGGGGTATTATGCGTACCTCGTATTCACTTCAAAAGAATGCAAATGCGACACTGCCTTGCTAGGATATAGCGATGGCAGATGTCTACGTATCGAAGCAACAGAGTTCTAATGCTTCTTAAAACGAGGTATCGCATCACATTTCTATGTTTTACGATAAGATATTATATTCATTGCGAAGTGTCACGTATACCTCGTATTCACTTCAGGAGAATGTAAATGCGACACTTCCTTGCTAGGAAATAGCGTATGCAGATGTCTAGGTATCGTAGCATTGGAGTTCTAATGCTTCTCAAAACGCGATATCGCATCTCACTTCTATGTTTCATGATAAGATATAATATACATTGTGCAGTGTTAGGTATACCTCGCATACACTTCAAATGAATGTAAATGCGACACTTCCTTTCTAGGAAGTATCGTTTGCAGATGTCTAAGTATCGAAGCAATAGATTTCTAATGCTTCTTAAATCGCGATATAGCAACTCACTTCTACGTCTCATGATAAGATATAGTATTCATTTTGCAGTGCTACGTATATCTCGTCTACACTTCAAATGAATGTAAATGCGACACTTCCCTGCTAGGAACTAGCGTTTGCAGATGTCTACGTATCGAGGCAATAGTGTTCTAATGCTTCTTAAAGCGCCATATCGCACCACATTTCTATGTTTCATGATAAGATATAATATTCATTGTGGTGTGTTATGTATACCTCGTGTTCACTTCAAAAGATTGTACATGCGACACTTCCTTGCTAGGAAATAGTGTTTGCAGATATCTACGTATCGAAGTAATAGAGTTCTAATGCTTCTTAAATCGTCATATCGCATTTCATTTCTATGTTTCATGATAAGATATAATATTCATTGTGGTGTGTCATGTATACCTCGTATTCACTTCAAGAGAATATAAATGTGACACTCCCTTGCTAGGAAATAGCGTTAGCAGATGTCTACGTATCGTAGCATTATTGTTCAAAATCAGCTCAAAACGCGATGTCGCATCTCATTTCTCTGTTTCATGATAAGATATAATATTCATTGCGAAGTGTCTTGAATACCTCGCATACACTTCAAATGAATGTAAATGCGACACTTCCTTGCTAGGAAATAGCGTCTACAGATATCGACGTATCGTAGCAATAGAGTTCTGATGCTACTTAAAACGCGATATCGCATCTCATTTCTATGTTTCATTATAAGATATAATATTCATTATGGAGTGTCATGTATACCTCGCATACACTTCAAATGAATGTAAAAGCGACACTTCCTTGCTAGGAAGTAGCGTTTGCACGTGTCTACGTATCGAAGCAACAGAGTTCTAATGCTTCTTAAAATGAGATATCGCATCTCATTTCTATGTTTCATGATAAGATATAATATTCATTGTGCAGTGATATGTATACACCGTATTCACATAAAAAGAATGTAAATACGACACTTCTGGCTAGGAAATAGCGTTTGCAGATGTCTAGGTATCGTAGCAAAAGAGTTCTAATGCTTCTCAAAACGCGATATCGCATCTCAATTCTATGTTTCATGATAGGATATAATATTCATTGTGGAGTGTTACGTATACCTCGCACTCACTTCAAAGGAATGTAAATGCGACACTTCCTTGTTACGAAATAGCGTCTGCAGATGTCTACGTATCGTAGCAATAGAGTTCTAATGCTTCTTAAATCGCCATATCGCATCTCATTTCTATGTTTCACGATAATATATAATATTCATTGTGCAGTGTTATGTATACCCCGTATTCACACCAAAAGAATGTAAATACGACACTTCCTTGCTAGGAAGTAGCATTTGCAGGTGTCTACGTATCGAAGCAGTAGAGTTCTAGTGCTTTTTAAATCGCCATATCGCATCTCATTTCTATGTTTCATGATAAGATATAATATTCATTGCGGAGTGTTATGTATACCTCGTATTCACTTCAAAAGATTGTAAGTGCGTCACTTCTTTGCTAGGAAATAGCGTCTGCAAATATCTACGTAGCAATAGAATACTAATGCTTCTTAAAACGAGATATAGCTTCTCATATCTATGTTTCATGATAAGATATAATATTCATTGCGAAGTGGATTATATACCTCGCATACACTTCAAAAGAATGTGAATGCGACACTTCCTTGCTAGGAAGTAGCGTTTGCAGATGGCTACGTATCGTAGCATTATAGATCAAAATTATCTCAAAACGCGATGTCGCATCTCATTTCTCTGTTTCATGATAAGTTATAATATTCATTGCGTAGTGTCATGTATACTTCGTATTCACTTCAAAAGAATGTAAATGCCACGCATCCTTGCTAGGAAGTAGCGTTTGCAGATGCCTGTGTATCGAAGCAGTAGTTTTCCAATGCTTCTTAAATCGCGATATCGCACCTAAATTCTACGTTACATGATAAGATATAATATTCATTGTGCAGTGCTATGTATATCTCATCTACACTTCAAAATAATGTAAATGCGACACTTCCTTGCTAGGAAATAGAGTTTGCAGGTGTCTACTTATCGTAGCAATAGAGTTCTAATGCTTCTTAAAACGAGATATCGCATCTCATTTCTATGTTTTACGATAAGACATAATATTCATTGTGGAGTGTCATTTATACCTTGTAATCCTTTCAAAAGAATGTAAATGCGACACTTCCTTGCTAGGAAGTAGCGTTTTCAGATGTCTACGTATCGAATCAATAGAGTTCTAATGCTTCTTAAATCGAGATATCGCACCTCATTTCGATGTTTCATGATAAGATATAATATTCATTGCGAAGTATCACGTATACCTCGCTTACAATTCAAACGAATGTAAATGCAACACTTCCTTCCTAGGAAATAGCGTAGGCAGATGTCTACTTATCGAAGCAATAGAGTTCTAATGCTTCTTAGATCGCCATATCACATCGCATAACTATGTTTCATGATAATATATTATATTCATTGTGGATTGACATGTACCTCCTATTCACTTCAAAGGAATGTAAATGCGACACTTCCTTGCTTGAAAATAGCGTCTGCAGATATCTACGTATCGTAGCAATAGAGTTCTAATGCTACTTAAAACGCGATATCGCATCTCATTTCTATGTATCATGATAAGATATAGTATTCATTGTGCAGTGTTATGTATACCTCGCATTCACTTCAAATGATAGTAAATGCGACACTTCCTTGCTAGGATATAGCGATGGCAGATGTCTACGTATCGAAGCAACAGAGTTCTAATGCTTCTTAAAACGAGGTATCGCATCACATTTCTATGTTTTACGATAAGATATTATATTCATTGCGAAGTGTCACGTATACCTCGTATTCACTTCAGGAGAATGTAAATGCGACACTTCCTTGCTAGGAAATAGCGTATGCAGATGTCTAGGTATCGTAGCATTGGAGTTCTAATGCTTCTCAAAACGCGATATCGCATCTCACTTCTATGTTTCATGATAAGATATAATATACATTGTGCAGTGTTAGGTATACCTCGCATACACTTCAAATGAATGTAAATGCGACACTTCCTTTCTAGGAAGTATCGTTTGCAGATGTCTAAGTATCGAAGCAATAGATTTCTAATGCTTCTTAAATCGCGATATAGCAACTCACTTCTACGTCTCATGATAAGATATAGTATTCATTTTGCAGTGCTACGTATATCTCGTCTACACTTCAAATGAATGTAAATGCGACACTTCCCTGCTAGGAACTAGCGTTTGCAGATGTCTACGTATCGAGGCAATAGTGTTCTAATGCTTCTTAAAGCGCCATATCGCACCACATTTCTATGTTTCATGATAAGATATAATATTCATTGTGGTGTGTTATGTATACCTCGTGTTCACTTCAAAAGATTGTACATGCGACACTTCCTTGCTAGGAAATAGTGTTTGCAGATATCTACGTATCGAAGTAATAGAGTTCTAATGCTTCTTAAATCGTCATATCGCATTTCATTTCTATGTTTCATGATAAGATATAATATTCATTGTGGTGTGTCATGTATACCTCGTATTCACTTCAAGAGAATATAAATGTGACACTCCCTTGCTAGGAAATAGCGTTAGCAGATGTCTACGTATCGTAGCATTATTGTTCAAAATCAGCTCAAAACGCGATGTCGCATCTCATTTCTCTGTTTCATGATAAGATATAATATTCATTGCGAAGTGTCTTGAATACCTCGCATACACTTCAAATGAATGTAAATGCGACACTTCCTTGCTAGGAAATAGCGTCTATAGATATCGACGTATCGTAGCAATAGAGTTCTGATGCTACTTAAAACGCGATATCGCATCTCATTTCTATGTTTCATTATAAGATATAATATTCATTATGGATTGTCATGTATACCTCGCATACACTTCAAATGAATGTAAAAGCGACACTTCCTTGCTAGGAAGTAGCGTTTGCACGTGTCTACGTATCGAAGCAACAGAGTTCTAATGCTTCTTAAAATGAGATATCGCATCTCATTTCTATGTTTCATGATAAGATATAATATTCATTGTGCAGTGATATGTATACACCGTATTCACATAAAAAGAATGTAAATACGACACTTCTGGCTAGGAAATAGCGTTTGCAGATGTCTAGGTATCGTAGCAAAAGAGTTCTAATGCTTCTCAAAACGCGATATCGCATCTCAATTCTATGTTTCATGATAGGATATAATATTCATTGTGGAGTGTTACGTATACCTCGCACTCACTTCAAAGGAATGTAAATGCGACACTTCCTTGTTACGAAATAGCGTCTGCAGATGTCTACGTATCGTAGCAATTGAGTTCTAATGCTTCTTAAATCGCCATATCGCATCTCATTTCTATGTTTCACGATAATATATAATATTCATTGTGCAGTGTTATGTATACCCCGTATTCACACCAAAAGAATGTAAATACGACACTTCCTTGCTAGGAAGTAGCATTTGCAGGTGTCTACGTATCGAAGCAGTAGAGTTCTAGTGCTTTTTAAATCGCCATATCGCATCTCATTTCTATGTTTCATGATAAGATATAATATTCATTGCGGAGTGTTATGTATACCTCGTATTCACTTCAAAAGATTGTAAGTGCGTCACTTCCTTGCTAGGAAATAGCGTCTGCAAATATCTACGTAGCAATAGAATACTAATGCTTCTTAAAACGAGATATAGCTTCTCATATCTATGTTTCATGATAAGATATAATATTCATTGCGAAGTGGATTATATACCTCGCATACACTTCAAAAGAATGTGAATGCGACACTTCCTTGCTAGGAAGTAGCGTTTGCAGATGGCTACGTATCGTAGCATTATAGATCAAAATTATCTCAAAACGCGATGTCGCATCTCATTTCTCTGTTTCATGATAAGTTATAATATTCATTGCGTAGTGTCATGTATACTTCGTATTCACTTCAAAAGAATGTAAATGCCACGCATCCTTGCTAGGAAGTAGCGTTTGCAGATGCCTGTGTATCGAAGCAGTAGTTTTCCAATGCTTCTTAAATCGCGATATCGCACCTAAATTCTACGTTACATGATAAGATATAATATTCATTGTGCAGTGCTATGTATATCTCATCTACACTTCAAATGAATGTAAATGCGGCACTTCCTTGCTAGGAAGTAGCGTTTGCAGGTGTCTACGTATCGAAGCAATAGAGTTCTAATGCTTTTTAAATCGCCATATCGCATCTCATTTCTATGTTTTATGATAAGATACAATATTCATTGCGGAATGTCATGTATACTTCGGATTCACTTCGAACGAATGTAAATGCGACACTTCCTTGCTAGGAAATAGCGTTTACAGATGTCTACGTATCGAAGCAATAGTGTTCTAATGCTTCTTAAATCGCCTTATCGCATCTCACTTCTTCGTTTCATCATAAGATATAATATTCATTGTGCAGTGTTACGTATATCTCGCCTACACTTCAAATGAATGTAAATGCGACACGTCCTTGCTAGGAAGTGGCGTTTGCAGATGTCTACGTATCGAAGCAATAGTGTTCTAATGCTTCTTAAATCGCCATATCGCATCTCACTTCTTCGGTTCATGATAAGATATAATATTCATTGTGCTGTGCTACGTATATCTCGCCTACACTTCAAATGAATGTAAATGCGACACTTTCTTGCTAGGAAATAGCGTCTGCAGATATCTACGTAACAATAGAGTACTAATGTTTCTTAAAACGAGATATCGCATGTCATTCCTATGTTTCGTGATAACATATAATATTAATTTCGAAGTGTCATGTATACCTCGCATACACTTCAAATGGATATATATGCTACACTTCCTTGCTAGGAAATAGCGGTTGCAGATGTCTACGTATCGTATTATTAGAGTTCTAATGCTTCTCAAAACGCGATATCGCATCCCATTTCTATGTTTTATGATAAGAAATAATATTCATTGCGAAGAGTCATGTATACCTCGTATTCACTTCAAAAGAATGTAGATTGTACACTTCCATGCTAGGAAATAGCGTTTGCAGATGTCCACGTATCCATGCAATAGAGTTTTAATGCTCCTTAAATCGCGATATCGCATCTCATATGTTTGTTTCATGATAAGATATAATATTCATTGCGAAGTGTCATGTATACCTCGTATTCACTTCAAAAGAAAGTAAATGCGACACGTCCTTGCAAGGAAATAGCGTTTGCAGATGTCTACGTATTGAAACAATAGGGTACTAATGCTTCTTAGAACCAGACTTCGCTTCTCATTTCTATGTTTCATGGTAAGATATAATATTCATTGCGAAGTGTCATGTATACCTCGTATTCACGTCAAAAGAATGTAAATGCGACACTTCCTTGGTAGGAAATAGCCGTTGCAGATGTCTACGTACCGCAGTAATAGAGTTCTAATGCTACTTAAAACGCGATATCGCATCAAACTACAATGTTTCATGATAAGATATCATATTCAGTGCGAAGTGTCATGTATTCCTCGTATTATCTTCAAAATAATGTAAATGCGACACTTCCTTGCTAGGAAATAGAGTTTGCAGATGTCTACGTATCGTAGCAATAGAGTTCTAACGCATCTTAAAATGCGATATAGCATCTCATTTCTATGTGTCATGATGAGATATAATATTCATTGCGAAGTGTCATGTATACCTCGTATTCACTTCAAAAGAATGTAAATGCGACACTTCCTTGCTAGGAAATAGCGTTTCCGGATGTCTACGTATAGAAACAATAGGGTACTAATGCTTCTTAGAACCAGACTTCGCTTCTCATTTCTATGTTTCATGATAAGATATAATATTCATTGCGAAGTGTCATGTATACCTCGTATTCACGTCAAAAGAATGTAAATGCGACACTTCCTTGCTAGGAAATAGCGTTTCCAGATGTCTACATATAGAAACAATGGGGTTCTAATGCTCCTTAAAACGAGACTTCGCATCTTAGTTCTATGTTTCATGATGAGATATAATATTCATTGCGAAGTGTCATGTATACCTCGTATTCACTTCAAAAGAATGTAGATAGGACACTTCCATGCTAGGAAATAGCGTTTGCAGATGTCCACGTATCGAAGCAATACAGTTTTAATGCTCCTTAAATCGCGATATCGCATCTCATTTGTTTGTTTCATGATAAGATATAATATTCATTGCGAAGTGTCATGTATACCTCGTATTCACGTCAAAAGAATGTGAATGCGACACTTCCTTGCTAGGAAATAGCCTTTGCAGATGTCTACGTACCGCAGTAATAGAGTTCTATCGCTTCTTAAAACGCGATATCGCATCACTCTACAATGTTTCATGATAAGATATCATATTCAGTGCGAAGTGTCATGTAATCCTCGTATTATCTTCAAAATAATGTAAATGCGACACTTCCTTTCTAGGAAATAGAGTTTGCAGATGTCTACGTATAGAAACAATAGGGTACTAACGCTTCTTAGAACGAGACTTCACTTCTCATTTCTATGTTTCATGATAAGATATAATATACATTGCGAAGTGTCATGTATACCTCGTATTCACTTCAAAAGAATGTAAATGCGATACTTCCTTGCTAGGAAATAGCGTTTCCAGATGTCTACATATAGAAACAATGGGGTTCTAATGCTTCTTAAAACGAGACTTCGCATCTCAGTTCTATGTTTCATGATAAGATATAATATTCATTGCGAAGTGTCATGTATACCTCGTATTCACTTCAAGCGGAAGTAAATGCGCCACGTCCTTGCAAGGAAATAGCGTTTGCATATGTCTACTTATCGTAGCAATAGAGTTCTAATGCTTCTTAAAACGCAATACAGCACTTCACTTCTATGTTTCATGATGATATAATATCCATTGCGAAGTGTCATGTAAACCTCGTATTCTCTTCAAAAGAATGAAAATGCGACACTTCCTTGCATAGAAATAGCGTTGGCAGATGTCTACTTATCGTAGCAGTAGAGTTCTAATGCTTCTTAAAACGCAATACCGCACCTCACTTCTATGTTCCATGATAAGATATAATATTCATTGCGAAGTGTCATGTATAACTCGTATTCACTTCAAAATAATGTAAATGCGACACTTCCTTGCTGGGAAATAGCGTTCCCAGATGTCTACATATAGAAACAAAAGGGTACTAATGCTTCTAAGAACGAGACTTCGCTTCTCATATTTATGTTTCATGATAAGATATAATATTCATTGCGAAGTGTCATGTACACCTCGTACTCACTTCAAAAGAATGTAAATGCGACACTTCCTTGCTAGGAAATAGCGTTTCCAGATGTCTACGTATAGAAACAATAGGGTACTAATGCTTCTTAGAACGAGACTTCACTTCTCATTTCTATGTTTCATGATAAGATATAATATACATTGCGAAGTGTCATGTATACCTCGTATTCACTTCAAAAGAATGTAAATGCGATACTTCCTTGCTAGGAAATAGCGTTTCCAGATGTCTACATATAGAAACAATGGGGTTCTAATGCTTCTTAAAACGAGACTTCGCATCTCAGTTCTATGTTTCATGATGAGATATAATATTCATTGCGAAGTGTCATGTATACCTCGTATTCACTTCAAAAGAATGTAGATAGGACACTTCCATGCTAGGAAATAGCGTTTGCAGATGTCTACGTATAGAAACAATAGGGTACTAATGCTTCTTAGAACCAGACTTCGCTTCTCATTTCTATGTTTCATGATAAGATATAATATTCATTGCGAAGTGTCATGTATACCTCGTATTTACGTCAAAAGAATGTAAATGCGACACTTCCTTGGTAGGAAATAGCCGTTGCAGATGTCTACGTACCGCAGTAATAGAGTTCTAATGCTTCTTAAAACGCGATATCGCATCAAACTACAATGTGTCATGATAAGATATCATATTCAGTGCGAAGTGTCATGAATTCCTCGTATTATCTTCAAAATAATGTAAATGCGACACGTCCTTCCTAGGAAATAGAGTTTGCAGATGTCTACGTATCGTAGCAGTAGAGTTCTAACGCTTCATAAAATGCGATATAACATCTCATTTCTATGTGTCATGATGAGATATAATATTCATTGCGAAGTGTCATGTATACCTCGTATTCACTTCAAAAGAATGTAAATGCGACACTTCCTTGCTAGGAAATAGCCTTTGCAGATGTCTACGTACCGCAGTAATAGAGTTCTAATGCTTCTTAAAACGCGATATCGCATCAAACTACAATGTTTTATGATAAGATATCATATTCAGTGCGAAGTGTCATGTATTCCTCGTGTTATCTTCAAAACAATGTAAATGCGACACTTCCTTGCTAGGAAATAGAGTCTGCAGATGTCTACGTATCGTAGCAATATGGTTCTAACGCTTCTTAAAACGCGATACCGCATCCCATTTCTATGTTTCATGATGTTATAATATTCATTGCGAAGTGTCATGTAATCCTCGTATTCTCTTCAAAAGAATGTAAATGCGACACTTCCTTGCTAGTAAATAGTTTTTGCAGATCTCTACTTATCGTAGCAATAGAGTTCAAGTGCTTCTTAAAACGCAATACCGCAACTCACTTCTATGTTTCATGATGATGTAATATTCATTGCGAAGTGTAATGTAAACCTCGTATTCTCTTCATAAGAATGAAAATGCGACACTTCCATGCTAGGAAATAGCGTTTGCAGATGTCCACGTATCCATGCAACAGAGTTTTAATGCTCCTTAAGTCGCGATATCGCATCTCATATGTTTGTTTCATGATAAGATATAATATTCATTGCGAAGTGTCATGTATACCTCGTATTCACTTCAAAAGAAAGTAAATGCGACACGTCCTTGCAAGGAAATAGCGTTTGCAGATGTCTACTTATCGTAGCAATAGAGTTCTAATGCTTCTTAAAACGCAATACCGCACCTCATTTCTATGTTTCATGATGATATAATATTCATTGCGAAGTGTCATGTAAACCTCGTATTCTCTTCAAAAGAATGAAAATGCGACACTTCCTTGCATAGAAATAGCGTTTGCAGATGTCTACTTATCGTAGCAATAGAGTTCTAATGCTTCTTAAAACGCAATACCGCACCTCACTTCTATGCTTCATGATGATATAGTATTCATTGCGAAGTGTCATGTAAACCTCGTATTCTCTTCAAAAGAATGTAAATGCGACACGTCCTTCCTAGGAAATAGAGTTTGCAGATGTCTACGTATCGTAGCAGTAGAATTCTAACGCTTCATAAAATGCGATATAACATCTCATTTCTATGTGTCATGATGAGATATAATATTCATTGCGAAGTGTCATGTATACCTCGTATTCACTTCAAAAGAATGTAAATGCGACACTTCCTTGCTAGGAAATAGCATTTCCAGATGTCTACGTATAGAAACAATAGGGTACTAATGCTTCTTAGAACGAGACTTCACTTCTCATTTCTATGTTTCATGATAAGATATAATATACATTGCGAAGTGTCATGTATACCTCGTATTCACTTCAAAAGATTGTAAATGCGATACTTCCTTGCTAGGAAATAGCGTTTCCAGATGTCTACGTATAGAAACAATAGGGTACTAACGCTTCTTAGAACGAGACTTCACTTCTCATTTCTATGTTTCATGATAAGATATAATATACATTGCGAAGTGTCATGTATACCTCGTATTCACTTCAAAAGAATGTAAATGCGATACTTCCTTGCTAGGAAATAGCGTTTCCAGATGTCTACATATAGAAACAATGGGGTTCTAATGCTTCTTAAAACGAGACTTCGCATCTCAGTTCTATGTTTCATGATAAGATATAATATTCATTGCGAAGTGTCATGTATACCTCGTATTCACTTCAAAAGGAAATAAATGCGCCACGTCCTTGCAAGGAAATAGCGTTTGCAGATGTCTACTTATCGTAGCAATAGAGTTCTAATGCTTCTTAAAACGCAATACAGCACCTCACTTCTATGTTTCATGATGATATAATATCCATTGCGAAGTGTCATGTAAACCTCGTATTCTCTTCAAAAGAATGAAAATGCGACACTTCCTTGCATAGAAATAGCGTTGGCAGATGTCTACTTATCGTAGCAGTAGAGTTCTGATGCTTCTTAGAACGCAATACCGCACCTCACTTCTATGCTTCATGATGATATAGTATTCAGTGCGAAGTGTCATGTAAACCTCGTATTCTCTTCAAAAGAATGTAAATGCGACACTTCCTTGCAAGGAAATAGCTTTGCAGATGTCTACTTATCGTAGCAATAGAGTTCTAATGCTTCTTAAAACGCAATACCGCTCTTCTCTTCTATGTTTCATGATGATATAATATTCAGTGCGAAGTGTCATGTAAACCTCGTATTCTCTTCAAAAGAATGAAAATGCGACACTTCCTTGCTAGGAAATAGCGATTGCAGATGTCTACTTATCGTAGCAATAGAGTTCTAATGCTTCTTAAAACGCAATACCGCAACCTCACTTCCATGTTCCATGATAAGATATAATATTCATTGCGAAGTGTCATGTATAACTCGTATTCACTTCAAAATAATGTAAATGCGACACTTCCTTGCTGGGAAATAGCGTTCCCAGATGTCTACATATAGAAACAAAAGGGTACTAATGCTTCTAAGAACGAGACTTCGCTTCTCATATCTATGTTTCATGATAAGATATAATATTCATTGCGAAGTGTCATGTACACCTCGTATTCACTTCAAAAGAATGTAAATGCGACACTTCCATGCTAGGAAATAGCGTTTGCAGATGTCCACGTATCCATGCAATAGAGTTTTTATGCTCCTTAAGTCGAGATATCGCATCTCATTTGTTTGTTTCATGATAAGATATAATATTCATTGCGAAGTGTCATGTATACCTCGTATTCACTTCAAAAGAAAGTAAATGCGACACGTCCTTGCAAGGAAATAGCGTTTGCAGATGTCTACTTATCGTAGCAATAGAGTTCTAATGCTTCTTAAAACGCAATACCGCACCTCACTACTATGTTTCATAATGATATAATATTCATTGCGAAGTGTCATGTAAACCTCGTATTCTCTTCAAAAGAATGAAAATGCGACACTTCCTTGCAAGGAAATAGCGATTCCAGATGTCTACGTATAGAAACAATAGGGTACTAATGCTTCTTAGAGCCAGACTTCGCTTCTCATTTCTATGTTTCATGATAAGATATAATATTCATTGCGAAGTGTCATGTATACCTCGTATTCACGTCAAAAGAATGTAAATGCGACACCTCCTTGCTAGGAAATAGCGTTTCCAGATGTCTACATATAGAAACAATGAGGTTCTAATGCTCCTTAAAACGAGACTTCGCATCTCAGTTCTATGTTTCATGATGAGATATAATATTCATTGCGAACTGTCATGTATACCTCGTATTCACTTCAAAAGAATGTAGATAGGACACTTCCATGCTAGGAAATAGCGTTTGCAGATGTCCACGTATCGAAGCAATACAGTTTTAATGCTCCTCAAATCGCGATATCGCATCTCATTTGTTTGTTTCATGATAAGATATAATATTCATTGCGAAGTATCATGTATACCTCGTATTCACTTCAAAAGAAAGTAAATGCGACACGTCCCTGCAAGGAAATGGCGTTTGCAGATGTCTACTTATCGTAGCAATAGAGTTCTAATGCTTCTTAGAACGCAATGCAGCACCTCACTTCTATGTTTCATGATGATATAATATTCATTGCAAAGTGTCATGTAAACCTCGTATTCTCTTCAAAAGAATGAAAATGCGACACTTCCATGCTAGGAAATAGCGTTTGCAGATGTCTACTTATCGTAGCAATAGAGTTCTAATGCTTCTTAAAACGCAATACCGCACCTCACTTCTATGCTTCATGATGATATAGTATTCAGTGCGAAGTGTCATGTAAACCTCGTATTCTCTTCAAAAGAATGTAAATGCGACACTTCCTTGCAAGGAAATAGCTTTGCAGATGTCTACTTATCGTAGCAATAGAGTTCTAATGCTTCTTAAAACGCAATACAGCACTTCTCTTCTATGTTTCATGATGATATAATATTCAGTGCGAAGTGTCATGTAAACCTCGTATTCTCTTCAAAAGAATGAAAATGCGACACTTCCTTGCTAGGAAATAGCGACTGCAGATGTCTACTTATCGTAGCAATAGAGTTCTAATGCTTCTTAAAACGCAATACCGCACCTCACTTCCATGTTCCATGATAAGATATAATATTCATTGCGAAGTGTCATGTATAACTCGTATTCACTTCAAAATAATGTAAATGCGACACTTCCTTGCTGGGAAATAGCGTTTCCAGATGTCTACGTATAGAAACAATAGGGTACTAATGCTTCTTAGAACGAGACTTCACTTCTCATTTCTATGTTTCATGATAAGATATAATATACATTGCGAAGTGTCATGTATACCTCGTATTCACTTCAAAAGAATGTAAATGCGATACTTCCTTGCTGGGAAATAGCGTTTCCAGATGTCTACGTATAGAAACAATAGGGTACTAACGCTTCTTAGAACGAGACTTCACTTCTCATTTCTATGTTTCATGATAAGATATAATATACATTGCGAAGTGTCATGTATACCTCGTATTCACTTCAAAAGAATGTAAATGCGATACTTCCTTGCTAGGAAATAGCGTTTCCAGATGTCTACATATAGAAACAATGGGGTTCTAATGCTTCTTAAAACGAGACTTCGCATCTCAGTTCTATGTTTCATGATAAGATATAATATTCATTGCGAAGTGTAATGTATACCTCGTATTCACTTCAAAAGGAAATAAATGCGCCACGTCCTTGCAAGGAAATAGCGTTTGCAGATGTCTACTTATCGTAGCAATAGAGTTCTAATGCTTCTTAAAACGCAATACAGCACCTCACTTCTATGTTTCATGATGATATAATATCCATTGCGAAGTGTCATGTAAACCTCGTATTCTCTTCAAAAGAATGAAAATGCGACACTTCCTTGCATAGAAATAGCGTTGGCAGATGTCTACTTATCGTAGCAGTAGAGTTCTAATGCTTCTTAAAACGCAATACCGCAACTCACTTCTATGCTTCATGATGATATAGTATTCAGTGCGAAGTGTCATGTAAACCTCGTATTCTCTTCAAAAGAATGTAAATGCAACACTTCCTTGCAAGGAAATAGCTTTGCAGATGTCTACTTATCGTAGCAATAGAGTTCTAATGCTTCTTAAAACGCAATACCGCACTTCTCTTCTATGTTTCATGATGATATAATATTCAGTGCGAAGTGTCATGTAAACCTCGTATTCTCTTCAAAAGAATGAAAATGCGACACTTCCTTGCTAGGAAATAGCGATTGCAGATGTCTACTTATCGTAGCAATAGAGTTCTAATGCTTCTTAAAACGCAATACCGCACCTCACTTCCATGTTCCATGATAAGATATAATATTCATTGCGAAGTGTCATGTATAACTCGTATTCACTTCAAAATAATGTAAATGCGACACTTCCTTGCTGGGAAATAGCGTTCCCAGATGTCTACATATAGAAACAAAAGGGTACTAATGCTTCTAAGAACGAGACTTCGCTTCTCATATCTATGTTTCATGATAAGATATAATATTCATTGCGAAGTGTCATGTACACTTCGTATTCACTTCAAAACAATGTAAATGCGACACTTCGTTGCTAGGAAATCGCGTTTGCAGAAGTCTACGTATCAAAGCAATAATGTTCTAATGCTTCTTAATTCGCGATATTGCATCTCATTTCTATGTTTCGTGTTAAGGTATAATATTCATCGTGGAGTGTTATGTATACCTCGCATTCACTTCAAAAGAATATAAATGCGACACTTCCTTGCTAGGAAATAACGTTTGCAGATGTCTACGTATCGAAGCAATAGAGTTCTAATGCTCCTTAAATAGCGTTGTCGCATCTCATTTCTTTGTATCATGATAAGATATAATATTCATTGCGAAGTGTCATGTAAACCTCGTATTCACTTCAAAAGAATGTAAATGCGACACTTCCTTGCTAGGAAATAGAGTTTGCAGATGTCTACGTAACGTAGCAATAGGGATCTAACGCTTCTTAATACGCGATATCGCATCCCATTTCTATGTGTCATGATGAGATATAATATTCATTGCGAAGTGTCATGTATACCTCGTATTCACTTCAAAGAAATGTAAATGCAACATTTCCTTGCTAGGAAATAGCGTTTGCAGATGTCTACGTATCGAAGCAATAGAGTTTTAATGCTCCTTAAATCGCGATATCGCATCTCATTTCTATGTTTCGTGATAAGGTATAATATTCATTGCGAAGTGTCATGTATACCTCGTACTCACTTCAAAAGAATGCAAATGCGACACTTCCTCGCTAGGAAATAGCGCCTGCAGATGTCTACGTATCGTGGCAGTAGAGTTCTAATGCTTCTCAAAGCGCGATATAGCATCTCATTTCTATGTGTCATTATAAGATATAATATTCATTGCGAAGTGTCACGTATTCCTCGCATACACTTCAAAAGAAGGTGAATGCGGCACTTCCTTGCTAGAAAGTAAAGTTTGCAGATGTCTACATATCGATAAAATATATTTCTAATGCTTCTCAGAACGCGATATCGCATCACATATCTATGCTTCATGATAGGATATAATATTCATTGCGAAGTGTCATGTATACCTTGCACATACTTCAAATAAATGTAAATGCGACACTTCCTTGCTAGGACGTTGCGTTTGCAGATGTCTACGTATCGATGCAGTAGAGTTCTAATGCTTCTTATATCGCGATATCGCATCTCATTTCTATGTTTCATTATAAGATATAATATTCATTGCGAAGTGTTATGTATTCCACTTCTACACTTCAAATGAATGTAAATGCCACAGTTTCATGCTAGGAAATAGCGTTTGCAGACGTCTACGTATCGTAGCAGTAGATAACTAATGCTTCTTAAAACGCGATATCGCATCCCATTTTTATGTTTCATGTTAGCATATAATATTCATTGCGAAGTGTCATGTGTACCTCGTATTCACTTCAGATGAATGTAAATGCGACACTTCCTTGCTAGGAAATAGCGTTTGCAGATGTCTACGTATCGATGCAATAGATTTCTAGTGCTTCTTAAATCGCTATATCGCATCTCATTTCTATGTTTCATGATAAGATATAACATTCATTGTGCACTGTTATGTATACCTCGTATTCACTTCAAAAGAATGTAACTGCGACCCTTCCTTTCAAGGAAATTACGTTTCCAGATGTCTACGTATCGAAGCAATAGAGTTCTAATACTTCTTAAAACGCGATATAGACTGCCATTTCTATGTTTCATGATAGGATATAATACTCATTGCGCAGTGGTATGTATAACTCGTATTCACTTCAAAATAATGTAAATGCGACACTTCCTTGCTGGGAAATAGCGTTCCCAGATGTCTACATATAGAAACAAAAGGGTACCAATGCTTCTAAGAACGAGACTTCGCTTCTCATATCTATGTTTCATGATAAGATATAATATTCATTGCGAAGTGTCATGTACACCTCGTATTCACTTCAAAAGAATGTAAATGCGACACTTCCTTGCTAGGAAATAGCGTTTCCAGATGTCTACGTATAGAAGCAATAGGGTACTAATGCTTCTTAGAACGAGACTTCACTTCTCATTTCTATGTTTCATGATAAGATATAATATTCATTGCGAAGTGTCATGTATACCTCGTATTCACTTCAAAACAATGTAAATGCGACACTTCGTTGCTAGGAAATCGCGTTTGCAGAAGTCTACGTATCAAAGCAATAATGTTCTAATGCTTCTTAATTCGCGATATTGCATCTCATTTCTATGTTTCGTGTTAACGTATAATATTCATCGTGGAGTGTTATGTATACCTCGCATTCACTTCAAAAGAATATAAATGCGACACTTCCTTGCTAGGAAATAACGTTTGCAGATGTCTACGTATCGAAGCAATAGAGTTCTAATGCTCCTTAAATAGCGTTGTCGCATCTCATTTCTTTGTATCATGATAAGATATAATATTCATTGCGAAGTGTCATGTAAACCTCGTATTCACTTCAAAAGAATGTAAATGCGACACTTCCTTGCTAGGAAATAGAGTTTGCAGATGTCTACGTATCGTGGCAGTAGAGTTCTAATGCTTCTCAAAGCGCGATATAGCATCTCATTTCTATGTGTCATTATAAGATATAATATTCATTGCGAAGTGTCACGTATTCCTCGCATACACTTCAAAAGAAGGTGAATGCGGCACTTCCTTGCTAGAAAGTAAAGTTTGCAGATGTCTACGTATCGATACAATATATTTCTAATGCTTCTCAGAACGCGATATCGCATCACATATCTATGCTTCATGATAGGATATAATATTCATTGCGAAGTGTCATGTATACCTTGCACATACTTCAAATAAATGTAAATGCGACACTTCCTTGCTAGGACGTTGCGTTTGCAGATGTCTACGTATCGATGCAGTAGAGTTCTAATGCTTCTTATATCGCGATATCGCATCTCATTTCTATGTTTCATTATAAGATATAATATTCATTGCGAAGTGTTATGTATTCCACTTCTACACTTCAAATGAATGTAAATGCCACAGTTTCATGCTAGGAAATAGCGTTTGCAGACGTCTACGTATCGTAGCAGTAGATAACTAATGCTTCTTAAAACGCGATATCGCATCCCATTTTTATGTTTCATGTTAGCATATAATATTCATTGCGAAGTGTCATGTGTACCTCGTATTCACTTCAGATGAATGTAAATGCGACACTTCCTTGCTAGGAAATAGCGTTTGCAGATGTCTACGTATCGATGCAATAGATTTCTAGTGCTTCTTAAATCGCTATATCGCATCTCATTTCTATGTTTCATGATAAGATATAACATTCATTGTGCACTGTTATGTATACCTCGTATTCACTTCAAAAGAATGTAACTGCGACCCTTCCTTTCAAGGAAATTACGTTTCCAGATGTCTACGTATCGAAGCAATAGAGTTCTAATACTTCTTAAAACGCGATATAGACTGCCATTTCTATGTTTCATGATAGGATATAATACTCATTGCGCAGTGGTATGTATACCTCGTATTCACTTCAAAAGAATGTAAATGCGACACTTCCTTGCTAGGACGTTGCGTTTGCAGATATCTACGTATCGAAGCAATAGAGTTGTAATGCTTCTTAAATCGCGATATCGCATCTCATTTCTATGTCGCATGATAAGAAATAATATCCATTACGAAGTGTTATGTATTCCTCGTCTACACTTCAAATGAATGTAAATGCGACACTTCCATTCTAGGAAATTACGTATCCAGATGTCTACGTATCGAAGCAATAGAGTTCTAATGCTTCTTAAATCCCGATATCGCATCTGATTTCTATGTTTCACGATAAGACATAACATTCATTGTGCAGTGTTATGTATACCTCGTATTCAGCTCAGAAGAATCTAATTGCGATACTTCCTTGCTAGGAAATAGGGTCTGCATATGTCTACGTATCGTAGCAATAGAGTTCTAATACTTCTTAAAACGCGATATCGCATCTCATTTCTATGTTTCATGATAAGATGTAATATTCATTGCGGGGTGTCATGTATACCTCGTATTCAATTCAAAAGAATGTAAATGCGACACTTCCTTGCTAGGAAGTAGCGTTTGTAGATGTCTACGTATCGAAGCAATAGATTTCTAATGCTTCTTAAAACGCAATACCGCAACTCACTTCTATGCTTCATGATGATATAGTATTCAGTGCGAAGTGTCATGTAAACCTCGTATTCTCTTCAAAAGAATGTAAATGCAACACTTCCTTGCAAGGAAATAGCTTTGCAGATGTCTACTTATCGTAGCAATAGAGTTCTAATGCTTCTTAAAACGCAATACCGCACTTCTCTTCTATGTTTCATGATGATATAATATTCAGTGCGAAGTGTCATGTAAACCTCGTATTCTCTTCAAAAGAATGAAAATGCGACACTTCCTTGCTAGGAAATAGCGATTGCAGATGTCTACTTATCGTAGCAATAGATTTCTAATGCTTCTTAAAACGCAATACCGCACCTCACTTCCATGTTCCATGATAAGATATAATATTCATTGCGAAGTGTCATGTATAACTCGTATTCACTTCAAAATAATGTAAATGCGACACTTCCTTGCTGGGAAATAGCGTTCCCAGATGTCTACATATAGAAACAAAAGGGTACTAATGCTTCTAAGAACGAGACTTCGCTTCTCATATCTATGTTTCATGATAAGATATAATATTCATTGCGAAGTGTCATGTACACCTCGTATTCACTTCAAAAGAATGTAAATGCGACACTTCCTTGCTAGGAAATAGCGTTTCCAGATGTTTACGTATAGAAGCAATAGGGTACTAATGCTTCTTAGAACGAGACTTCACTTCTCATTTCTATGTTTCATGATAAGATATAATATTCATTGCGAAGTGTCATGTATACCTCGTATTCACTTCAAAACAATGTAAATGCGACACTTCGTTGCTAGGAAATCGCGTTTGCAGAAGTCTACGTATCAAAGCAATAATGTTCTAATGCTTCTTAATTCGCGATATTGCATCTCATTTCTATGTTTCGTGTTAACGTATAATATTCATCGTGGAGTGTTATGTATACCTCGCATTCACTTCAAAAGAATATAAATGCGACACTTCCTTGTTAGGAAATAACGTTTGCAGATGTCTACGTATCGAAGCAATAGAGTTCTAATGCTCCTTAAATAGCGTTGTCGCATCTCATTTCTTTGTATCATGATAAGATATAATATTCATTGCGAAGTGTCATGTAAACCTCGTATTCACTTCAAAAGAATGTAAATGCGACACTTCCTTGCTAGGAAATAGAGTTTGCAGATGTCTACGTATCGTGGCAGTAGAGTTCTAATGCTTCTCAAAGCGCGATATAGCATCTCATTTCTATGTGTCATTATAAGATATAATATTCATTGCGAAGTGTCACGTATTCCTCGCATACACTTCAAAAGAAGGTGAATGCGGCACTTCCTTGCTAGAAAGTAAAGTTTGCAGATGTCTACGTATCGATACAATATATTTCTGATGCTTCTCAGAACGCGATATCGCATCACATATCTATGCTTCATGATAGGATATAATATTCATTGCGAAGTGTCATGTATACCTTGCACATACTTCAAATAAATGTAAATGCGACACTTCCTTGCTAGGACGTTGCGTTTGCAGATGTCTACGTATCGATGCAGTAGAGTTCTAATGCTTCTTATATCGCGATATCGCATCTCATTTCTATGTTTCATTATAAGATATAATATTCATTGCGAAGTGTTATGTATTCCACTTCTACACTTCAAATGAATGTAAATGCCACAGTTTCATGCTAGGAAATAGCGTTTGCAGACGTCTACGTATCGTAGCAGTAGATAACTAATGCTTCTTAAAACGCGATATCGCATCCCATTTTTATGTTTCATGTTAGCATATAATATTCATTGCGAAGTGTCATGTGTACCTCGTATTCACTTCAGATGAATGTAAATGCGACACTTCCTTGCTAGGAAATAGCGTTTGCAGATGTCTACGTATCGATGCAATAGATTTCTAGTGCTTCTTAAATCGCTATATCGCATCTCATTTCTATGTTTCATGATAAGATATAACATTCATTGTGCACTGTTATGTATACCTCGTATTCACTTCAAAAGAATGTAACTGCGACCCTTCCTTTCAAGGAAATTACGTTTCCAGATGTCTACGTATCGAAGCAATAGAGTTCTAATACTTCTTAAAACGCGATATAGACTGCCATTTCTATGTTTCATGATAGGATATAATACTCATTGCGCAGTGGTATGTATACCTCGTATTCACTTCAAAAGAATGTAAATGCGACACTTCCTTGCTAGGACGTTGCGTTTGCAGATATCTACGTATCGAAGCAATAGAGTTGTAATGCTTCTTAAATCGCGATATCGCATCTCATTTCTATGTCGCATGATAAGAAATAATATCCATTACGAAGTGTTATGTATTCCTCGTCTACACTTCAAATGAATGTAAATGCGACACTTCCATTCTAGGAAATTACGTATCCAGATGTCTACGTATCGAAGCAATAGAGTTCTAATGCTTCTTAAATCCCGATATCGCATCTGATTTCTATGTTTCACGATAAGACATAACATTCATTGTGCAGTGTTATGTATACCTCGTATTCAGCTCAGAAGAATCTAATTGCGATACTTCCTTGCTAGGAAATAGGGTCTGCATATGTCTACGTATCGTAGCAATAGAGTTCTAATACTTCTTAAAACGCGATATCGCATCTCATTTCTATGTTTCATGATAAGATGTAATATTCATTGCGGGGTGTCATGTATACCTCGTATTCAATTCAAAAGAATGTAAATGCGACACTTCCTTGCTAGGAAGTAGCGTTTGCAGATGTCTACGTATCGAAGCAATAGATTTCTAATGCTTCTTAAAACGCAATACCGCAACTCACTTCTATGCTTCATGATGATATAGTATTCAGTGCGAAGTGTCATGTAAACCTCGTATTCTCTTCAAAAGAATGTAAATGCAACACTTCCTTGCAAGGAAATAGCTTTGCAGATGTCTACTTATCGTAGCAATAGAGTTCTAATGCTTCTTAAAACGCAATACCGCACTTCTCTTCTATGTTTCATGATGATATAATATTCAGTGCGAAGTGTCATGTAAACCTCGTATTCTCTTCAAAAGAATGAAAATGCGACACTTCCTTGCTAGGAAATAGCGATTGCAGATGTCTACTTATCGTAGCAATAGAGTTCTAATGCTTCTTAAAACGCAATACCGCACCTCACTTCCATGTTCCATGATAAGATATAATATTCATTGCGAAGTGTCATGTATAACTCGTATTCACTTCAAAATAATGTAAATGCGACACTTCCTTGCTGGGAAATAGCGTTCCCAGATGTCTACATATAGAAACAAAAGGGTACTAATGCTTCTAAGAACGAGACTTCGCTTCTCATATCTATGTTTCATGATAAGATATAATATTCATTGCGAAGTGTCATGTACACCTCGTATTCACTTCAAAAGAATGTAAATGCGACACTTCCTTGCTAGGAAATAGCGTTTCCAGATGTTTACGTATAGAAGCAATAGGGTACTAATGCTTCTTAGAACGAGACTTCACTTCTCATTTCTATGTTTCATGATAAGATATAATATTCATTGCGAAGTGTCATGTATACCTCGTATTCACTTCAAAACAATGTAAATGCGACACTTCGTTGCTAGGAAATCGCGTTTGCAGAAGTCTACGTATCAAAGCAATAATGTTCTAATGCTTCTTAATTCGCGATATTGCATCTCATTTCTATGTTTCGTGTTAAGGTATAATATTCATCGTGGAGTGTTATGTATACCTCGCATTCACTTCAAAAGAATATAAATGCGACACTTCCTTGCTAGGAAATAACGTTTGCAGATGTCTACGTATCGAAGCAATAGAGTTCTAATGCTCCTTAAATAGCGTTGTCGCATCTCATTTCTTTGTATCATGATAAGATATAATATTCATTGCGAAGTGTCATGTAAACCTCGTATTCACTTCAAAAGAATGTAAATGCGACACTTCCTTGCTAGGAAATAGAGTTTGCAGATGTCTACGTAACGTAGCAATAGGGATCTAACGCTTCTTAACACGCGATATCGCATCTCATTTCTATGTGTCATGATGAGATATAATATTCATTGCGAAGTGTCATGTATACCTCGTATTCACTTCAAAGAAATGTAAATGCAACATTTCCTTGCTAGGAAATAGCGTTTGCAGATGTCTACGTATCGAAGCAATAGAGTTTTAATGCTCCTTAAATCGCGATATCGCATCTCATTTCTATGTTTCGTGATAAGGTATAATATTCATTGCGAAGTGTCATGTATACCTCGTACTCACTTCAAAAGAATGCAAATGCGACACTTCCTCGCTAGGAAATAGCGCCTGCAGATGTCTACGTATCGTGGCAGTAGAGTTCTAATGCTTCTCAAAGCGCGATATAGCATCTCATTTCTATGTGTCATTATAAGATATAATATTCATTGCGAAGTGTCACGTATTCCTCGCATACACTTCAAAAGAAGGTGAATGCGGCACTTCCTTGCTAGAAAGTAAAGTTTGCAGATGTCTACATATCGATACAATATATTTCTAATGCTTCTCAGAACGCGATATCGCATCACATATCTATGCTTCATGATAGGATATAATATTCATTGCGAAGTGTCATGTATACCTTGCACATACTTCAAATAAATGTAAATGCGACACTTCCTTGCTAGGACGTTGCGTTTGCAGATGTCTACGTATCGATGCAGTAGAGTTCTAATGCTTCTTATATCGCGATATCGCATCTCATTTCTATGTTTCATTATAAGATATAATATTCATTGCGAAGTGTTATGTATTCCACTTCTACACTTCAAATGAATGTAAATGCCACAGTTTCATGCTAGGAAATAGCGTTTGCAGACGTCTACGTATCGTAGCAGTAGATAACTAATGCTTCTTAAAACGCGATATCGCATCCCATTTTTATGTTTCATGTTAGCATATAATATTCATTGCGAAGTGTCATGTGTACCTCGTATTCACTTCAGATGAATGTAAATGCGACACTTCCTTGCTAGGAAATAGCGTTTGCAGATGTCTACGTATCGATGCAATAGATTTCTAGTGCTTCTTAAATCGCTATATCGCATCTCATTTCTATGTTTCATGATAAGATATAACATTCATTGTGCACTGTTATGTATACCTCGTATTCACTTCAAAAGAATGTAACTGCGACCCTTCCTTTCAAGGAAATTACGTTTCCAGATGTCTACGTATCGAAGCAATAGAGTTCTAATACTTCTTAAAACGCGATATAGACTGCCATTTCTATGTTTCATGATAGGATATAATACTCATTGCGCAGTGGTATGTATAACTCGTATTCACTTCAAAATAATGTAAATGCGACACTTCCTTGCTGGGAAATAGCGTTCCCAGATGTCTACATATAGAAACAAAGGGGTACCAATGCTTCTAAGAACGAGACTTCGCTTCTCATATCTATGTTTCATGATAAGATATAATATTCATTGCGAAGTGTCATGTACACCTCGTATTCACTTCAAAAGAATGTAAATGCGACACTTCCTTGCTAGGAAATAGCGTTTCCAGATGTCTACGTATAGAAGCAATAGGGTACTAATGCTTCTTAGAACGAGACTTCACTTCTCATTTCTATGTTTCATGATAAGATATAATATTCATTGCGAAGTGTCATGTATACCTCGTATTCACTTCAAAACAATGTAAATGCGACACTTCGTTGCTAGGAAATCGCGTTTGCAGAAGTCTACGTATCAAAGCAATAATGTTCTAATGCTTCTTAATTCGCGATATTGCATCTCATTTCTATGTTTCGTGTTAACGTATAATATTCATCGTGGAGTGTTATGTATACCTCGCATTCACTTCAAAAGAATATAAATGCGACACTTCCTTGCTAGGAAATAACGTTTGCAGATGTCTACGTATCGAAGCAATAGAGTTCTAATGCTCCTTAAATAGCGTTGTCGCATCTCATTTCTTTGTATCATGATAAGATATAATATTCATTGCGAAGTGTCATGTAAACCTCGTATTCACTTCAAAAGAATGTAAATGCGACACTTCCTTGCTAGGAAATAGAGTTTGCAAATGTCTACGTATCGTGGCAGTAGAGTTCTAATGCTTCTCAAAGCGCGATATAGCATCTCATTTCTATGTGTCATTATAAGATATAATATTCATTGCGAAGTGTCACGTATTCCTCGCATACACTTCAAAAGAAGGTGAATGCGGCACTTCCTTGCTAGAAAGTAAAGTTTGCAGAAGTCTACGTATCGATACAATATATTCCTAATGCTTCTCAGAACGCGATATCGCATCACATATCTATGCTTCATGATAGGATATAATATTCATTGCGAAGTGTCATGTATACCTTGCACATACTTCAAATAAATGTAAATGCGACACTTCCTTGCTAGGACGTTGCGTTTGCAGATGTCTACGTATCGATGCAGTAGAGTTCTAATGCTTCTTATATCGCGATATCGCATCTCATTTCTATGTTCCATTATAAGATATAATATTCATTGCGAAGTGTTATGTATTCCACTTCTACACTTCAAATGAATGTAAATGCCACAGTTTCATGCTAGGAAATAGCGTTTGCAGACGTCTACGTATCGTAGCAGTAGATAACTAATGCTTCTTAAAACGCGATATCGCATCCCATTTTTATGTTTCATGTTAGCATATAATATTCATTGCGAAGTGTCATGTGTACCTCGTATTCACTTCAGATGAATGTAAATGCGACACTTCCTTGCTAGGAAATAGCGTTTGCAGATGTCTACGTATCGATGCAATAGATTTCTAGTGCTTCTTAAATCGCTATATCGCATCTCATTTCTATGTTTCATGATAAGATATAACATTCATTGTGCACTGTTATGTATACCTCGTATTCACTTCAAAAGAATGTAACTGCGACCCTTCCTTTCAAGGAAATTACGTTTCCAGATGTCTACGTATCGAAGCAATAGAGTTCTAATACTTCTTAAAACGCGATATAGACTGCCATTTCTATGTTTCATGATAAGATATAATACACATTGCGCAGTGGTATGTATACCTCGTATTCACTTCAAAAGAATGTAAATGCGACACTTCCTTGCTAGGACGTTGCGTTTGCAGATATCTACGTATCGAAGCAATAGAGTTGTAATGCTTCTTAAATCGCGATATCGCATCTCATTTCTATGTCGCATGATAAGAAATAATATCCATTACGAAGTGTTATGTATTCCTCGTCTACACTTCAAATGAATGTAAATGCGACACTTCCATTCTAGGAAATTACGTATCCAGATGTCTACGTATCGAAGCAATAGAGTTCTAATGCTTCTTAAATCCCGATATCGCATCTGATTTCTATGTTTCACGATAAGACATAACATTCATTGTGCAGTGTTATGTATACCTCGTATTCAGCTCAGAAGAATCTAATTGCGATACTTCCTTGCTAGGAAATAGGGTCTGCATATGTCTACGTATCGTAGCAATAGAGTTCTAATACTTCTTAAAACGCGATATCGCATCTCATTTCTATGTTTCATGATAAGATGTAATATTCATTGCGGGGTGTCATGTATACCTCGTATTCAATTCAAAAGAATGTAAATGCGACACTTCCTTGCTAGGAAGTAGCGTTTGCAGATGTCTACGTATCGAAGCAATAGATTTCTAATGCTACGTAAATCGCGATATCGCACCTCGTTTCTATGTTGCATGGTAAGATATAATATTCATTGTGGATTGTTATGTATACCTCGCATACACTTCAAATGAATGTAAATGCGACACTTCCTTGCTAGGAAATAGCGTTTGCAGACGTCTACATATCGAGGCAAAGGAGTTTTAATGCTTCTTATATCGCGATATCGCATCTCACTTCTACGTTTCATGGTAAGATATAATATTCATTGTGGACTGTTATGTATGCCTCGTTTTCACTTCAAACGAATGTAAATAGGACACTTCCATGCTAGGAAATAGCGTTTGCAGATGTCTACGTATCGAAGCATTAGAGTTTTAATGCTCCTTAAGTCGCGATATCGCTTCTCATTTCTTTGTTTCATGATAAGATATAATATTCATTGCGGAGTGTCATGTATACCTCGTATTCACTTCAACAGAATGTAAATTCGACACTTCCTTCCTAGGACATAGCGTTTGCAGAAGTCTACGTATCGTAGCAATAGAGTTCTAATGCTTCTTAAAACGCAATACCGCACGTCACTTCTATGTTTCATGATGATATAATATTCATTGCGATGTGTCATGTATACCTCGTATTCGCTTCAAAAGAATGTAGATAGGACACTTCCATGCTAGGAAATAGCGTTTGCAGATGTCCACGTATCGAAGCAATACAGTTTTAATGCTCCTTAAATCGCGATATCGCATCTCATTTGTTTGTTTCATGATAAGATATAATATTCATTGCGAAGTATCATGTATACCTCGTATTCAATTCAAAAGAATGTAAATGCGACACTTCCTTGCTAGTAAATAGCTTTTGCAGATCTCTACTTATCGTAGCAATAGAGTTCAAGTGCTTCTTAAAACGCAATACCGCACCTCACTTCTATGTTTCATGATGATGTAATATTCATTGCGAAGTGTAATGTAAACCTCGTATTCTCTTCATAAGAATGAAAATGCGACACTTCCATGCTAGGAAATAGCGTTTGCAGATGTCCACGTATCCATGCAATAGAGTTTTAATGCTCCTTAAGTCGCGATATCGCATCTCATTTGTTTGTTTCATGATGATATAGTATTCAGTGCGAAGTGTCATGTAAACCTCGTATTCTCTTCAAAAGAATGTAAATGCGACACTTCCTTGCAAGGAAATAGCTTTGCAGATGTCTACTTATCGTAGCAATAGAGTTCTAATGCTTCTTAAAACGCAATACCGCACTTCTCTTCTATGTTTCATGATGATATAATATTCAGTGCGAAGTGTCATGTAAACCTCGTATTCTCTTCAAAAGAATGTAAATGCGACACTTCCTTGCAAGGAAATAGCTTTGCAGATGTCTACTTATCGTAGCAATAGAGTTCTAATGCTTCTTAAAACGCAATACAGCACTTCTCTTCTATGTTTCATGATGATATAATATTCAGTGCGAAGTGTCATGTAAACCTCGTATTCCCTTCAAAAGAATGAAAATGCGACACTTCCTTGCTAGGAAATAGCGACTGCAGATGTCTACTTATCGTAGCAATAGAGTTCTAATGCTTCTTAAAACGCAATACCGCACCTCACTTCCATGTTCCATGATAAGATATAATATTCATTGCGAAGTGTCATGTATAACTCGTATTCACTTCAAAATAATGTAAATGCGACACTTCCTTGCTGGGAAATAGCGTTTCCAGATGTCTACGTATAGAAACAATAGGGTACTAATGCTTCTTAGAACGAGACTTCACTTCTCATTTCTATGTTTCATGATAAGATATAATATACATTGCGAAGTGTCATGTATACCTCGTATTCATTTCAAAAGAATGTAAATGCGATACTTCCTTGCTGGGAAATAGCGTTTCCAGATGTCTACGTATAGAAACAATAGGGTACTAACGCTTCTTAGAACGAGACTTCACTTCTCATTTCTATGTTTCATGATAAGATATAATATACATTGCGAAGAGTCATGTATACCTCGTATTCACTTCAAAAGAATGTAAATGCGATACTTCCTTGCTAGGAAATAGCGTTTCCAGATGTCTACATATAGAAACAATGGGGTTCTAATGCTTCTTAAAACGAGACTTCGCATCTCAGTTCTATGTTTCATGATAAGTTATAATATTCATTGCGAAGTGTCATGTATACCTCTTATTCACTTCAAAAGGACATAAATGCGCCACGTCCTTGCAAGGAAATAGCGTTTGCAGATGTCCACTTATCGTAGCAATAGAGTTCTAATGCTTCTTAAAACGCAATACAGCACCTCACTTCTATGTTTCATGATGATATAATATCCATTGCGAAGTGTCATGTAAACCTCGTATTCTCTTCAAAAGAATGAAAATGCGACACTTCCTTGCATAGAAATAGCGTTGGCAGATGTCTACTTATCGTAGCAGTAGAGTTCTAATGCTTCTTAAAACGCAATACCGCACCTCACTTCTATGCTTCATGATGATATAGTATTCAGTGCGAAGTGTCATGTAAACCTCGTATTCTCTTCAAAAGAATGTAAATGCGACACTTCCTTGCAAGGAAATAGCTTTGCAGATGTCTACTTATCGTAGCAATAGAGTTCTAATGCTTCTTAAAACGCAATACCGCACCTCACTTCCATGTTCCATGATAAGATATAATATTCATAGCGAAGTGTCATGTATAACTCGTATTCACTTCAAAATAATGTAAATGCGACACTTCCTTGCTGGGAAATAGCGTTCCCAGATGTCTACATATAGAAACAAAAGGGTACCAATGCTTCTAAGAACGAGACTTCGCTTCTCATATCTATGTTTCATGATAAGATATAATATTCATTGCGAAGTGTCATGTACACCTCGTATTCACTTCAAAAGAATGTAAATGCGACACTTCCTTGCTAGGAAATAGCGTTTGCAGACGTCTACATATCGAGGCAAAGGAGTTTTAATGCTTCTTATATCGCGATATCGCATCTCACTTCTACGTTTCATGGTAAGATATAATATTCATTGTGGACTGTTATGTATGCCTCGTTTTCACTTCAAACGAATGTAAATAGGACACTTCCATGCTAGGAAATAGCGTTTGCAGATGTCTACGTATCGAAGCAATAGAGTTTTAATGCTCCTTAAGTCGCGATATCGCTTCTCATTTCTTTGTTTCATGATAAGATATAATATTCATTGCGGAGTGTCATGTATACCTCGTATTCACTTCAACATAATGTAAATTCGACACTTCCTTCCTAGGACATAGCGTTTGCAGAAGTCTACGTATCGTAGCAATAGAGTTCTAATGCTTCTTAAAACGCAATACCGCACGTCACTTCTATGTTTCATGATGATATAATATTCATTGCGATGTGTCATGTATACCTCGTATTCGCTTCAAAAGAATGTAGATAGGACACTTCCATGCTAGGAAATAGCGTTTGCAGATGTCCACGTATCGAAGCAATACAGTTTTAATGCTCCTTAAATCGCGATATCGCATCTCATTTGTTTGTTTCATGATAAGATATAATATTCATTGCGAAGTATCATGTATACCTCGTATTCAATTCAAAAGAATGTAAATGCGACACTTCCTTGCTAGGAAATAGCGACTGCAGATGTCTACTTATCGTAGCAATAGAGTTCTAATGCTTCTTAAAACGCAATACCGCACCTCACTTCCATGTTCCATGATAAGATATAATATTCATTGCGAAGTGTCATGTATAACTCGTATTCACTTCAAAATAATGTAAATGCGACACTTCCTTGCTGGGAAATAGCGTTTCCAGATGTCTACGTATAGAAACAATAGGGTACTAATGCTTCTTAGAACGAGACTTCACTTCTCATTTCTATGTTTCATGATAAGATATAATATACATTGCGAAGTGTCATGTATACCTCGTATTCATTTCAAAGGAATGTAAATGCGATACTTCCTTGCTGGGAAATAGCGTTTCCAGATGTCTACGTATAGAAACAATAGGGTACTAACGCTTCTTAGAACGAGACTTCACTTCTCATTTCTATGTTTCATGATAAGATATAATATACATTGCGAAGAGTCATGTATACCTCGTATTCACTTCAAAAGAATGTAAATGCGATACTTCCTTGCTAGGAAATAGCGTTTCCAGATGTCTACATATAGAAACAATGGGGTTCTAATGCTTCTTAAAACGAGACTTCGCATCTCAGTTCTATGTTTCATGATAAGTTATAATATTCATTGCGAAGTGTCATGTATACCTCGTATTCACTTCAAAAGGAAATAAATGCGCCACGTCCTTGCAAGGAAATAGCGTTTGCAGATGTCCACTTATCGTAGCAGTAGAGTTCTAATGCTTCTTAAAACGCAATACCGCACCTCACTTCTATGCTTCATGATGATATAGTATTCAGTGCGAAGTGTCATGTAAACCTCGTATTCTCTTCAAAAGAATGTAAATGCGACACTTCCTTGCAAGGAAATAGCTTTGCAGATGTCTACTTATCGTAGCAATAGAGTTCTAATGCTTCTTAAAACGCAATACCGCACCTCACTTCCATGTTCCATGATAAGATATAATATTCATAGCGAAGTGTCATGTATAACTCGTATTCACTTCAAAATAATGTAAATGCGACACTTCCTTGCTGGGAAATAGCGTTCCCAGATGTCTACATATAGAAACAAAAGGGTACCAATGCTTCTAAGAACGAGACTTCGCTTCTCATATCTATGTTTCATGATAAGATATAATATTCATTGCGAAGTGTCATGTACACCTCGTATTCACTTCAAAAGAATGTAAATGCGACACTTCCTTGCTAGGAAATAGCGTTTCCAGATGTCTACGTATAGAAGCAATAGGGTACTAATGCTTCTTAGAACGAGACTTCACTTCTCATTTCTATGTTTCATGTTAAGATATAATATTCATTGCGAAGTGTCATGTATACCTCGTATTCACTTCAAAACAATGTAAATGCGACACTTCGTTGCTAGGAAATCGCGTTTGCAGAAGTCTACGTATCAAAGCAATAATGTTCTAATGCTTCTTAATTCGCGATATTGCATCTCATTTCTATGTTTCGTGTTAAGGTATAATATTCATCGTGGAGTGTTATGTATACCTCGCATTCACTTCAAAAGAATATAAATGCGACACTTCCTTGCTAGGAAATAACGTTTGCAGATGTCTACGTATCGAAGCAATAGAGTTCTAATGCTCCTTAAATAGCGTTGTCGCATCACATTTCTTTGTATCATGATAAGATATAATATTCATTGCGAAGTGTCATGTAAACCTCGTATTCACTTCAAAAGAATGTAAATGCGACACTTCCTTGCTAGGAAATAGAGTTTGCAGATGTCTACGTAACGTAGCAATAGGGATCTAACGCTTCTTAACACGCGATATCGCATCTCATTTCTATGTGTCATGATGAGATATAATATTCATTGCGAAGTGTCATGTATACCTCGTATTCACTTCAAAGAAATGTAAATGCAACATTTCCTTGCTAGGAAATAGCGTTTGCAGATGTCTACGTATCGAAGCAATAGAGTTTTAATGCTCCTTAAATCGCGATATCGCATCTCATTTCTATGTTTCGTGATAAGGTATAATATTCATTGCGAAGTGTCATGTATACCTCGTACTCACTTCAAAAGAATGCAAATGCGACACTTCCTCGCTAGGAAATAGCGCCTGCAGATGTCTACGTATCGTGGCAGTAGAGTTCTAATGCTTCTCAAAGCGCGATATAGCATCTCATTTCTATGTGTCATTATAAGATATAATATTCATTGCGAAGTGTCACGTATTCCTCGCATACACGTCAAAAGAAGGTGAATGCGGCACTTCCTTGCTAGAAAGTAAAGTTTGCAGATGTCTACATATCGATACAATACATTTCTAATGCTTCTCAGAACGCGATATCGCATCACATATCTATGCTTCATGATAGGATATAATATTCATTGCGAAGTGTCATGCATACCTTGCACATACTTCAAATAAATGTAAATGCGACACTTCCTTGCTAGGACGTTGCGTTTGCAGATGTCTACGTATCGATGCAGTAGAGTTCTAATGCTTCTTATATCGCGATATCGCATCTCATTTCTATGTTTCATTATAAGATATAATATTCATTGCGAAGTGTTATGTATTCCACATCTACACTTCAAATGAATGTAAATGCCACAGTTTCATGCTAGGAAATAGCGTTTGCAGACGTCTACGTATCGTAGCAGTAGATAACTAATGCTTCTTAAAACGCGATATCGCATCCCATTTTTATGTTTCATGTTAGCATATAATATTCATTGCGAAGTGTCATGTGTACCTCGTATTCACTTCAGATGAATGTAAATGCGACACTTCCTTGCTAGGAAATAGCGTTTGCAGATGTCTACGTATCGATGCAATAGATTTCTAGTGCTTCTTAAATCGCTATATCGCATCTCATTTCTATGTTTCATGATAAGATATAACATTCATTGTGCACTGTTATGTATACCTCGTATTCACTTCAAAAGAATGTAACTGCGACCCTTCCTTTCAAGGAAATTACGTTTCCAGATGTCTACGTATCGAAGCAATAGAGTTCTAATACTTCTTAAAACGCGATATAGACTGCCATTTCTATGTTTCATGATAAGATATAATACTCATTGCGCAGTGTTATGTATACCTCGTATTCACTTCAAAAGAATGTAAATGCGACACTTCCTTGCTAGGACGTTGCGTTTGCAGATATCTACGTATCGAAGCAATAGAGTTGTAATGCTTCTTAAATCGCGATTTCGCATCTCATTTCTATGTCGCATGATAAGAAATAATATCCATTACGAAGTGTTATGTATTCCTCGTCTACACTTCAAATGAATGTAAATGCGACACTTCCATTCTAGGAAATTACGTATCCAGATGTCTACGTATCGAAGCAATAGAGTTCTAATGCTTCTTAAATCCCGATATCGCATCTGATTTCTATGTTTCACGATAAGACATAACATTCATTGTGCAGTGTTATGTATACCTCGTATTCAGCTCAGAAGAATCTAATTGCGATACTTCCTTGCTAGGAAATAGGGTCTGCATATGTCTACGTATCGTAGCAATAGAATTCTAATACTTCTTAAAACGCGATATCGCATCTCATTTCTATGTTTCATGATAAGATGTAATATTCATTGCGGGGTGTCATGTATACCTCGTATTCAATTCAAAAGAATGTAAATGCGACACTTCCTTGCTAGGAAGTAGCGTTTGCAGATGTCTACGTATCGAAGCAATAGATTTCTAATGCTACGTAAATCGCGATATCGCACCTCGTTTCTATGTTGCATGGTAAGATATAATATTCATTGTGGATTGTTATGTATACCTCGCATACACTTCAAATGAATGTAAATGCGACACTTCCTTGCTAGGAAATAGCGTTTGCAGACGTCTACATATCGAGGCAAAGGAGTCTTAGTGCTTCTTATATCGCGATATCGCATCTCACTTCTACGTTTCATGGTAAGATATAATATTCATTGTGGACTGTTATGTATGCCTCGTTTTCACTTCAAACGAATGTAAATAGGACACTTCCATGCTAGGAAATAGCGTTTGCAGATGTCTACGTATCGAAGCAATAGAGTTTTAATGCTCCTTAAGTCGCGATATCGCTTCTCATTTCTTTGTTTCATGATAAGATATAATATTCATTGCGGAGTGTCATGTATACCTCGTATTCACTTCAACAGAATGTAAATTCGACACTTCCTTCCTAGGACATAGCGTTTGGAGAAGTCTACGTATCGTAGCAATAGAGTTCTAATGCTTCTTAAAACGCAATACCGCACGTCACTTCTATGTTTCATGATGATATAATATTCATTGCGATGTGTCATGTATACCTCGTATTCGCTTCAAAAGAATGTAGATAGGACACTTCCATGCTAGGAAATAGCGTTTGCAGATGTCCACGTATCGAAGCAATACAGTTTTAATGCTCCTTAAATCGCGATATCGCATCTCATTTGTTTGTTTCATGATAAGATATAATATTCATTGCGAAGTATCATGTATACCTCGTATTCACTTCAACAAAATGTAAATCCGACATTTCCTTCCTAGGAAATAGCGTTTGCAGATGTCTACGTATCGTAGCAATAGAGTTCTAATGCTTCTTAAAACGCAATACCGCACGTCACTTCTATGTTTCATGATGATATAATATTCATTGCGATGTGTCATGTATACCTCGTATTCGCTTCAAAAGAATGTAAATGCGGCACTTCCTTGCAAGGAAATAGCGTTCGCAGATGTCTACTTATCGTAGCAATAGAGTTCTAATGCTTCTTAGAACGCAATACCGCACCTCACTTCTATGTTTCATGATGTTATAATATTCATTGCGAAGTGTCATGTAAACCTCGTATTCTCTTCAAAAGAATGTAAGTGCGACACTTCCTTGCTAGGAAATAGAGTTTGCAGATGTCAACCTATCGTAGCAATAGAGTTCTAACCCTTCTTAAAATGCGATATAGCATCTCATTTCTATGTGTCCTGATGAGATATAATATTCATTGCGAAGTGTCATGTATACCTGGTATTCACTTCAAAAGAATGTAAATGCGACACTTCCCTGCTAGAAAATAGTGATTCCAGATGTCTACGTATCGTAGCAAAAGGGTTCTAACGTTTCTTAAAACGCGATATCGCATCTCATTTCTTTGTGACATGATGAGATATAATATTCATTGCGAAGTGTCATGTATACCTCGTATTCACTTCAGAAGAATGTAAATGCGACACTTCCTTGCTAGGAAATAGCGATTCTAGATGTATAAGTGTAGAAACAATAGAGTTCTAATGCTTCTTAAAACGAGACTTCGCAACTCATTTTTATGTTTCATGATAAGATATAATATTCATTGCGAAGTGTTATGTATACCTCGTATTCACTTCAAAAGAATGTAAATCCGACACTTCCTTCCTAGGAAATAGCCTTTGCAGATGTCTACGTATCGTAGAAATAGAGTTCTAATGCATCTTAAAACGCCATATCGCAACTCATTTCTATGTCTCATGACAAGATATAATATTCATTGAGAAAGTGTCATGTATACCTCGTATTCGCTTCAAAAGAATGTAAATGCGACACTTCCTTGCAAGGAAATAGGGTTTGCAGATGTCTACTTATCGTAGCAATAGAGTTCTAATGCTTCTTAAAACGCAATACCGCACCTCACTTCTATGTTTCATGATGTTATAATATTCATTGCGAAGTGCCATGTAAACCTCGTATTCTCTTCAAAAGAATGTGAATGCCACACTTCCTTGCTAGGAAATAGAGTTTGCAGATGTCTACGTATAGAAACAATGGAGTACTAATGCTTCTTAGAACGAGACTTCGCTCCTCATTTCTATGTTTCATGATAAGATATAATATTCATTGCGAAGTGTCATGTATACCTCGTATTCACTTCAAATTAATGTAAATGCGACACCTGCTTGCTAGGTAATAGCGTTTGCAGATGTCTACTTATCGAAGCAATAGAGTTTTAATGCTCCTTAAATCGCGATATCGCATCTCATTTCTTTGTTTCATGATGAGATATAATATTCATTGCGAAGTGACATGTATAACTCGTATTCAGTTCAAGAGAATGGAAATGCGACACTTCCTTGCTAGGAAATAGCGTTTCCAGATGTCTACGTATAGAAACAATAAGGTTCTAATGCTTCTTAAAATGCAATACCGCACCTCATTTCTATGTTTCATGATGATATAATATTCATTGCGAAGTGTCATGTAAACCTAGTATTCACTTCAAATGAATGTAAATGCGACACTTGCTTGCTAGGAAATAGCGTTTGCAGATGTCTACATATCGACGCAATAGAATTTTAATGCTCCTTAAATCGCGATATCGCATCTCATTTCTATGTCTCATGACAAGATATAATATTCATTGCGAAGTGTCATGTATACCTCGTATTCGCTTCAAAAGAATGTAAATGCGACACTTCCTTGCAAGGAAATAGCGTTTGCCGATGTCTACTTATCGTAGCAATAGAGTTCTAATGCTTCTTAAAACGCAAAACCGCACCTCACTTCTATGTTTCATGATGTTATAATATTCATTGCGAAGTGTCATGTAAACCTCGTATTCTCTTCAAAAGAATGTAAATGCGACACTTCCTTGCTAGGAAATACAGTTTGCAGATGTCAACGTATCGTAGCAATAGGGTGCTAATCGGGACGCCGCGCTGGGAGCCCCGGATCGTTCCGCGGGAGAGAAATAATGGAAACGTGGTTTTGGCGATCGGTAGGGGTGTGCGAGAAGAGCGAGGACGGGTGGCGCGGAAACTAATTATCTTCAGCTCGAACGAGATGAATAAATAACTACAGCCCTATGGCTGTGGTAAGTGAAATCGATGTTTCGATCGTATTCCCTTAAAGCTATTATTTTCTATTCCCAACGATTCACAATTAATATAGTACATAAAAACTGATCGATTGTTCAAAGGTTGTTCGTACATTTACACGTTCGTCGCATGTTCCTTTTGCATTCTCTTGTCCCAATCGAAGTTTTCTTATTAATCCACAAAGTATCTCTGACAACAGTCTCCGGGACGAAAAAGAAAAGGAACGAGACTGTCCGCAGGAGCGTTCTTATGACAGGGGCAGGGTTAAACGGATCCGTTGTGGTGCAGCACAGTAGCGATCGGGGACACGCGCGGTTGACGCAGCGACCGAGCCGGAAAGTTAACAAGGGCGGTCGCGTCGATCCTCGGAATTAATTAAAACCATCGTCGCGAGGGGGACGTGTATTTTTATCTGTCCCTGGTCTCGGCGACACATCTATCTCGAGGCAGCCGGACCACGCGCAAAGAGAGGAGTTCTGCTACCGCTACGGCTACCGCTACCGCAGCTTTATCTACCCTGCCAATCCTAATACGCGTCCGCTTATAACTTTTCCTGCGAACAAACGTCGAGGGAGACGCTCTGGTACTCGATCGAACGGCTGTCCTCGACAAATTGTCGCCGGTTCGCCGGAATATTTCTTGCGTCGCGTTTACTCGCGATCGAGTGGACGATAACGAAGTCGTTCCCCATCTTCCGAGGTTGCTTACCGTTGGAGTAACTCGTGGACGCGTCGACAAAAAGACTCGAGCGAACCTCGAACCGGAGGAACTATCGCGGAGCAGCCAAGCCGGCTGCTCCCTTCTATCGATCTCGACTTCTTCCGTTTCCTTCGCGATTCGACGATGCCCTCCTCGGACCATCCATTCCCTGCCGTCGTCCAACACTCTGAAACCGAATCCACGGAACGTCTCGCGAGCTGGTCGCGGCGGCAACGCATCAGCCACCGCGAACCGCGCTATTACCAGAACTCGTCGACGGTACCTGTCGCTAGTCGCTGCCCCTGCGTGGATCAGCGGGTCGAGAGAAAGAATCAGAGCGACGAGGACGCGGCTACGCGAGTATCAGCCACGAGACAGAGACGGAACGGCAGCCTGGACGGCGCAAAGGCTTCGACTCGCAAGCCGCACGTTCATTAATCTTGATCGGATCAGTCGAGATAGCGGCGAGCTGTTTCGGAAACCCTCCCCCACCAGGCGTTCTCATCAAGTCCCCTAGTACCATCGCCTCGACCTTCTCCTTCTCCTCCTCCCTTTCTTCTTCTTCTTCTTCTTCTTCTTCTTCTTCTTCTTCTTCTTCTTCAACTCCGGCTTTGCCTCCTCCGACGCGTCTCGAAGCTCCTTTTTCTTTCTGCCAACCCGAACTCTTTCCTGGACCCGCGTCTGCACACAGAGGGTTTCGGGGCGCAAGAAAACCCCCAGAACGGATCGGCACCGCAGTGCCGACGACGGCCAACCGTTTTAATTCCGGCTGGATCGACTGCCAATCCCCTTCCCTCGACCTCGCTCGTCCCACCAGCCACCCCTGACCCGGCTAGAGAGCCTTTATAATTCATTAAATTCCTTTTCCTCCTGTTGTCCGACCCTTTCGACGCGAACTCCGTGGATCGTGCGGCTCGCTGGTTCGCGTGTGCGTCGCTCCGTCGAGTGCAACGCGGGGGTGGCATTCTGTTTGGCGCAGCGTATATTTTTAGCGAGAACACCCGGGGTGAATTTTTGTAATGGACACTTCGAGAGCGTCTAGATTGTAGTTGGTAACGCGAGGGGACGAAATCGAGGCGTTCGAGACTGAGGATCGGCAACACAGATTGCAACGCGACGATTCCAATCGGGGAAACGTCGTTTCCAGCGAGCGAGCAAAGTGGAAGCAATTTTCTGTTGGAATATTAAAAAGTACCCCTGTCGCAGCGGTACCGTGGCGGGGCAAAAACCGTCCGCGGCAGCCAGCACAATGGCGGACAGCGGTGGCCAGTGGGTAGCCCCTTTAATTTCACCAGAATCGCCTGTCAATCCTCCTTCATACCTGCTCCTTATAATTCATTAAAATTCTTTTTGCTTGCCTGGAAACGTGACGGATCTTGTTTTCAATTTAGTAGAGCCCCGACTGCGACTACCATAATGCCCCGCATGAGCTACCCGCGGAATAGCAATGAGCCCCCTCGGCGGGCTGCGTGAGTCGCGATCGGGATTCCTGCGTAGAAACTCGTTTTCGGCCGCGGCGAATGAATTCCGAACGTCGCGACGGGGGAAATTGGAATTTTTGCACCACCGCACAACCCCCTTGATATTTTCTCCTCTTCCACCTGCTTTGAATAATATAATAACAACTGACCACGGGAGTTCCTCGACTACGGTGGATCTTGACCCTTTATTTGCTCGAGCCACGCGAGGTACGCTGTGTGTGTGTGTCAACGCGCGTTAAACACGGCGTACTCGTTACTTAACAAAGTTCAGTGCGCAAGATTAATGATTTTTCTTCGTTTTCGCCTGTTCTCACGAATTAATTTTGTCTTCCAGCAAATAGCGTGACTTTCGTATTTCACTGAAGGTCCCAGGAGGTCTGATTTATCTCTCATCGGTGAGAAAATGTTGATTTTTTTCGGGATCGTGGTGTGAAAATAAAAATGAACAGCGCAGTGAACGGTATCCATGTTTTTCGTGATATTCGACGACACGTTTTGCCAGTGGTTTACGCGAAATCCAGGGAGTGACCAGCGACCCTTGGTCCTCGAGCATCCCCTTCAACGTTGACCGAATTCGACATTAACACCCTTCGCGTAATTAATCCTGTAATTCCATTGACTCGTTTCCGGGACGAAGTGGGATCAGTATTAATCCTGTTCGTCAAGAATCGTGGCATTTTCTTACGCGAAACTTTTACACTCTATCGAGAGATTAACGTCGTCTTCGCCTTATAAAACAGTTGCTGGCTCTCGTCGGTTCTTCTGAAACAAGAAATGCTATAATATAATGCTTACGCTTTGGCGTGTTAAAAATCGGTAAAAACAACATCAGCCTTTGAAAGTCAGCCTTTGAGTTCGAAACGCGAGGTACGGCTCACTCCTCCTGTCTGTTTTGCGGTCCTTACGCGGTGATTGAATGTTAGCAAAGGCACGCAGCGCGATTCCTTTATCAATCAATAAGCCGTGACGACTCGGAATTAAATCGTTCGCCTTGATCGTGTTCGCAAAAACGATAATCCACCGGCGGTAAAGAGGGAAATCGAACGGCGAGGCGGCGAGCGATCATAGCGGAGCAACTCGTGACGCGCATAGAATCGCCATTTCAAGCTCCTCTTCACAGCTGCTCTCTTTTTTCCGTCCCACTGCTCTGCTCCCATTGTGACAGCCCCACTCGAGCGCAACGCGTGGACACGAGCTACGATTCTCCACAGGGTCCATTTCAAAAAACGTCTCAATCTCGACGCGCCATCGGCTCGACCAAAATCCTTGCCACTGGTTCTTTACAAAAATCGTCCTCAGCATCGCGTCCCCTTCAATTCCAATTCTAATCGAAATTAACCAAAGAATGCAGCGATTCAGCGGAGAAGTAACAGGAAATCTGGACTTGTAATACGAATACTGTAGCTTGTCGACGAAAATCGTGTTATACGAGATTTATCCGAGCCGACCGACTTAAGTAATGATCTCTTCTCGACGTCGACTCGAGTCACTTCTAGAGTTTCGCGTGTCTCAAAGAACACCGCGACATTTCGACCGATTTGTCCATTTTTCCGGGGCAGCGTCGCGCACCAAATTAATGACGCTTCCACGGGAAGGCCCGGACGAAATGAATTGGAGCCCCCGGTGCACGCATCCCTGTTTCTCACGGGTCCACGTCTATCCGGGACCGGAGGATTGACCCTTCGATACAATTAAAAGAAGGGTCCGCCCTGGACTATTTGGTCCTGCCTACAACAACATCCTGCCGCACTCGCCGACAGGGATTGGACGAGGAGAGGTCCTTTGACATTGGTCCACGGCCGAATTCCAGGGCCATTATTAACACCCCGCTGTTTTCCGCTCGCTCCGTCTCGGTTTTCATGGCTGCTTCGCGCGGAGGGTGAAGAAATATTTTTGTAGACCTCGAAAGTTCGAGTTCGGGTCTCGAAAATGTTTAGTTAACAGATATTAGAGTTGGATCGCGTGAATTGGAAATTATACGGGTGTTTATTTTCTCTGGAAAGGGTGAAGTATTAATTGATCCTTTGTAAAAATGTCTTGACGCGCAAAAGGATGAAAAAATAGTTTGGAAGTTTGATAAATATTATAGAATGCCAAGTTCAGTTGAACTGACACGATCACGAGGCACGTAATTGATCGACGGGCCGATGAAATTAGAATCGATTGGGTCGCGCCGATTAAAGCGTTAATTGGCCAAGGCGAAATTGTCAATTTCACCGTGTTACGTAAATAATGAGCGAGTCCGTAAACAAGCTCTGATAGACGCTTAAAACAAACCCTTAATTGAATTCACACTTAGTCATTCCGGCTCGCTCGGAAACCGGCGAGTCATCCGGCACTGATTTTTTCCCCTCTTCCTGTTTGCCCTCTTGTTTCGACCAATTTACTCCCGTATCGCGATTCCTGCCAATAAGCTTCGCCACCAAACGAGAAAACTTTTCCTCCCTTCGATATCTTAACCTGGACCCACGAGATATTAAAAACGTAGACGAACATATCAGGTTATCGACGCTTTTAATTTTAATAAATCCTTTCTTTTGTTGCGTTAAATGCGAGGCTGGTACACGTCAAACAGCTGTTACACTGTGATTTTGCGTATGTTATATTCCAGAGAGCGTTATCGAAGCCGCTATTCCTCGTCCCCGTGCCGTTACATTATTCATGTTTAATATCATCAAGTATTTCATCCCCCTCGGACGAAAGGCTGGTAGCCATCGCTGACGGCCAAGCTAATATCGCCAACATGGTCGCTTCTGTCGCTAGGAGAATATCGCGAACAGTCGAAAATATAGCGCTAACATCGAAGAACATATTTTTGCAGAAGTAATAAAATTCTCTGCGCGATAAGTGGTAGGTCTGAAAGAGAAACGTCTGTTCGTAGAACCCGTAATCTGTTCTGAAATCAACTATGGTACATTAAGAAGACAAATACGAAGCACATTACCTAGCGACGATTAAGTTAGACGCCGGTTAAATTATAGTATCGTGTACAGAGGCGCATTGTACGCTCTGTTCGCGTAAGTGGTGTTATTCGGAACTGTAGTACCGCCTTAATTTGCCTAATTACCTGTTTAAATAATCGTTAGCACCTTCTACTTCATCAATCGTTACGGGAACAGTGATAATCTGCGCCATCAGCTAATTATCACCCTCTCGCTACTCGTACCTACACATTACTGCCATAATGTAATGCCGCTAATAAGGAAACCACCGCGTTACACGGACTGATTCTTCCACAAACGTTTCTTCTTTAAACGAAAATAGATTGCTCGAGTGTTACCATTCCATAGAATGAAAAATTAATATCACTCTCAATTTTACCACCCTTAATGCACACGCAGAAACCAACAATAAGAACCTAAAATCCACTCCAAATAATCGCAATTGGAAAACGTATACTTGTGAACTTCCGTACCTCCACTTTTTTGCTCTCAGCCCTCCACGTTCCGTCCCGTGTCCTCAATTTCCTCACCGTCTCCCACCTCCGTATCCAACAGCGATGATCGCGCTCGTTTGGGCAACGCTCACGCGAGCGTTACGGTCCGCAGGCCCGCAGAAACAGCCGGGAGCTTTTAATCCAGGGTGTGTCGAAGAAAACGTGGAGATAGAGACGGGAGGAAGGGCGGGAACAGGGGCGAGCAGCGCTGTCAGCGTCGCGGCGTCGCCAGGGACGCGACGCCATCCCCGTATCCCATCAGGCTCGCCCTCGTTCCCCGTCCCCGCTTCTTCGCAAAGGGGTTGATGGTGGCTCCGGATCATTCACGGCCGCCGAACGCCGACAATACGCCGGAAATTTCATCGAAACGCTCGCAACCCCGTTGATTTCCGCGGGGAGCACTCGCCCTGGCTCTGTCTCCGTCCCGTCTGGCCACCCTCGCCGCTCCCGCGTACTTTCTCGATGATCGCCTCGGCCTCTGGCCACCCTGTCGAACCGTTGAATTATTTTTCGAAAGCTAGCTCTGGCCAGCGTGACGTTACTACGATGAGAACCATCAAAGGGGTAGTTTGTTCTTCTGGGTTTTTGGAGGTTTTCGAAAAGATTTCAAAGGGGTAAGCGTGAATTTTTGTTAGTCCACTCTGTGTAAATGATTTTAATGTAAGTCTGAGGAATATGGAGATTGTACATGGATGGAAAATTGGTTATGAAAGTTGAAACTTTGGGAATGAATGAGAGAGTAGATAATATGGCGACGTCGAGGAAGCTGGCAGCCATATTGAAACGCCATTCGCTTGGAAACGTCCCTCTGTTGAGTTTACTAAATGATCACCGAATTTTACATAATTTACGTACATACTTAATTACATTCTAACAGAAGAAAAATTATTTCGTTCAGTTAGCAGAGGGTCACACGCGAAAGTCAGTTCGAGACGAGGTTAAATATGATTGCGATTATTAAGATCGACGGCGATCGGATATTGAAGGAAACCGGGACCACGGGAAGATATCGATAAGTGATTTAGATAAGCGTGAAGCGAATGGATAGAGTCAAAGTCATCGTGCTTGGAACAGGCACTGACTGATTTCTTCCTCGCTCTTGCGACTTCTTAATTTCCAGCGAATCCTGGCTTGGACAGGTTCGTTTAACTCTAGGGACACGTAACATTCGATAAACCGGCGAAGAAAATTCCGAAACCTTTCATAACGTGCCGCGCCTCGCCAACTTCTAAAGAAGAACCTTATCCTTTCTGAGCAGCGTAGGAACACGTAGGAAATAGAATCACTTGAAACTTGAAATTATTCGAAAACTTGAGCAACGTCGTTCGATAAACGAAAGAAAAGGGATCAGAATTTCCTCTGCAACGAAACTGCCAACCCCTTCGCGATTCACCCCCACGCGAGAGCTACTTCGCGAACTTTCAGAAAGGAAGCTAGTCAACTTCGTCCTCGAGAAGCCGCCCAGCGCCCATTAGACTCGAATCGCCTCCCACGAAAGAATTATTCAAATCTCACCCCCTTCCTTCCACCCGGTGACCTCGTTGGTTCGCCAGCCAAGAGGGAATCTTCTTTAAAAAGCAGCGAAAACCAGATGGAGGCGGTGTAGAAAATACCGGGTGGATAATCAGCGTTGGCCACGGAAGGGAGAAGGAAGAAAGGTGGCAGACAGTCGGATTGCGAGCAAAGGGCGCAAGAGAGAGAGAGAGAGAGAGAGGTGGGCCGGTTGCAGCAGCGGCGGCAACGGCGGCGGCGACGTCAGCGGCAGCAGCAGGGGTTGCTGAAACAGAAAACGATACCGGAGGGAAGAGAAAACGCGGTGGCCGTGCCAGGGAAGAGCGTAGTCGACGCGAGGCGGGAGAGGGAAAAGAGTGAGGGGTGGCGGTGTACGGTGCATGGCTCTACGTCGCGATCATTAATCACATTCTCGTGTCACGGCTAGCACCGCGCCGGCAGGGGTACCATAGTAAGGGTATACGCTAGTGGTATGAGACTACTAAAGGGAGGACCAGGATGCTGCCGCTCTTCTGATCATGAACACCGTGGCTGGGCTCCTCCGCCAGAACGACGACGTTACGGTTACCGTTATCGTGCACCCCGAGAACTTCGATCCACTTCCAACTATCGTTGCAATCGTGATGAGCACGATGGAAGGAACCATCTGAACGAGTCGACAATCGAGGATTTCAAGAATATTTAGCTACCTCGATAGTTTTACTTTGTAAAGAAAAATTCAAGAGTTTGCTACTTTATTTCAGCGAGAGATATTCGAGACAATGATACGCTTCGATGCGTCTTGATTACTTTCTTGGTTTTTCCGAACGTTCTAATGGCGGTGGTATTAAGGCGCGAAAGAATGGCGGAGGACGATGCTGATTTATTGGTAGCACTCGGCAGCGACGTTGAAAGGGATTGTTGACGATATTACGAATCTTAAACGGGAAGTTATCTAACAAGAATCAAGATAGGGAAATACGACTATCCATCCTCACCTCGTTCAGGAAGCTCCTATCTCTTCCTAAGAGGTTCCCGCTCGCTGGTGATGATTGACAACTTCTTGAACTGGATTCAGATTACCATACCCTTCTACGAGGAACGCTCGGGGTATTTCGATGTAAATACATGCGGCTCCTCGATCTGAAATGAGGAATCGGTGAGAGCCGATCGTCCATTCATACCAGTTACCGTTATCATTGTTGTGTTAGGGCGATCACCGCGTCCGGATGTTCCATAAATTATATTCATGCTTCAATTAACAAAATTACATCTCAACGTTATATTTTTAATCGAAAAAATCTCGACAGAAGGGTCTGTTTTATCTAAAATCGTCAATTTCTACCGAAAAGTGCAACTGTCGATCTTCTCCCCGACTCGATCGGTTCACTTCGAGTTCCAAGAACATCGACCACAGGCCAGGCGTGTCTTTCTATCGGCAATTTACGTACAAAGAGAAAGTGCCGTGGCGTGGATTTCCCATCGAATCCACCCTTTTGGGAAACTGGCACACGTCGAGAGAACGGCCTGGGGAACCTTTCAGCGATCCTCCTCAGCTCTGACCGCATCAAAACAATGTCGACCGGCGCATTGTTTCGCCTTTAACCCTTTCGGCCGGCTCCGGGTCGAGGATGATCATAAATAAGTCGCGCTCCCGCCACGAGAGGATTTATCCGCACGTGCAGGTACTCTGCTAATTGCCGTGACGGGACTGGACAGCCGATAGAAATAGTTTCCGTCGTTCGCTATTAACGTGCAACTCTTCCATCGGCTGTTTTCCACCTTCCCTTCGAAGCACGCGATATCTCTTTGATGAGGAATTACCCTGAATTTATAAACTTCGGGTTGAAAAAGATATTGTTGGTAGGAATAGCCTGGTAATTAATAACTCGGCCCTGGAAGGGTTAATTGTTACCTTCGTCAACATACATTTAAATATAAATCAAACGCAGAGTTCACACTGCGAGAGCACAAACTCCGCGCTGTTAATCCTCATCCGAGCTGTACAAACAGTGTCCACATCGTCCACTTTATCATCGCACGCGGTACAGAAGATAGCAAGGGCCAACGCAATCAATATCACCTCCCTTCCGGCTGAACGCAAAACCGAGCCAGTAAAATTCGCTTGAAAAACCGTGCTATCGCGGCATCGAAACCTGGCCCGGCTTTCACGCGCTCCGGATCCGCTTATCATTCGCCTTTTCGTGAACGTGTTCCACGTCCTTTTTCTCTTCTTTTTCTCTCCTTTTCTTTTCCAGGACGACCGTGAACGCGTTCGCCACGGGCTGACGCCCGTCTACGACGCCCGCCGCCAGCACCCGCCTTGGGAACGCCGGACACAGATGCTCCGGATCGCGATAAGCCGGTGCACCGAGGATAATGACGACGCGATGGGAAGTAGGTCGGCTAATTTTGAAACCAACCACAGTGGTAAGCGTGTTTAAAGGGAAGAACTTTTACGCTGGCAATTACGACGAATCGGTGAGCCTGGCTGGGTAGATAAGTTCGCTGCGAGCAGCGATGTTGATTTCGTTAGACGATTAAGGGGTGAAGGGAGTTTCGGTGTTCCTGTGTAGATTTAAGATTACAACAGTTGGTAGGCTGCTTTTTAGTGGTAGTTTCTTGGCTTAGGGGTAAGTTCGAGTTAGCATCGTGCTGTCATCTAGTGGCCTTCTGCGTTGGTTGATTTGACCATGGGTTGCGTTGTTTTGCCAAAAACATTTGCTAGTCAGTATATTTTCTTAATTTCTAATACTGCAAAATGTAAATCGATGGAATTTCTCGTCGAGTTGATATTAGATCTTTTATGATAAAAAGCTTGGTGAAATTTGCGAATTTTTCTGGTAGTAAAGTGTTTTCGAAACATTTCTTTAGCTGATAAAGTCGGAATCTGCGATCGATACGTCGATGTGCAGGTCTCTTCCGTATCGACGAAGAGATATAAGGTAACAGTTTCGTTAATTTCCAATAGGGGACAAGTTCCAAATTGATAGACTGCCAAATGAAATGGTGTCGCTTAACTTGATACTACGTGTTCGCATTAATCAATTTGCGAAAGATATAATTTTTTATTATAATTACTATTGCAGAATTTCTTACTATTCAATTATTTCTTATGCGATTTAAAATCTCTAGGAATGGGGTGAGTAAAGTAATCGAAGCAATTTCTCCTTCAATTTCATACAGATTTATTTTTACATTATATCCGTATACATAAACACGTGTTAATTCTTAATTATATAACGTTAACATCAAACACATCAACATGTGTTATTCATTAACAAATTACAGCATAAATTATCTACATACAGAACCCTTAAAAGTACAGCTATATTAAACGCTCGAAGCCTATCGACAACGCAGCCTATTCTATCGACAAACACATCAATCGCCAATATATTCTCAACAATCTAACGCAGAAAACATCGTATCGCTTTAAACGCGCTATACATTGCTCGCAGACGCACACAGCTGGTTGGCTCTAAAACTAAACGCCCTCCAATGGACGCCGATTCTCTCGAATGCGCCGCCATGCATTGCAATCTAGAGTCGCGTGGCATGTCATCCGTAAGATACCTGTAGAGACGAGCTTCTGATATTTACAATTCTACAAAAGCCCGGATCTACAGGGTAGATCACGAATGTGCCTATCTTATGCAACCACTCGCATCAGCCGTCGAATCTTCAGTAGCGAGAGATCTGCAACACACAAGCTCAATTTTATTTCCATCGAGCCACGGAGCTGGTGGGCGAGTTAAGGACGAGTCGACGGGCTCGGTGGTCTCCCTCGTCGTCGAATTACGCTCTGCAAAATTCTGCCGCGCGTCCACCACGGTCATTAAATCCCGTTCAACGCGGCGGGGAAGAATTATCCCCGAATTTGAATACAATTAGAGCAACGACGGAGCGGCTCGATGGTAATCGCGAATTAATCGCGCGATGCCGATTGGAAAATGATCGAGCTGGGAACAACGCGAATGAATAATGAGCATGACCGTATAAAGCCAACGGGGATTAGAAATTTCATTCCGTCCGGTGAACCACGTACGTGACGCCGGAAAACCACCGCTAAAACCGGACGTGATCTCGCATGCACATCCGGAATACGGCTGGAGGAAGTCGTGAATTAATACGATTCCCTGAGCGCGCGATACCATTGCGTCTCGATGATTTTAAACGGTCAATTTCGTGGACTCCATTGCGTCGCGTTGTTGCGTTCAACGCGTCCGCGTTCGATCGTAGAGAAGTGTGACATAGCGATTGCAAACGTGGACGTTTAATAGAGGGCCAATAGTCGTGTGTCCTCTTCTGTTAATTCCAGTAGCACTAGATTTACGAGATCGTTAAACAGAGATCGGATAGAGTGCAATTTTCTGGAAAATCTTCACGCGACACGAAGAACAGCAAGATCTCGCATGCTTTTTAAACCGATCGACCATCGCGAATCGCACGTACGTACGTGCAACAGGCGGAAGAAAGAGTGGTTCCATGCAGAGAGCACACTTGGCTGGATCGACGAAGAAAGTACACCAGACGAGAGGTACGTACTCGATTTCACGGAATTCCAATGGGTGAGAATGGCGCGGGCGCGCGCCTCCGCGTCCACGGAATCGAGGTCAAACTATCGACATGCCAGGAATACGATTAGAAAAGTGAAACGAACGAAGACCACCGGCGATCACCATCGAAAACGTTCGACGGAATCCATACCCTCGCATCGGTATTGGTACATGCACGTGCACACGAGAAACTCTCTCTCTCTCTCTCTCTCTCTCTCTCTCTCTCTCTCTCTCTCTCTCTCTATCTCTCTCTACGAACCCACCAACTAATCGCACTACAGGAAGTCATGCGGGGGACACGGAGGAATGCCGCGTAGAGCTGGCGACGAGCCTCGAATTCGAAGCGTCGTAGACGCGCACACGATCGTCCCCCGAAAAAGAAGCGACGAACAAGACCCGCGGGAAGGAAAAACGGTACTATCTACGGTGAACTCACATCCCCTGGCAGCCGCGCGTGCACATGCATCTCCGTTCGTCGAGCGCGTGGATCGACGCGCGTGCACGTCCTCCTCCTCGGTGGCCGCGTCCAAGAGTCCTCGACGACGGTCACAATTGCGGCGCGGCGGAACCGCGCTCCACCGCGGCAGGGCGCGCGGAAAGCGTGGAAAGCGCGGGCCAACGCCCTTTCAAACGAAACGCGAGGGACGACTGTCCTTTTTGGCCGAGACGCCATCTTGGATCGGTCGAGGACAGACGCGCTTCACGTCGCTCCGTAGTAATTTCGTGTTTTCGGTGTAAAATCCGTCAGGAAATTATAAACGAGTGTTTCTAAGTGGTTATCTAGTGGTTGTGAACGATCAGTGATATTAATTTCAGTGAAATTCAGTGCCTGTGAATAGAAAAAGTGGAAAAATCGGTGTCGGACGCTCCCGGCGCGTCGATCGACCCACGCCAACTTTTCGCAGCCTGAAGCACGGAACCGCCTGACGTCCCAGCCAATATTTATATACCAAAAGAAGCGGAACAACGCCGGCTACAATTTGGTGTAAACAGATCAGAGATCCAGTGCAAGACAGCAAAGGTAAGTTCACTTTTCTGATCCAGTAAGTGACAGGTTAGGCGGCCATATTGGACGCCATCTTGGCCGCCATCTTGGACGCGTCAACTACGCCAACGCCACCACGCGGAGTGTGGAAATAGTGACCACGCACGGGAAATCAACAATGGAAGGAGATACATCAGATACGGAAAGGGATTTAACAATTGAAAAATATAACAAGAAGGGAAAACATGTGCGGAAAAGAAGACTCCCCTCGGAAACGGAGACGGACATAGAACGACTGCAAAAGAGGAACGAGAAGGACGGCCAACGAGGAAAAAAGGCAGCCGCAGTGGAATTGCACGGAGATGTCAACAAGGAAAGCGACCGGGAAATGGAAACGGACAACCCCCCCAGCGGAACTATCCACAGCATCAAGGTCAAAGCAGAGGAAATACAGCAGAAGATAATTAACCACCTCACCAACCCGGACAACGGAATCAAACAGGGCACCACCAGATACCTGTTAAATAAAATAGGAAATCTACAGAACCTACTGCAGGAATCACTGCTGATGAACAGCAGACTTGAAGGCCAACTAGAAGCCCTGAAGTGGGAAAATAGGAAGCAAAGGAAGGACTTCGTCGCCGACGAAAGAAAAGCGATGGCAGCAGCCGCAACCCAGCCGCAGAAAATGACGTATGCGGAACGACTCGGAATTAAGTCGAAAGTTGCGGAACTTTCTAACCTCAAGCAGGACCCTCCAAAAGTCGTCCTTGTACGACCAACGGATACATCAAAATACACAAACAGCGAAGAAACAAAACAGGCCTTGATAAAGCTGATCTCGCCAAAAGAAGACAACCTACACGTGAAAAACCTCAGGAAAGTGCAAGGAAATGCTGTAATCGTCGAAACAGCTAAATTGAGTAATGTGCAGACATTAATTAAAAACGAGAAACTCAAAACGGCAGGCTTACTAGTTGACGTACCCACAAAAAGGAGTCCACGCGTCATAATATATGGCGCACCGAGAATTGAAGACGATAAAGAAACGCTGCAGACCATCATCGACCAGAACTTCAACGACCAGGAAAAGAAGAAATACTCGCACCAAACCAAAGTCGCGTTTAAAACAGGAAACAAGAATAATAAAAACAGCTGCAACATCGTATTAGAGACATCAAAAGAAGTGAGAGAACTACTCATAAAAAAGGAACGACTGTATATCATGTGGCAGTGTTGCAAAGTTCAAGACTACGTCGTAGCCACGCGGTGTTATAAGTGTCAAGGACACGGCCACACAACCAAACACTGCAGAAGTGAAATCGACATCTGTGGTCACTGTGCACTGGCAGGCCATACCTTTAAAAACTGTCCGAACAAGAACAAGCCAGTAACATGCGTGAACTGCAAGAAGGCAGGAAAAACACACAACCACAGCGTCACCGACAAAGACTGCCCCTCACATATTACTGCCATAAATCAAGTACTCTCAAGAACTGACTATGGACAGTAGAACAAACCAAAACAAAAACAGGATTAGAATATTGCAACTAAACATGAGGAATACACAAGTAGTAAATTTGGAAACCAGCAAACTCATGAACCAAAAGAATATAGATATTCTCCTAATGCAAGAACCCTACAACCCGAAAGGGAAACACATTGGATTCAATAGTAACACAACCATCATAACTGGAGAAAACCAAAATCACGCCGTCCAGGCATCCATAGCCGTAAGAAGAAACAGACTTACAGTATTAAAAATTGCGCATCTAAGTAACGAACATTGTGTCTGTATCGAAATCACCAGTGAATTAGGACGGATATATATCGTGAACATGTACTTTCAGTTTTCCCACGAAATCGAGATATATCTAGAGCAGTTGCAAACAATACTTACACAGCTAAAAGGAGAAAAAGTTATAATAGCAGCAGATGCAAACGCCAAATCACCACTTTGGCACAGTAACATAACGGACGAACGAGGAGAAAAACTCGAGCAACTAATAGCACGGAATAACCTCATTGTTATAAATGAACCAAGAAACCCACCAACATATTCATCACCAACAGGCAGCTCAAATATAGATATAACGTTAGTAACATACCCAGCAGCACGGCTAATGGAGACCTGGATGGTAAAGGAGAACTGGACAAGCAGCGACCACAATGCAATAATATACAGCCTGACAAATGAAGCAAACACAGACAACACAGCGACGATCACAAGAACACCGAGATTCCGGATAAACAAAGTTAATTGGAGAAAGTTCCACGAAACATTAATAGTAGAAAAACAGGAAACTCTGCAGAACTGGAATAACAATATAGAAGAAGATATAGAAGAAGCCGCACGATCAATACATGCCTGCATTATAAATACCTGCAATAAAACCCTCGGACACAGGAAAACACGCACTGTAACTGTACCATGGTGGACTGGAGCCCTAACAGAACTGAAGAAACAAACACACAAAAAACGGAAAATACTTCAACAAACAAAAGACACCGAGAAAAGAGCAAAAGCAAAAGGAGAATACCATTCAATAAGAAATAGATACATAACAGAAATCCGAAAAGCTAAGAAGGAGAGCTGGGAAAAATATGTCACGAACAAAGGAAACGCCAAACCCTGGGGAACAGTTTATAAATTATGCATGCAGAAAATCACACCGGAACGGGCCTTGGCGACATGCGAAACCGGAACTGGACACACACTAACATGGAATGATACAGCCAGCAAATTTCTACAGTTCTTAGTACCCGACGACAACGACGACACCACAGATTCACAAAGAGAAATAAGGTCCGCAATTCAAGAAGCTCCGAACACCGAGAACACAGAGAATTTTACAAACTGTGAAATAGCCACCGCAATAAGAAGCCTTAGGAACAAAAAAGCGCCAGGAATAGATAGAATAGAAGTCGAAATACTGAAAGCCTCATACAGCTCACTAGAACAAGAATTCAACGAACTCTTCAATGCCTGTCTCAAACATGGTTACTTCCCGAAAATCTGGAAGATAGGGAACATTCGTGCTATCTTAAAGGACCCTGAAAAGGACGAAGCAAACCCAAAATCGTACCGACCGATCTGTCTGCTCCCAGTGATTGGCAAGGCGTTAGAGAAACTACTAGTACGAAAGCTAACCCCAACTTTTCAAAAAGAAGACTTCGCATGGGAACGCCAATATGGATTCACAACAGGAAAATCAACCGAGGACGCAATAGTACAGATGCGAGAACTAGTTTCCAGGAGCAACAAGAAATATGTACTGGCCATCTTATTCGACATCGCAGGTGCCTTTGACAACGTTTGGTGGCCAAGTATTTTACACAAACTAAAGGAGCGGCAATGTCCGAAAAACATCTACCGGACGATAGCAAACTACTTGCAAGACCGCAGTGTAAAATTCCGAGGAGAAACCCAGGAAACAACAAAGGACGTGACGAAAGGCTGCCCGCAAGGATCTATCCTAGGCCCGCACCTATGGAAACTAGTTTTTGACGATATCCTCAGATTGCTAAGAATTTCAGGAATAGAGGCGGTAGCATACGCTGACGACCTCCTAGTACTAATATCCGGAAACAGCCGACTAGAGTTAGAAAAACAAGGACAAGCAACAATAGAACTTATCGAACACTGGTGCAAAAACGAAAAACTACAATTATCAGTATCTAAAACGGAAATGACACTGTTCAAAGGTATACTCGACCCCAAAAGACCACCAACAATAAAAATCGGAAACAAACAGATAACGTACAAAGAAACGGTAAAATATCTCGGAATCCATTTTGATAGAGGCTTATATCTACGAACCCACGTCGAAAAGCTGAAAAGTAAGTGCGAGAAGAAATTCAACGCACTTGCCAGAATAGCAAAGAGAGACTGGGGATTAAATTACAAGTGTCTAAAAGTATTATACAGGGGAGTTTTCGTACCCATAGTTACATACGCGTCTGCAGCCTGGAGCGACAGATTAACAAAAGGAAACACGGAAAAATTACACGCAGCCCAGAGAAACGCCCTACTACGAATAACAAAAGCATACAGGACAACATCAACAGCCGCTCTAAACGTTATAGCAGGAGAAATGCCAATAGATCTGACGATACAACGCGCAACATATAAATACAAAATCAGGAAAGGAATATCATTCCAAATAGAACAATACACACACACCAGCAGCAGCGAAGCTGAAACAACGATAAACAAAATAGAAACATATCTACTGACATTATGGCAACAACGATGGGACGATTCCGATACAGGTAGACACACGTACAGTCTGCTGCCTGACGTGCGGAGCAGAATGGATATGAACTGGCTGTATCTAAATCACTACATCGTCCAATTCATATCAGGACACGGCGACTTCGCGCAATACTTGTTCAAGTCAAAAATATCAACAAACAAGTATTGTGACTGCGGTACAGAAGAAACACCGGTACACACCATTTTCCACTGCAGACTACATGAGTCAGAAAGAGAACAACTGCATATTAAGTACAGAGAACAACAGAACAATTGGCCGCCAGAGACATCAGGAATTTTGAACCAGCACACCTACAAGGAATTGGTACAAACAACAGAAGAAATCTTGAAGAAAAAAGAAAAGCACTGGACCCGACGACCGAAGAGAAGAAGAGACAGGGCATAGGAGAGACAAGAGACGACAACGCAGAAGTAACAGGAACAACACGCACAACTCACAGCTACCCCGCGGGTATCGCTTTCATTCACGACAGCGATATGGTAGCGTGATTACTTGCACTAACATCGTGCAAGCCCGTATGAGACTGAGCCTTCAGCTAGCGACTCGCCTCCCCGTGGCCCCCGCTGGAAACGTTTCGCCCGTAACATTACGTTCCGGGCCAAACGGCTAAGTAGTCGCTTCCCGAAAGGGACAGTCTACTCTTCTGATGATCCTTAGATGGTGAAGAAGGGGTTTTTTCGAGTCCGCCGCTCATAACATCTACGAGCGTGACCCTTCGCAGTGGATAAACGCAACCTTCCACCTGCCGATATAGGCGAAAGCCTCGGTGCGGCAGAGCTGACGCATGCGTCGAACAAAGCTCAAATACGACGAACTGTCCTTTTTGGCCACGAGCGGAGAAGGCATACGGCGACAAGCGCGAATCCTCGAGTCGCGGGGCGTCTCTCCCACGGCTGCCCGGCCGAAGCCAGGCGCATCCCCCGGATTCTGCGATGATTGGACCGCGCGCACCCTCCCCACCACTCCTGTCGAGGGGGATGCCACCGCACAGGGCCGTCGTCGGCGAGCCAGGTGCCACCGGCAGCCAGCCCTCTCCAAATCAGTATTGATATCGCATTATTCGACGCGCGCCAACGCACGCGTTCCCTATTTTCTTCGCTCGTTCCTTTTCCTTTTCTTCTTCGTTTTTCTTCTTCGTTCCTTCCCTCGGTTATGACGGGGTTGTCGCTGTATTAGTGGCTAGGGGTATCGAGGGTGCGTGGAGATCGTCCGGGGTATGAGGCGGGATATCCGTGGGTGGGGGTAATTGGTTCGGTTCGGGGAGATGATGAGTTGATTGTCGAGAGTAAAGGGGACAAATGAGGCTTGAAATATAATGGATAATGTTGGCCAGCGTTTTTCGTCAGGTAAAAAGTGAGGCGCTCACTGTTTTCAGAACGATCCGTTTTATGTACCCGTGGACAGAAACTATTTCTACCGCTGCTACGTGTTATCTGTCTGTTGTAGTAACGTAGAGTTCTGCGAACGATAGAGCGAAGAGGATAATATGTAGCATCGACCGCTTCATTATCGCGACGCTCGCATAAAAGAAACGAATTCGTAGCAGTCGAGTGCCGCGTCTCATGTAAATGAAGATCGAGCGATGTATAAATTAGCAATTAAGAGTCGAGTCGGTATCGCCTGGTTGTGTATCGAGCGACAGGGTGTATCAGCGATTAGGTGTACGGAATTTCTCTTATGAAATTCTTGCGCAGAAATTCATGCATTATTCAGACGGTGCGACGGAGAGGGAGGTTCGCGCGGCTCTGTACTCGAAGGAAGCGCGACACGAACAATTTCATCGTTTACATGACGAATCGACGTCGAACTACACCCGTACGTCATCGAGATTGCCGAATGATCTAGCACCCTTCAGCTCGAGCGCTTACTCGTCTGTCCGCGAGATCGGAACACCGCTCCGTCGCTTCGATCCTTAACGTTACACGTCTCTCCTGGGGAAACTAAAAGAGTCTAGGAAACAGAGACAAGGTGAACGAAAATAATCGACACCATATGTGGGATAGCAAAGAGACAGAAGAGAAATTCGTGCGGCATTCATCCGATACGTTAACACCGGTGGCTACAGCCCTGACGTCGTTCCAGCTCGGTCGACATCGTGCAGTCTCGGGCACCGAATCCCTGTCAACCGGATCGCGGACGAAAGGGAGAGGGTAAAAGGCAGGGGCCACCCTTCGTCTCATCATCTTTTCGCGCTCATAGCCGGGCATATCTGCTCGGAGCCAGGCCTTTGCTCTCCTCTCCTCGAGGAATCGCCTGGAAAAGCTCCGTTTTCCCTCGAACCTCACCCTCGTGTCGCCACCCCCTGTTTTCTCCCCCTCTCACTCTCTCTCTCGCGAAGTCTCCCAATGACGTAGCCAGAGCCTCGTTCCTTCTCCGTTCTGGAGCGACGTATTGATCGTCTCTCCGCTCTCCTGAAGCCTGTGCCGGAGGAGCCTGACACACGCCGCGGAGGAAAAACGAAGAATGGAGAGAAAACGTGTCCACCAGGAGAGAGATAGAGAGAGAGAGAGAGAGAGAGAGAGAGAGAGAGAGAGAGAGTGATGGGGGGTGACCCGGCGAAACTGGCTCGCCTGTCCGCGTGCCGGGATCTCGGTATCCTTGGCGAAACTGCCGCTGGGAAAAATAGAGGAGCGAGGGCACGGGGATGGGAACGGTCACGTAGTCGAGTGGTGTATACGCGTGCACAAAAAAGTACCGTGGGACATCCGAGGGCTCGTGGAACGGGATAGCCGGGTTAGCTACCGGGGGCGGAGGGCGGAATTTGAGGTTCGATTAAACTCGAGGGCGAGAGACGCGGGGGCGATCCTCGTGGCTGGTTTTTGGCCGATTGAAGACGCGTCTGGAGGCATTCCAGCGCGTATCTCCGTTCGAATCGATAATCGTGCAGGATTCACTTGCGCAAAAAATCACGCGGATATTTATTCGAGGTAAGAAAAAGAGGAACAGAAGGATCGAGGAAAATCGAGGAAAATTGCCTGGGAAGTTTACCCGCGCGATATTGTGCAACTTTAACGAGACGTTATTAACTGCTCGATTCGAGGACTTTTATAGACCGGGTATTGAACTCTGACAAAGTAATTTCCATTAATCAATACCCTATCAATCTCCCGTATCTCTATTAATCTTGCAATTCAATTAAAATCGTCGAGCACATTTTTCACCGATCGCGTCCCCTCAAATGAACGAGAAAATTCAAACGAACGACGGAACGGAACCGTGGCCAGCGAGTGCAGAGGCGGGCTACGATCGCTCGAGATGTTCGACGAACGACGCGAGGCAACCGGTCGGGAACAGGAGGGCCGATAAGGGCCGGGACAACTTAACTCGATAAATCGACGACGCGTCGTTTCACCACGGCGTAACACCGTCCTCGTATCATACGCCACTCAACCAACATTCTGCCTGTCGTCCTCTACTCACGTGCAATACGTCTTCCCCGAGTTTACCCACGTATCGTCGCCTGCGAGCCTCCGTGACGAGCCTCTGCCTCCCTTTCTCTCCACCGCTTCCTTCCTGCGCGCCGGAAGCCTCGAACGCACATTTTTTTCAACCTCCCTTTGTCCGTTCCCGATGAACAGGACGAGCGTTTTCTGAAACGTGACTGAAATAAGATGACCGCGATTACCATCAATCGTTTTAATCGTACAGCGTCGCGAATTCGATAGATTTCAATTTCAAGGAATCTGTGGAATATTTGGAAGTGAATAAGAGTCGAAGGATTTCCGTAAGATCCATGGAATACGCACACCAAGGCTGAAACCTTCCGGATAGAAATTCGGGCACGGTATCCGCGCGCACAGTGGGCGGCCATGTTTCCACGGTGGCAACGAAGAAAGGAACCTTAGCGTCGGGGCTGGCGGATGCATTATACATTAACGCGGCGCGGCTGAAATTACGATCGGTTTACGGCCGGCAAAGATATGTAGAACGAACGCCAGGCTGAACTCCACCGCTGGCGGACCTCGTTTACGAGCAGCCCGTATTCGCGGTTAACGCACCGACTACATATTTATTGATCAATTCACGGGCAGCTCGTCAGCATACAGCGCAATTTCGACGGGGCCGACAAATAAGGAAGGATGTTTCGTTAAATGAAAAGCTCGGGGCAGAGGATCGACCGCCCCCGTCCGAGGGAAATGGAACTCGTTTTTGCTCCTATCTCGCCGGAAACAAGGACAACGATTCGTATTTTAGAAGAGATGTTACACACACACACACACGCGCACGCGCGCGTTCAACATTTGCATTTTAATCAGAACGAGTTCGTGCATTTCACGATTTCACGCGAACCTTCGAAATCAATTGAACGCTGCGATAGTACTGCGCACGCACAATCTCTAAAGATACTCTACCTGTTCTCTACTCCTCGAGATGCACTCGAAACCGATTTCTCTCGCAACTCCTCGGACCTTGGACCCTGGCGAACACTGCACCAAGTCGAGCTTCGTTCACCAGCGCGACGAAGCTCGTCGAATTCGTCGGACGATTACGTGGAGACGGAATCGGTGGACGCCGTCCGCGGCGATTTCCGGCGATCACCGGTTGGGACACGCGCTGCTTTGCGGAGACCTTGTCTTCGACTGGCGTCGGCCGTCATGTCTCGTGGAATGCTTCAGAAGGAAGGAACGTCCGGGCCCCGTGTCTTGAATAACAAATCCCCTGATCGCTGGTCGATTTCCTTTTCCATACGAGCGTACGAGCAACGCCGCGATTCGCATTCGTCGCTCGGCATGACTCCGTCGAATCTGGTGTCGGCCGCGCCATAAAAGAATCGGCTCGCTTCTCGTCGCCACCGGCCGCGACGGCTGTTCGCGATCGATGGATCCGCTCGTCCGATGGATTATGTCATCGACGGTGTTCGAACGTGCGATGGGATCTTCCTGTTCGTCGACGATCGACAAAAGGTCTGAAAGTTTTTGGAGGAAGTAATCGTCGAGTAATGAACACTTTCCTCGTCTACGCACGAGTCTGATCGTATCCCAGTAATTATTCTCGAGATTAGCAAGGATGGTAGTCGAAGTGAACATTTAACAGCGACGGTAAATGGAAGTTTTATGCGGCATCTTTACGAGCGACCAGAGTGCCTCTCTCTACGTTCCACTTTGTGCGCGATCGTTCAAATTATTTAATTGTGCGCGTTCTTTATCGACAGAGAGATAGCGGAAAATAGTGCAGACGTATTCTACACTTTTTTTTCTATTTTCTAATTACACCCACTGAATTTTAATAAGGGAACCGTGCGCCAACTTCGGGATAAGAGATTGCTTACATAAAAACTTCATTATTCCGGAGAATGTATTCATACCGGGCGGAAGAGACGGAGGCTCGAAACTTAAAATAAGAAGTTTAATAACAGGAGCGAAATGCGAAAAGGCGCTCCTCGAAGCGTTGAGTAAACGCGCGGCGGCCACGGATCGTTCGTTATCCCGTTCCTCTCGAAACCGAGGAGCACGTTCCCCACCCGATGAGACGCGGAAGAAGTCGCGGCGGTGCTCGAACGATAATTCAACGGGGCGAACAAATTGCGCTCGGCCAGGCTCGAATAAAACACGGAGAGTCGGTTTGCAGCGGAAGCTTAAACGACTAGGCTAATGTTATTGAGATGAAGCCGAATGCCAGGTGGGCGTACTGGGACCCACCCGACAAGGAATCGCGATGCCGCCCATTCCTGGCCAGAAATTCAGCCTCCCTCGCGTAGCTCGTTCGTCCGGCTTGAAAAATGCCCTGCGTCCCGGATTCGATTGCGCCCCGCGAAGCGTCGATTATACTAACTGCTGCTTGATTAACCCTCGTCGATGTTTCCACTCGAGAACTGTATAAAATGGACGCTGATCGATGGAAATCTCGCAAGGGACAACCGTTTCCCTGACATTTCCAACAGTTCCAACTTCGCACCATCTCGTCTTAGAACTTTTCATGTTTCAGTTTCCGCCACGAACTACTGTTGGCTTCGAGAGTATGGCAAGGTGGTAAGTACGATTCCCATCTCGCACGTGTATCCTCTGCCCGCGCGTGGAAAGAAATATCGCAAGCAATTTGAACGAACAAGCTCGAAACCCAATTCCACCCTCCGACCCCCACACGAGTATCGACTATTTTTCCCGCGCACAGCTGACCGGTTAATCCGAATTTCCGCGCGTACCCGGCTCGCATTAAGCGGGACCATAAATCATGGCCGCGTAGAAAAATGGAGGGAAGTTGGAATCTGAGTGACGTCTAGTCAGAGAGAGGGCTCCCTGTCGTCGTTCACGGGGTCCGAGCGTACGCGAGGCGAGCCGCACGGTGGTAGGAGAGAGGCGCTCGAGAGTTGGGATCCCTCTCGGAGGACGTTGACGCGGGTCCCGCGGGGCATTTTTGCGGACGAAAGGTCCGCCCTATCTCGAACTCGACGTAACAGGAGATTCCGCTTTTCCGTCGTCCCTATCGCGACCAACGCTGTCCTTTATTCTACCTGCGCTCGCCAGCCCTCACACCCCCCTGACGCGGTATCTCGCGCCCCTTATTTCGTGGCCTCGAATCGAGGAACTAATATCACGCGGCAGACGTTCGAGCTGCTCCAGATAGCGCACGAAGCCGGGCTTTTCTCCTTTTGGAAAAGAAAGAGGAGGATTTTCGCAGTAGGAAATGATCCGCGAGCGCAACGCGACCACGAAGGGCTAAATTTGCGTCTCTGTGCCACTCGAGGATTTCTTAATCTACGCTCGCCTGGAGAGTTTTCGCGCATCTTTGGACGTTTGCGAGTGAGAAATGTGGGAATTAAAATGCTTCAGCATAAATGCTGATATTCTGGGGGTTGAAAATGTTGCAAGTCTAAAAGTATGGAACGCGATATACGAAGATGTTTGTAATCGTTGAAAGCAACGTGTAAGGGAAATTCTGAATGAGAAGATGATCGAAAAGAATCGCAAAGCGTAGATCGATAGCCGAGGACGATTCGATACGCGGTAGATTTCGCTTCCACTGGTACGAGAGTGTCTCTGTCGACGAAACGGACACGTTCGAACGCATTGAGTGGAGCGACAATATTGAGGCTCGATGATACGTGGCGGGGATGCGACGGAAGTAGGCGATCATTTGTCAGGGTGAAGTGGACGCGAACACGGACACGTTATCACGGCTTTCTCGGGATAATCCATCGCGTGTTCTTTAATAGAAAGAGATCTCTGCCGAAACGGGGCTGACAACGCGAATTTGTGTGTCGAACGGGAAAGATTTCCGAAAGGCCATGAATTTTTTACCCAACATACGTCTCTTCGAGTCCCTCTCTCGGTTCTAGCGCGGCGAACTTTCCTCGTTCTCGTTAATTATTCTTGAAACGATTTTTCCATTCGGTACGCAGGTTCTTTGTAACGCGAGGCGATTTACAGACGATGCGATCTTACCGCCTGTTTATCCGGAGTTCGAAACTAATTTAATAAAGCCTATTCACGCTGAAAGTTTGAGGGGGCATGGGTGGCGTGCGATTTTAATTAAAAAACTGGATGTTCGTCCAGGGATGAAAGAGCAGGGCTCGGGGTAGGTGGGAGCGGTCTGCCACGCAGTGTCGCGTTCGCCGCTCTCCGAAAGTTCCGCATTAAATCGAGTAATTATTTCTAACGATAAATAATCGCGGCGACTCGTCCCGTGGATTTCGTCGTAATCAAAATTCATTATCGGAATTTCGAAACGGGAGGACGAGAATGTACCATTCGTCATCTGCACTCGTTCAATTAAAATCCGCATTGAATATTAAAATGTAACAATTAATAAACATCGAAGAACAGTTACAGCAATCTATAAATCAACCCCGTAGCTAGTATCTCCAGATACCAGAATGAAAAACGAGCCTCCCCGTTGGCACGTCGCTCCATCACCAACAAATTCATTTATCCGCCCGGCGACCGGTTAACAAGGCGAACAGAAACCGCGATGTATACACGCGCGTAAAACGCTCCTATTAAAAATAACTTCGTCAAACATCCCCCCGTCCACTGAAAGAAAAAAAAGAAGAAAAAAAAAAGAAAATAAAAACGGAAAACCCAAAAATATGGCCGCCACAAATACGCTCAGGCTCCAGACGCGCGAGGAACCAGATTGATTTAATTCACTCCGAGGAACGCGGTAACCTTCCTCGATCGTGCTCGTTCGATTTTCAACCACCACCACCGTCGTCATCGTCGTCACTGACATGGCGCAGCACTCTCTGTCGCAAAACAAATTCATTTATCGTCCGTTGGAATAACAAGGATAAATAAAAACCGCGATACATCTCGTACATACCTAACCACTCCCTGTTATTTACATATTCTTTACATATATCCAGACAGACGTATACGGTGGCCGCGTAGCGGAGCGCGTGGGTGTGCACGAGCTCTCGCGTACACGCGCGCGTACGTACGCACGGACACGGGACCACGGGGGAGAGGTAGGTTTCTGTAAGTAGCTAAGCAGAAAGTGTACATAGGTATAGGCGGAGACGAGGGGTTGGCAGCCAGTCCAAAGCATCGAAAAGGGGGTTGGAACGTGGTGGCAGTTGGTGGAAAAAGGGGAAGGGGAAGTTGCGATTCCATCTGCCAGCCTGTCATTCTGATACTACGTAGAATGTCGGCTGTTGGCGGAGACGATCAATACATTGCAATCTATATAAAATGGCTGCAGTATCTGGAGCGTCGTGAATAAAACGCGGCTGCTTTCTCTCTCACTCTCTCCCTCTCTCTATCTCTCGCACACATTTTTCGTATTACTATTGCCCTTTCTCCGTTCCTTCGATTCGTCGTCGAAATAAAAAAAAAAGATGTCAGACGAGTCCTCGTACTCTTTCCTTCTCCCGCAAAAGAAAAGTGTACGCGTAATCGTTGATAATTTTGACCTTTTTCAGTCGAACTTTTTGAGATTGCGACGAAGAAGGGGCGAACGATGCGATTACGAGCTTCGCTTTGGTTCAATTTCGGGAATTTGCGAGATAAAAAGCGTACAAATCGAGACTCGGCAAGTGGGAGCATAGCTGTTGAAAGTTTAATTCGTGGATGATGAATGATTTGACAAATATCATGATGAATGGCTTCTGGTGATCACAAAACGGAACAAGCTTCTAGAAATCGTTGCTGGTGGTAATGTAACGAATGAAATAATTAAAGCGTAGAGGAATTTTTAGATTAAAACGGAGGTTATAAACGAATTTTTGGAGGAACTGTACGGGGATACAACATTTCGATTACGTTGAAAGGGGATGGCAGCATCCCTTTTTCATTGGTGTCGCAATTCCGGTTTACATGGAGGCGAAGCAAACAAATTAATGGTGAAAAAAAGTAGCTGACAGTTTGAAGAAGGATCGTGGTAAAACAATAAAATAATGAAGATAAAAATGAGGTCCATGCATTAAGGGTTTTGTTACGAAAAGGTGTGCGAAAAAAGAAGCGCACGAGTCGGATGGTCATGGTGGCTCCACCTTGAAGACCCACGGCGATTGAACGCCGTTCGAGAGGTCACCGGTAGGTGGTGTCAGCCATATTATTTATTTGTTCCACTTCGCAAATTTGGACAGTGAAAAAATTCCTCTCAATCTCGTTCAAAATGAAATGATTTTATTCCATCCCTTTACCATCTTGAAGAATGGTAACAAACATCTTAATGTGAACAAATTTTTAACTATTTTTATAATTTTCAACCTTGTTTGTCATAAGCAATGATTTACTATTCTACTTCATTTTCATATACTACTTGATTAAACGTTTAAGCAATTACAGAACAAAAATTTGAGAAGAAATAACAACGTCTACTTGTCAATTATAGAAATTAATCAATCGCGCACAAAATTTCAATATCTCCAGGCCAATACGTATCGTGATCGATCAAGTATATAAAAGTTTATCGAATTAATCCATCGTTTCAAGCAACGTCAATGAACGCAATTATTTAACACGTGTTTCGCTACATAGAACACTAAATTCGATCGAAACGAGACAAACTGCAATGCCGACGAAGCATTCCTGGCACAGTCTCAGAGGCGAATCGTTAACAGCCATGAAATCTCAACGTTTAAACGCACTTACGTTAATATCAATTTTATTTTGCAGCACTTTGAGAGACGGAAAGAGCCGAACAACTCAACGGACGCCCACGTCCGCGTAGTATCGTCCGGCAACGGACACAGACCGGTCTGAAGGCAATTCGCGCGATGCGACGGAGAGCAACGACGCACGACTTAACGACGACGGTGGTTCGGCTAGGAGAAAACGAAGAAATCCACGGTGACGAAAGGAACGAGGCTCGAGAGTCGATGAGGCAACTGCACGGGATCCAGGTCCAGGCAGAACTAACCCGGGTTTCGTGCAATAAAGGGGATCATTTTGAATCTGTGTGCTGAAATTTATGGTCCCCCACCAGCCGTAGCCCGACTATAGGGCCGCGCGGTAAAGGACGGCTATTAATTTTACGTTTGTCGTGGCGAGCGATTCGTACTCTAAAGGACTTCGCTTCCTACTCAACTGGCGAAAGATTTAACGTCTCCAGTGAACGTAAATTCCATCCATTTAAACCATTTACATAAAAAAAAAGACTCTCCTGAACGATAAGAACGTCAAAACGGAACCTCTATGGTTGTACGAAAACCGATAGAACAGGATGGCACGAACAACGGATCGCTGAACCTACCACTCCCTCCATTTATGATTCTAAATGATCCTCGACACAGTACCTTGAACAGAATTGTCCGTAATTCGAGCGTTCTCGTTCGCAGGGCGATCCTCGAACAACGTAGCCAGCACCGAACCCGTCGTAAACTTGGTCAGCACTGAGGAACACGCGGTTCAGGCTCGCGCACGCGTGCACCCCGAGGTGGCCGTGCTTGCACGCGGTCGCCAGCCGGGATCCCGAGTCCGGGTTCCAGGTGATGTTGGCCGGTCGCCTATCTTCGGGGTTGTGCTGCAGGGAAACTGCGAGGGGTAGTATCACGGGGAAATGATTTATGACTTCGGGGGACCAGGTAGGGCGCCCATTCAGCATCAGCCCCGTTCTCTTCTTCCACGCCGTGCTTCCTCTCTGTGCTGGAGCCGCTCTTCTCCCCCTTTCAGCATCCGGCGACTTCTACGGTGTCAATGCGTTTTCAGTTGGCCTATTTGCGCGATACAAGTAAGATCCGCCAGTCCAGCCGTTCTCGTGACGAGTTAGCGACGAGTTATCGACGAGTTCGCGACGGAATTATGCGATCCTGGAAACAACGGCGCGCGAGAGACGAAGAGTCGTCGATGGTGATCGGTTCCTTGGGTGTCACTTGACGATGGACCTCTGGAGGACGTTAATTCGAGAGTCGTTCGCGTTTGCGGTAGGTTTTGATCTTGTTTCTTGTGCTTTTTCGGTGATCCAGAAGGTAGACGAGGATGAGGGTGTCTCAGTGTTGTTAATTGTTTTAGACAAGAGATGTACCTCTGTGTTTGTACTAGTAGCGATGGTTTTTGTGTCTGGAGAGGTAGGAACGGTTTAAAAATCCAATTTCCGCGACAACCATCGAAACTACCCAACTACCCTTTCAACCACTGATCAAACGAAACCACCATTCCATCCGACACTTTATTCATCCCAATCGTATCGTCGTCCAATCATGAACGGTCTGGTCGTCTCCCGCCCAGCATCCTTTATCCCTCAATATCCGTTCTCCTCTTCATCTCTGTCACCGTTGCCTCGATTTCTCTTGAGCGGCGGTCGCGTTATTAGAGCAACGAGATTTTATTAAACCGCGGGCCCGGTCGCAACGAGCGAGGCGCGTCTCGCCGCTTATTGCATGCAAAGTGAAAAACTTGCCCATCGGGTTGACCATTATATTACACGGTCCCGCGTGATGGTCTCCGACCGTCACCTCCTCTACCCTCCCAGGCGTTTCGCCCACCGTCACGAATTTGTTCTTAGACGCGCGGGACAGTCGGACGTCGCGTGTTACAAATTAAGTTACATAAATTCAGCCGCTACCCCTGCATTATGCACCGCGGCCGCGATTCCCGGAGGCTAATTCCCTGCCCGCCAGGTAGAACCAACGCGGCGTCCTCCTCCTCCTCTTCTTCCTCGTTTTGCTTCGCACGTCCAGCGGATCGAGCGGAGATTCGAGCTACGCTCGGATCGCCTTTTTCTTTTGCCACCGCCTTAACCAGTCTCCGGGATATCGGGAATTGGACCTGAGATTGCAGTCGCCAGCGTTCTCCGCCGCGAAGAAACATGTGTTTAACGTTTTTGCCTCTCGATTCAGATTCGAAGCGCGCGTGAACAAGAGTGTAAAGTGCTTTCATTTTTTTTTTTTACTACGAATCTCCGTTTCTCCTTCCACGTGCGATTTTTAATTAAATATCGTCGATCGAACGTTCGCATGGAACGTCGAAACGATGGAACCTCGAGTGTTGTTCCGATTAAAACGAGACGAGATCGTGGCTGGCGAGTACCTCCGAGGAACGGTACTTCGTCCTGGTATATCGACCGGCTGCGTTGCACTGGAATCGTCGAGGAAACGAAAAAAAGGCGGGCGGGAAATGAGGGAAAAGACAGACGCGGTGTCAAGGCGGCAACGACGGCGGCGGCAGCAGCAGCAGCTACCCCGAACGATCATCAATCATCAAGAGCGAGACAATCGAATAGCGCAGCCAACCGGCGAACAGCTGTCGCTTCGCTGAACTCTAACCGTACACGTTACACGGTGTGTTTTCCGAAAAGGGAAAATATCCTGCCGCGCGGTTTTCCTTCTCCTCGGTCGCTGTACAATGTAGCAATCGCGAGTTCGATCGCGAGCTTCTTTCACCTCGATCGTCGCACAATGGATTCGCTCGAAACGAGCGCGTTTTTGATTAAAAATTAAAAGGACTTTGGAGAAGGAAGGAGGCACAGTTGGTCGATTTGTCTATGTAATAAGGGACGAAGGGATATTTCACGAGTGGAAGGTAACGCAGGCACGGTCCGCGTTTGAAGGAGGCCCAGCGATCCTCTTCACATCGCTTCGTATCATATCGTAACGCTTCCATCAGATTTCACCGCCATCCCCGCGCGCTATATTGCCTGCTACGTTTCATAAATAACTCTCATATTACGAAAGAATACAATTTCAATATTACATCCGATGGGTACGCCAATATCGCTCGGACGCATGATAGATAGGCGAACGTTATTGTCTTTAGAAAAACATAACCATTTATTTTAGAAATCCACAATAGTGCCATCGAATTTTAGTTACACCGTTCGCGTCCCGCGTTAAATAAATCTTCTCCTATGTCTGCACTCGTTCCGTAAAAGTTACGGGTGTACGATAATTTTTATTATTAATTCGATCGATCCTGTTCCATATATCTCGTCATTCTCAGCCAAGATTTTAAAGGTTCCTCCTCTTGCGGTCTTATTAAAAGATCCTTTTGATGTACGCTGGGAGCGCGGCAATTCTGAACGCAATTTTCGTCCAAGGGACAAATGCTTACGAATGTTCGCGGAAATTCGTCGAAAAGGGGGAATACTGGAATGAAGGGTACGAGGTGCCCGTGGGACAGAGTGAAAATATGAACGCGGGAACTAGAATTATATTAATAACGTCGTGCTTTCATCCCTCGAACTGACGCGACGGCGTCTCGGCGCTTTAATTAAATTTTCGTGCGTTTTATACCGTTCGTCGCGTTGCCACGCTGTTGTTCCTCTTCGATCTCGAGAAAAACTCGTGAGATGGAGACCTAATGAGGATCTTTCTCGTTTTTTACAGCGAGGGGAAGAACAGAGCCGCCATTAACATTCGCGTTGATACATTCTCGCTGGGGGTAGCTCATCTAGGAACAATGGGGGAGACTAGAAGGAACTTGAGCTTTTCCACGAATCTAACGTTGGTAAGGTAGGTCTCTTCGATGGATTACTCTTAAGAAGGAACGGCCTGAGTTAGTACTGGATTGCCCTCGATAGGTGGCATATAAGATGCATTTGTTTGCCACTACCATTTTAGTTACCATTTTTATCGTGCAATTGAAAATATTTTTCTAATTTTTTTGAACAATTAAGTTTGGAATATTGTTAACCTTAAACAGGTTATCAACTTAATTTTTCGTTAGAGCTAGTTGCAAATTTGGTCCTCGATGCCTCTCCAATTTAATTAAAAGTTAGTTTATTGGTAAAGGGTATTCGATATAAGGGGAACAAAGAAAGTAGAGTATAGTAGCTGACCGTGAAACTGAACCTTTTACAAGATCCACCAGAAAAGTTTACCCACTCCTTCAGCTACCTACGTCGAACAACAATACCTTCTCGAGTGTTAAACGACACCCTGGCGCATGGTTCACGAAAGGAGAACAAAAAGCTCGTCAAACGAAAATGTATACTAATAAACCCTGCACACAGAACCTCTTCAAGTTCACCCTTATCACTTTCCCTCGAAACAGTAAAGGGGAAAAAGATTCGGCTACGATCTGGCAAAAAGAAACACCCCCAAAAATCGAACGATCGAGCATCTACCGTGACATTTACGAGAAGAACTAAGCGGCAGAAAAACGGGGTAGATTGCAAAAAAAAGTAAACAAGCCGTATAGTTCGAACTACCCTCCGCGCTGGTCCACATTTTTAGCGTTAATGCAGTTTAGAAAGAGGCGTCGCGAGGCGAGAGAAGGGGGTCGTCGGCCCAAGATTGATATCTCCGTAACACGATTATCAGCGAAGGCGTAGACGTAGCCAGTCAAAAGTAGCAAGCAGAGACGGGAGGGTTGTCACCCTTGTCTCTCCCCGAGCAGCGTGAGAAGCCAGCCATCTTGAATGATGTATGGCGCCGGTTACGAGGTCGACTGAGCGGCCATCACTCAACGCTGAGCTCCACGGCTTTTGGGGACACACGTCCTCGGGACTCTCGTTCTGTCCGCTACTCTCTGCCCTTCTGTCTGTCGACGTTCACGCTAACTGCGACCATTCTCCTTATTTTCTTCTCCAATCGATATCGTATACCGATACAAGAATTTCCAGGGCGACATTTTGTTTGTTTGTAACGGAAGAAGCTTCTGGAGCGGCGAACCGTTCCAGAGATACAGCTGAAAATTCAGTTGAAAGAAAAGGTTCGACCGTTACCGAGGAAAAGTCACAGTAGCCATATGGAGAACTCTAAATTGTACTTTTTAGCAGTAAACCTCCCGCAGGAATCGATTTTACATTTCGGCTAATCCTGTTAGCTTCAATAACTATCCAGCACTTGTTCTGGAGCCTAAGCTTATCCGTTGCGGCCGTTCGATAATAAATGTGGAGGCTTGTTTGCGCACGACTTTATGGAACCGCCGTTTGTCAAACGGCCGTTACTCCGGTCTACCTCAACATAGATTATTACCTCCTTTGAAAGCATAGGTCACAATTATACCATAATTCCGCGTAACCGACCCTCTGTTTATGGTGTCCACCGTACCTGGGCTTACCTGATCCATTCCAATTGCAATTCCGCCTTGGCAGATGTCTATGCCTAATCCCTCCATGGGCGTTCCTTAACCCTACGCTTTTGACTTTTACCACCGTGACTTCTGTTTCATGCCCCTAACCACGCGAGCAATTAGAAATCGGCCATAATCCTCGTCGGAAAGTCACGTAGTCCATTTCTGGTAAAAATATATTCCATATAATAATAGTGATCTACTATTAGTCACTGGAGCCTATTCCGAGAATCGCTTAATGTTAACCAGTACAGAAAATAGAAGAACAGAAGGTTAATTCTATGAGATTTCAAGCGCGTTCCACAATTTCACCTGAATTCGAGTTCCACCCATTGCAGCCTCGTCCACTATTCAAAAAGAAGGGGTCGTCGAAAAAACTATTCGAGGCACATTCCATCGAGTGACTCGAATTTAAAAAAAAAAAGGATGGAATAGAGCGGAAAATGAGAGGAGGAGAAGGCAACGAGTCGAACAGGACGGAGGGCAGAAATTGATGGGCGTCCGCGCGCGGATACGGTGGCCGCGTCGCAGCGATGGCACGTCCGTGCGCGCGTAACGAAAAACGGTCACCGTTTCCATATGACGGGCCGTCAATGACAGTGGCCCGTAATCAATAACCGCATCAAGCTTACACACATCGCCCCTCCCGCGCCGCAGAGCCATTCCGCGGTCCACCCCCTTCGATCTTCTTTTCGTGCCGTCCCCCTATCGCCGTATTTAATATGCAATACCCCATTTACCCCATTGAATACCCCGGCGTAGCCACTCGAGGGAAGCTCTGCGACCCACATTTCCTGCGCCCCCTCTTGTTCCGTTCCTCCGCAATCTTTCGTCAAAGATATCGAATCCTCAGCGAACAATCGGCAACGCGAACTCGCAAGAATCCGATACGCTCACCAACGCTCTCGAGAGCACGCTCTCGACCACCGTCTCCTTCGAGAGACGACTTAACCGTGGCGAAAGCAGTCCGCTCGGAAACACCGGCTAAACTGAATTATACAGGCCATTGCAATTAATTAGCCTTAATAAAAATTATACGAAGAATCGCAATTATAAGCGACCGTTATCCTCGCGGTATCCAACCGGGGCGGGGGTTAGAGTTCTCCTGAGGGGGGAGCGAGAGGCAGGGAAAGAGCGGGCAAGAAAGAATCAGAAGAGAACCCGGTTGATTTACCAAGGAGAGGGGCAACGCGGGGAACGTTGGCAGGCAGTTTGTGGGTAACCCAGAGAGAAGCAGAGCCGCGCCGCAGCCACGGGAAGCAAAACGCTTGGCTCGCTGGGGGTGCGCCGTGAGGGGCGGGGGTGGGATGGAAGGATGGAAGCGAGAAACGAGGAGGATGAGTCCGGTCGCCGGTGGCGTGGAAGAAAAGAGAGTCACGAGATGCCGTAGCTGCCCTCCAGATGAGGGGGAGGAGGGCTTGGGGGGAGAGAGAGAGAGAGTCGGAGAAACGGGGTGGTCGGTGCCGGATGAAACCGGGAAATCGTGGGTGGGGGACGGGAGGGGCCGTGGAACCGGTGGACAAAACGAGGCCTGGAACAGCTCGTTGCGGAGGGACGAAGAGAGACGGAGGGGAGCGAAGGAGAGGCCAGAGGGGTCGGTTGCTCGCTCCAGAGCGGAAAAGGGGAGGTTGGCCGGCGATAGGAGCGCGGAGGGGGTCGCGCGGTGCCGCTCGAGAAGGGTGACGGCACGCGGATCCTCCCGGAGCACCGCGCAATCCCGGGGGCCGCTTTAAATGAGTCAGCGTTTTTATGCCCCGCGAGGTTGTCAAAGTGCAAACAGCGCCCGATAATATATCATCCGTTGCGCAAGCAACCCCCTTCAACGCCGAGACACGGTGCCTCTTCGCTGAGGACGCGTCCGTGGGCTAGAAAAGGGTGGACGACGGCCAGCAGACGGGCTGTTGTGTTTGTACAACCTGTAATAATGAAGTTTGATAATCCTGGGTGCACCGAGTGCAGTCAGGTGATCTCTGATACCGGGAATCCGGTCGGGGTGAAGCGGAACGTAGCTGACAGGGTGGTTGGTGGGTAGTATGCGACCTTGCGATCAAGTCTCGGAAGATGTCGTCAGGGAATTATATCGTGGATGTAATTTTATTCTCTCACTTGCGGGAGTCTTGATAGAAACGCTGGTTGTAAAAGTTAATTAGGGCATGATCGAGAGACACTCCAGTGGATGTTTGAAAGGAAAACTGACAGGCTAAAAATTTGGAAGGTGAAATGTGAATTTATTAGATTAAGGTAATGAACGTAAATGGCTCTTAACCGTCGTAACGTCGTATCTCTCTCTTAATCTGAACATCAGCTACTTAACCGAGCATTGTTTTACGGCGCTCGTAACTAACTTTTTACTTTCGTGCGAGTATGTCTGGCGGAAAGATCAGGCGGAAGTTAGTGCGGCGATCGGTCCCGTGCGCAATTTGCAGGCCGTTGCAACGGTACGACGATCGACTCGCTGCAGCATCGAGATAATAACCGAAATCAATTACAGGAGGCATACAATAAAACGGGCAACCGACCATGTCGGGTCCCGCAGTCTAAACGGAACTGCGTCACGGTGTTGGCCTGTTTAGATTTCAGCGGTTGAAGGAGGCGTCGTCTTGTCGACGGTGTGGTAAATTCCGTGAATGACCCTGGAACAGCCTGTCTGCCATTTTGGCTCCAAGGTATCAGCAGTAAATTATGAAAATTTCCATCCTGTTCTACCGCTATAATAAAACACTCCGCTGTAAACCGACCGATTGTGCGGCTTTCCTCCCTTCTTTTTTTTTTTTACTTCTCTTTTTCTTGCGTCTTATTGGGAATTTCCAAACCCCTTGACACGCTTCCTAACTTCTATTTAGAAATATTTTAATCCTTTTATTGAAGCGTATGCCTCCTGTCTCTTTTTTTTTTCTTTCGTAAATGTAATGTTTGTACAACATTGTTTGTACGATGAAGTTTTACGTTTTATGCTTTGTGCCTATAAGTAGGGAGAGAAAGATAAAAAGAGAGGGAAAGATTTGTCGAAGAATTTGCAGCGGAGAATCGTCGACGGTGTCGCGTTGACGACGGCGAGTCAGTTCCATTAAAATACGATACAAGTTGGCCGTGAAGAGCGACAGCCCACTGATTTTGTATTCAGCCAACTTCCGTTATAAAATTGCGAAGTTTTTTGCGCGACGCTGAGACGCGAGGCAAGAAGGAGGCGAGAGGCGGGAAAGAAAAATGGTCGAGCGGACGCGGACGGCAAAAATTCTGCGAATTCAAAACTTGCGGTTCCGTGAACACGGTTTCTTCCGATGAAAAACGAATGAAAAAAATAGAAAAGAAAATGAAATAACGGGGTGAAAACACGCGGAGCAAGAAAATTTAACCAAAAGCTTAGACTTCCGCTAGATTAAATCACTGATTTATTAGAATTACAGTACGGGAACTTTATTTTCCATATAAATTTGTATTCTAATATCTACTTTAATAACTAACAATATAGACCGTTATCAGATTAATTAAAGATTTATTAGTATAGCCAGAATTTTATTTCTCAAAAAAATGTCCACCATTTAAAACAAGATCAACGCGATCCGAAGAACTCAACACGACTCATCCGCTGTCGCCAATAAACATCCGCTGGCGAAAGTTCACGGGGGTTTCCTTAAAAGGAGAGTCCTCTAACTCGGAAAACTCGAGAAAAGTCGATCGAAGGATGACAGAACGGTAAGAATCTCGGGATAGCTGATGGGGAGGAGGTACGAGGAGATAGCCGTGGCGTAGGACGAGAAAGGGGAGGAAGATCGACGGGACGAGGGTGACTATGACGCGGGACGTCAACCAAACTGACGGGGTAGCTTTCGCTCGCGCGAAACCAGACGACGACGACGACGACAACGAGGACGACGAGGACGAAGGGAAAGTCGGAATAACTTGGTAAACTTTAACCTCCAGAGTATAAAAGTGGGATGTGCCTTCTTTTCTATCTGCTCGCGAGGATCTCGGCATCCGGCATCGAGGCTGAAGGAAGGCTCGCCCCGATAAAAACGCGTCATATCCGCGACTGGTTCTTGCGTTCGACACGAAAGTCCTCGCAGCGAGGAACGATCGGTTCTCCTCTGACTAGGAAAACGGGGAGCGCTGTTCGTCTCTGTTTCGTCGCGATTGATATCCAACCGTTCTTACAGAGGGTCGATGGTCGCTGAGGATTGCTCCAGGGAAGACTGTTTCGGAAATGGAAGTTTGGACCGTAGAAGTGTCAAAGGGTTTATGGCACCCGCAATTTCTGTATCTGCTATTATGGAATTAGCCTCGCGACCCGTTTCTATATAATTAAACGAAATTGGGGCAGCACTTTTCAATTAATTCATATCCCGTCGTTCATTGGTACCTGCGCCTAATCCCTCGCCATTAAAACCATCAATCCGGTACCACTCAGTGTACCGTACCGACCGCCCGGCCTCACCCCTGACGGCCAAGTACAAACCCAATTGCGAGCATAATCCTGGTACACGGAATAACCCCGACCATATTCTTGAGCGGCGTGGCGGTCGTGTAACTTGTCCACGCGATAGAAGGAGAGGGCGCGAGACAGGAAAAGGGTGCAGGGGATGGGTGTTAGAATACGGGTAGATAGCGAGGGAAGGCGAGGACACAGGTATAGAGGGACACACGGGTGTGTAAGGCGACGAGGCCGCGTTAGGGAGAAGGACAGGAAGGAGGACGGAACACAGCTCTGGATGGAGAGGGTGGGCGGCCAGGCGCAGGGAGGTTTCCCGACCCTTAGCAACGCTCTCGCGACGCGCTATCCTGCGGATAACATCAGCGGCTTCAGGCCAGGAAATGAAAATCGCGCCGACACTGTTTAATTTAGATAAAAGCATATGTTACACGACGAGCCGCGCGGAGGATAGGGCCGAGGGGACCGCAGCGATCGGGCAGACCCCTCGACGAGAGACAACAGCGTGCCCTCTCGCGGAGGGAATTCTTTTCGACGCGTGCCGTACCGAGCTTCGGCTCACCCCTTGGTTTTCTATTAAAAGCTTCGTCGCGAGTTATTTGCGACAGGTTGCTTTATGCCTGCCAAGGTGTTTCAGATGAAAATATCACCTTCTGTTTCTTATTCGTTTTTCTTTCTGAAATTTTGTTCGCAGCGAAGCTTTTGTAATATTATTTTACCTTTTATTTCAATGCGTCGAATGCAAATATGGTAATTCCTGTGCTGTAAAACAGGTAATACGGATAAACGTGAAGATTAATATCGAGGAGTCATTAGAGATTCAAGGAGCCACGTAAAATCCAAATCCCTGCTATCATCCAGATAAACCGGGCGTCCATCTTTTTTTTATTCAGAGGCGAGGAATTCATACGAAACAAGGTGGCGCGAGGGTAATTCGGTCGTAATTACTTTTCTATATTCGAGATAATCCCTTCATCCGGTGGCTGTCGACCCTTTCGCGTCATCCCCTACCCGCTCCCGGCACCGACATTCTTCGTATCCCCGTTTCCCCCGTTTTCGTCGCCCCGACTGGCCTCGACCGAAGGCAATCCACCGTCAGACCCCGTCAAACTTCTAGATTACATTATACAAAAGCGTAGGCACGGCTCGTCGATCTCGAAATCCGCCCGCCACGGGAATATTCGACGCCATTCGAGAGCAACCCTCTGCCCTGAAATTGCCGCTGATTTAATATTTATGGAGGGATGTATTTACTGGAAATTGCATTGTTTTCCAAGCAACGAGAGAGTAACTTTCTTTGACGTACCGTATCGAGCCCGTCGAAATTACTTTATGTCGTTTGCTAAAAATATGAGACGAGTCCCTTCTCGTCGCGTGTTTTACGTAGCGAGGTTCTGATCGTTTACAACCGCGAGGGACGGCCGGACAATACGATCGTCGTTCATATGCTCGATAGCAAGAAACACGTATACACTTTCAGAGTCGTAAAAGAGCACTGGCTCGAATAGGTATATCGGTTCATCTGCCACGTCACATTTCATGAATGCCCCATGCACAATTATCTAATGGAAACAAAACGCGATAACCATCGTAGTTATAATTTCCAACCTCAAAGCTCTCTTCCACTTGTCATGAAGCTCTGGGCGAAACGGGTCTGCCGCTTGACTTTTTCAGTTCCCGTTCGTTCCTGAAATGAAAATTGTACCGATAGTTGTTAATGTTCCGCTGAACATTTCATACAAATACCTCGCTATGCATCGGTTGATTCAAAAGTAGCGTACCGTAAAGTTCCCAACAAAATCTCTCACACCAGTGGTTTTTACGACCTAAATATTCGACAGCAACCCCGTTAGAACCCCGACGAACGGTATTTATACAACATTCGTAACGGAAAAATCTCGCAACTCCTGGCGGTCACGTACGCAACGATCGATCGCGCTGGATGAGAGACCCTACGCGTTGGTGCACGCGTAAGCGGGTCAACGTTAGCCTACATTCCGATGTGGATCGCGGCTGGCGTAATCGCGCGTCGATCGACATCGTAGGATTTCCCACACTAATCTGCGCGGCGTAAGGGATGTTAAAACGCAGGGATTAGAGCGCAGCCTCGATAAGGCGTTTACGTCTTCCGTGGCTCTTACGCGGAACGAAGCCTTTAACGTCCTCCCGACTTTTCCAGCCACGTTTATCCCGCCGCCAGGCTGGATGCAGCCGAATGGAAAACACCTCCGTTCCGTAATTTTACAGCGTAAAAATTGCCGCGTAAGAAGAGAATTAACGAAGAAAGAAATAGCGAGAGGGTGCGTTCTTTCTCACCCACCCCTTTACCCTTGCCTTCGAGGCCAGCACACGATATTCCTTTCCCTTCGAACGATTTTTGTCTACAAATATAGCAGAATGTGGAAAAAGAGAACGTTCTCTCGTCGACGCGAGGGCAGAAGGGTTGGAAGGCGATGGCCAAGGAGTGGCTCGCGGTAGAACGCGATGCGGAATTGCAGACAGCTCCCGACGCGATAGAAGAATGGCTGATTCCGTGAGAAGGGAAAATCGGGGAGAAAGAAAGAAACAGAGTGGCGGAGAGGTGGTGGAAATGGAGAAAAAGGGAGCTGTGGATGTTACTGACCGCTGGGGAAAGGGCAAGCCGAGAAATGATACTGATCAATTCCTTGGTTTGATGGAGTCTATATAGATTCGTTATCGTACACCCCCTTTCTTTGGAACATTCGCATACTTTTTTCGCAAACGAATTAACGAGCGATTTGCAATCTGCCAATTGTTGCTCTAGCAACCGTGAGCGCATGATGTACGCAAGTGTGTTCGACGGTTCGAGAAACTCTGCAATTTCAACGAAAGTATCGCGTTACAAATCGTAGTATTGACGGAAAGTACAGCCAGGTGAGAAAATTGAAGGCCATAGATACGGCGGCTAGGGACAAAGCTTCCGGCGACAGGTTCGAGGATCATTCTCGTTCACAATGGCCGGGTTGTTCGTGATTCGGCGTATTGCATTTATTCCGTAGAGCCAGGGCGTCTAGAAACGAACGATGATCCCGTAGCGGCCGTAAGCGCGTGCAAATCCCCTGAATGGGTAAGTCACCTGTTCCCGAGCCGGCTGAAAAATAGTTAGGGAAGTCTGGATCGCGCTATTGTACGCCGCAAACGTATCGCTGGATCAGTCGACTTTCTACGAATACTGTACCGCATTGTGCGCCCTGGTTTCAGGTAAAGGGCTGAATAACGTTAGTAACCGCACCTCGCACGATTCCCGTGCTTTTTTCCTACCAAGTTCGAACGACATTCTTGAATATCGAGTACTTGGAAATACTTAAAAAATTCTATTTCCGTATTAATTAAAGAATTTATTTATCAACTTCAACCTCGCGGACGTACTTTCAACCTACACTAAGAATTCAAATTTCTTTGCGACAAGAACCTCGAGAAAGCAATATTTTTCAACGTTCTCGCTACAACCCTGCTCGACAAAAATTCGTAACAGTAATTAGCTCCGTGGAAGCCAACGAAGCGCAAAAAAAATAGCGATACGTGGCTATCCGGAAGAAGACCACCGTCGAGGTAGATTTCCACGGTGGCTGGATTAACGGCAAAACCGATCATGCGTGTCGACCTCCTGAAATTCCGCAAGGGGTACACAGTGGAGGGGGCGCAGGGAAATCCTGAGTGGGCCAGGTTATCGGTCCCCAATCGCCGGTTGGTCGAATCGTCCTCACCGCGGCCGGCTAATCCAGCCGGACAAAAGGGTTTATGGTTTTCGGGAAAGCGATCGCGCTGCGATTCGGCCAGGCCCTGCGCGCTCTGGCTACCCTACAAATTGGCAAGGAATAGTCACACGATATGTCAGTAGTCAGTGGAACGTTGAACCTGTCGCTTTCTCCGGCGTACGTTTCGGAAGACAGTCGGCAAATCGGTCGGGAGCCAAGTGGTGCGTCCATCGAATATGACTCTTGGACAGTTCGCCAAGTACATGGATAATCGAACGTTGACGAAGCCCATGGAGGAGACCAGTTTCCCCCCGTCGCCGATCAGTGTCAACTCCGCGGCGTCCACGTCCAGCTGGAACGGATGCGAGTACAGCAACGGCCGAGTTATGACGTACAACGGGCAGGGGAATTATTCCTGGCGCATGGACAGGAACGGGAAGTGGACGAGCGGGGAACAGCGTGGCTGCCTGTTCGGGGAAAGCGGGAAGACCGAGCAGCAGCAACAGATCCAGCCGGAGGAGCAACGACCTGCTGCCAACGCGGAGAAAAACCAGCCAGCTAGTCAAGGTACCTGTTACGATGTACATCTCGCCCGTAATCGGTCTGGCTCGATTTTACATTCCTCTTGTTTATAATATAATGACTCGCGGGAAGTTTATCTGCAATCTTTTTCGAGCTACAATTAATATAACAGGATAGTGTTTCATTCGAATTCTAGAAAAGGGTTATTACGAATTGAAGAACGTGTAGCTTCAGTTAAATCAGCGTAGAAGTAAAAATGGTTCGCGCGATTTTGAAAATAGAAAATTTTAGTCGATCGAAAAGTTAAGAGGTTACCGTAATTAGAGCAAGGTTAAGAGAAAATTGCAGGGAGGGGGAAAAATGCTACGCGTACGTTTTTACTCGATGGCTAAAATTACGCGACAACGTTAAACGAGAACGTCCCGCCGCCGTTACGGATTCTAAGCAAATAGACGTTGCCGTAGACATTATTGAATCAAGTTTGATTAACGAGCTGCCCATTTAGGAGACTTTAGTCTCGAGGGATTATAAAACGGCGCTCTCGTCCCGCTTGCCCGTCGGTGCTCTACATAGGTTTACATAAAACAGAGTCACCAGAGGTGATGGACTGTCGGATCCTCGGGTCAGTGGTGACACGTTTATTGGTAGCGAGGCACGCTACCAACCGCCACGAAATTCCCTCGCGAGTCTCCATTTTGGTCGCGTTTTCATTCCTCGTTACGAAAACGTTCGATTTCCTTCGTTTCTTCCGTGTTTCAGGAATTTCGTTGTGAAATTAGCTTATCTAAGGACGGTCTAGGTAAAAGGAATTTCGTCAGGCGTTTCACCGACTCGCGTGCCTTCCTCGATCAGAATGTGAAAATCGATGGTCGATTTTCAGTGATAAGATTTCCTCGAACGATTCCTCTTGCCTCCAGGGCGAGGCCGTAGTGTCCTCGAATGCCTAATGAATTAGAGAGGTCGCGACGCGTTTCGTCATACGAGCGACCATTTATCGGAAAAATAAGAAACTAAGACACACGTGTCCCAGCACGAATTCCTATCTATTGTTCCCATCTCGTTGCTCCACATTCCATCTATAATAAAAGAAAAAACACATAACATCGTTCAACTTCGAGAAGCGGCGGAAGAGAATGATTCGAAACCACCACCTTTTTGCGGCCTCCATTCTCAGCTGTTTCGCGCAGAAGCTATTATTTAGGTCGACATTAAGATTGACGCTCGCATTAGGAGTGCGTTAGGAGGGAAAGAAACGTTTCGAACAGGTGTTAGTCAGCTGACGCGGAATTCCAATGGAAGAATCGGTTACAGGGAGCGAGACGAGAAGTCATAGGATCGCGAAAGATTCCACAGTCGATGGCATAGTCGAGGCTTTTGAAACGTGACGCGCGATCTGGTGTCTGTTCATTTATATTTCAAATGCAGGACTGTACGAGTGCAATTTTCGACTGGATCGTTCCGGGTTTTCACGGTTTTCCCGGCAGAGTCAGGTCGCGCGGGCTGCGTCGTAAAGCAATTAACCATCGACAAATTGTCCGGCGCGAGCCGTGCGCGAGCCGCTCGCGAGCCGCGCGTCCGCACCGCTGACGAGTCGCATTTGCTTGGAAATTCACGCCAGGATCATTTAATCCAATAACACGGTTTTAGCGTCTTTGAGCCGCACAGCGGGTACTGCGGCCACCTCGTGCGCGGGCAAGTTTCCCACTGGGCGACCCTTGACACCTTCCCTGGACGCGTCCTCGGTACCACTCGTCTCTCCAGGTGGAAAACGTTCCCGCGTCTTAGTCTCCTTCCTATCCTATCTACATACACGTCAGCGTAACTCCTATTTATCGTAAATCGTACTCATAATAACAATAATGAAATTTTCTGTTTCAGGATCGTCTAAGAAACAACAAAACGGGAAACGATCCCGCACAGCGTACTCCAGCGCGCAGCTGGTCGAGCTCGAGAAGGAGTTCCATCGTGCCCGTTATCTCTGTCGGCCGCGTCGAATCGAAATGGCGGCGCTATTGTGCCTGACTGAGCGACAGATTAAGATCTGGTTCCAGAACCGTCGCATGAAGTACAAGAAAGAGCAGATATCGAAAGCTACCGGGTCCAGCAAGCCCGGAGGTAGCAAGAGTAACGGCAACTCCCCCGAGAAGAAATCGGGGAATGCCACCCCTATTGAATCGCCATCCTTAAACTGGTCCATTCAAAATGGAACCCACCAACAGAACCCTCTGTCCACACAGAATGCGAACAGCATCTCGTATTCGTACTCGAACGTCCAAAGCGTCGCGCAAACGATGCCCGAGGTCCACTCGAACCTCTTCAACGTCCACCAATATGGCCGACAGAGCTTCGCGATGCCAACGGTGAACCGATTTCAGCAGAACTACGTGCAGCAGGGACAGTCGTTCTTCCTCGATCAACAGCATCCGCATTCTTATCAGGCACAAGCGGAGCTGCCTGCGAATCAATACTCCCAATCTTCCAGCTACTTCCAGCAACAATTGGGCGAGCAATCCCACACTGTCTATCAAGGAAACGACTGTGCTTACAACGTTTACAATCAACAGTCGGACTGCGGCTCGCTGCTGGCGAACAATCAACAGACGTTGAAGACCAACTTGGAGAACGGCGTGCACGATAATTCGAACAATCTGTTCACGGATCTGAATATGTGGATGGACGAGAACGCTTGCGAGTTCCAATCGTCGGCATTGAACAAGAGCCTCGACGAGGTTATTCGGAACAGTGTGTGCTTGGAGTTCCAGGAACTTACCCCTGATTTAATGTCACTATAAAAGCTTGAGATTGAGCGATCCTCTGCTGCCTCTTCACCATCGTACTTTGGCGTTAAATTATTTGTTATATGTATGTGCAATATATATTAGTTTGTACATCATAGAGCCAATTATTCGTCTGAGTACTAAGAGTAGCATAAAAAATTTACATTGTACGCGAATCTGCGATCAAATTTAATCGTAACGAGATGTAATTTTGTCACATGTAAATGTCACATCGTAATTACTCGTGGAACAAAATCGAGCGTTCCGAAATCGAGACTGTAGATCATTCGTAATGTAAGAGTTAAAATGTAAAATCAGTTAGTCATACTCGTTAAGGGGCGGTCAAGTGCCAGCCGTAATTGCTGCGCGCGGAACAATGAGCGCTTACGTCACGGATCGGAGGAAATAACGGCACACGGAAGCGGTTTATGGTTGAACAGTGCCGCGTTTTCGATATTATCCTACCTGCATATCGATGCTGACTTTAAGCGAGGGTAAGCGTTAATTGTTCCATGCTTAAGAGCACTTTCGAGCGATTTGCGCGGCTAATTGCGAACGGAAGTGCTCCGGTTAAGACACTTGCCATGGATAGAAGGGTATTTTGCTCTGATAAACCGTGGACACAAGTGCCAGTATAGGATAGTCATATATAACACGCATGTAAATAATTGATAACGCGTCTACGATGTATATAATCTACTATACATATAACATCAGGATCAATTATCATCCGCGCTGATAATTAATCTCGCTCGTAGATCAAAGTATTCTTAAGTTTTATCGCGGAATAATGACGAGTGATAAACGAAAGTGCAATTCCTGTAACCGTTGATTGAAATAAAATATTTTTAGCACTCAATTCGTCCAAGTTCACTCCTCGATCGCGAACGTCGTTCGCAGAGTCGAAGGCTTCTTTCAACAAATTCCTGGCGAGGTCCGCGCGTCAATCGGCGCCGATCGACAGGAGGAGGCCGAGCGTCCGGCAGAAAGGAAAAGCAATTTCTTGCCTCGCTAATGTCGTCGAAAATGAATTTTTCACGCGGACGCGGAAGTTGCTCGACGTGGCTCGCGCGCGTGTACCGCGCGCTCGGCACCGCAATATCGCGCGCGCGGGTTACACCAACACGAGCGCGTTGCATAGTCGTGCAAGACTTGCCACGTCACCGGCACTCGGATCCGCGTCTATCTGTCAGTTTCCAGTCTCAAACAAGATGGATGGCTGGCGAATGGAAATCATGGTTGAAACCCAACCTCGCACCCTTGCATCCTTCCCTAGCCGGAGAAAGGGGAGGAAGAGAGATAGAGAGAGAGAGGATGCCAGAGGGAGGAAGCCCCACCATTCTGTTCGCGACCACCCTTATACCGAGTGAGCCACCACCGCAGCATTATTCCGCGCTTCGATCTCGTATCATCCCCTTTCGCGTCTTTTCTGCTTTAAAATACAAATACGTCGGGGAAAGGAGATCGCGGACGAGCTCCTCTTTTATTCTCAAGCTTTCGATTTAATATCTGCACTGACGGTGAGTTCCATTTTATGTTATTCAGGAACCTTTTTCTTGCTGATTTTTTAGCAGATAACGCGGAACTTTAAGTGTTACTTCTGAGACATGTAATAAATTATGCTTGATTAGCAACGCATAGGTATACATTTCAAACTTATCTATACCTGTCTTTCCCCTTTCTGCAAAAAATATATTTCCAAAAATCCTTCGAGGGCAACCATGTAAAACGATTCCACTTTTATTCGCAAAAACAAGACGCAAAGGAAACGAATGTCTCCGAAGAGAGACAAGAGGAAGTTATCCGAGCACTTTCACCGGAAACCATTCAAAGGGATCACTCGATTCGAAAGGAAGAGCCGATACAAGCGTTGCGTGGACTCGCGCGAACGCGCAGCCTGCCAATAAATACAATGGGCCGCGCGATAGCCGCGGATGTACAGCGGGATCTATGAGCATTTGAATCTGAATCGGACGTTCCTCGCTGTATCTACCCGCGGATACGATTTCGAAAGATTCCGAGCGTGATCCGGGATGAATAATGGATGGATAATATTAATAGAGGGCCGCGCGGCTGCTACTTGTATAAATGGTATATAATACAAGCACCCATCGTGGCTACGATCTCGTCCTTTCTCCCCCGCGAAGTTTCCTCGGGGATGATCGAAGGACTACGCTCGGAATCAATGGATCCAACACTTTGTCGTAGACTTCGAGAACTTGGGTATCGTTCTCGCGCGACGTTGGGCATGGATTTATCGAGTCGCTTCCGTGTGTGCAAATAATAAACGAACCTGCTAGGCGAGAGAAAAAGAGAGCGTCGACCGCAAAATATTCAGCAACTGATCACACCCCCGCGCGTCCCTAAACTACCGCGGGAACGGCGTCACGAGAAATGGGGGTTGAAGAACAGTCTGCAGCGTAACCCTTCCAACGGATTCTTAAACCGCCTGCTGGCGAGCCATAAAGGCTAAACATTAGGAGCCGCGAAGAATTTATCGAGCACGCGCGCGTGTACACCGGGGGTGGTGGTGGGTGGGTGGATGGGCGCGGAACCGTTGCGGCGCTGGGCACGATTTCGCCGGCTAAACTGTGGAAAAATTGAAATGGGCGAGGCGAAAGAATGAATAAAGATGAGGGAAACGCGAGCCGGCTGGCTGCGTGGGAGGGATGGGCTCCAGGCACGTGAACAGGGAACCCGGTTCGCCCTGGGACCAGCCTGAAAGGGGGGCGAGGCCGTGCACGCGAACGATATTAGGTAGGAACGCATGAACTTTGATATATTTCAAAGGGTGGAATCCGCTGGGCGCTAGCGGTGGAGCAGGGCCTGGCGACGCCATTTCGCGGCAAGTATGCGAACCGTACGTGATTCGCGGTGGCGTCGTCTTCTAACGAGGTATCGATTCCAATCGATCGCTGGTCCCGTGCTCCTTCTTTTTTCTCATACGAACCCGTATCCCGTCGACGAGGGCTGCGACGACATCGATGCGATCCTGGGATTACTTTGGAACGAGCTTGAAACAACATTGAAACTACTGCCGACTACTTTGGTCGAGGTGGATGACGTGGGGAGAAGTTCTTTCTCTTGGTGAATTGAATGAGTTATCGAAATCGCTGGGACGATCCTTGGGCGCGGTTAAAAACAGGAATGCCTCGCAGCAGAGGGATCGACGGGGGAAGGTTGGCAGAGGGAAGCGGAGTAAAATGTGGCCGTTAGTTCTTCCGGTCGAAGTAGGATGCATCGAAGAGTGGCCGTGGAAACGGCGCGAGAATTCGGGAGGAACGCGGGGAACAAGAACCAGTCGAAAGAAAAGAAGAGGAAAAAAAGAAAGGGCGAGAGGGAGAGAGAGAGAGAGAGAGAGGGAAGCGAAGCAGCGGAAGGCGGAAAACAACGGAAAATAAAGCAGCGGAAGAATCGCGTCGCAGGAAAAAGAATGAGGGCGTTGTCAGCTGGTGGAAATTATTCTGATTATGCTAATTCCGGTTCTGTTCCACTCCTTTACCCAGCCGTCCCCCAGACCTATTGCCTCCCTGCTGCTGTCTGCGCCATCTTTCATGGCTGATATTTATAATATAGGGGTGCCCGAGCAGTTTCAAACTCTTTTTGGCCCCCGCAACCCCCTCCGAACCCCTTCGTCCGACCACCATTTGGCCCTCCATCGAGACCACCCCACCGCAGCGCTCGACTGTCTTCGGGCTTTCGATAAATTTATTCATATTCCGGGCAAAATTTCGTCGCTACTCCCGAGGGAACTCGGTCACCTAAGCGGAGCTTTCGTCCCGCGGCGATCTCGAGTTTAGCCGCGATTCAACTTCGAAAATCTGATCGCCGCCTCTTTGCTGCTCGAACACCCGGTAAACAGATCTATCCTCCATCGAGGAGAAGATTCATGAAGTCGAGGGAGTTATCAATTTTTTTATTTAGTTATCACTCTCGAAGCAATGGCGGCGGTGGTTGCAGTAGTTGTGGAAGTGGTCGAGGGTGAAAGGAACAGCGTTTCTTGTTAATTTTTTTAATCCGAAGAGTCTTGCCAGATTATTCGAACAGAGAACGATAGAAATGGGTTTCTTCGAATGGAAAAAATTTTGTAGAGAGACCACCGCAGATGGGCGACCAGCTCCCTAATCTTGTTCAAGATCGTAAGTTCTCGTTTTTAATTAAAGGTGCTTTCTATTCATGCCGTAGACTGGCACGCCCACGGTAGAAGTTACGGTGCGTTATTTCGTGCTTCGCGGAAAGGATTACTCGTCTCGCGAGAAGCGAAACCCGATCGTTTTCAATTGCAAAAGCAGCCCCCGCCAGGAAATTCCCATGGAAAGGCGGACCGCAATAATCCGACACCGAATCGCAGTATTATGAACAGCCTGAAGAGGCGATCGTCGAGCACTCGTGATCCGTCGCCTTAGCAAACACCAATACGTAAATACACACTAATGCTCAAATAGCCTCGTGTTTGCTCGAGGAACAGGGGGATCGTTTTACCCTCTGTTAGCTCATCGGTAAAAAGTGACGGAGCTATGAAATATTTGCCCCCGCGTTGCGCCGTTCGTAATGCAGATCGAATGCAGATTTCACGTGAAATCAATTCGATCCACGATATACTCCATGTTCGAAAATGACGCGAACACTTTATGTCTCTAGAATTCCCAGCAATCATAATCTTACTTAACGACAATCACAAATCAGGTCGTTCGATGATCCTCCTTAATATTTCATCCCCCAAAAAATACCGCGTTCCTCTCAGCGCGATTGCAACCGAATTAAATCCACGGTCACGAGAACGGAAGAACCTCGAGCCGGGTACACCTCCGTTTCGATTCACCGCGCGCTAACGGTACACGCGCGCAGCGGATTTCCGCGCACGCGATCCGGCGAAACGAGCGCGTCGGCCCGCGGGACGCGATCGTTCACGTTACGCAGAGCCCGATGGGAGCTGCGGCGTTTTAAACAGATTTTTTTCCACACCAGCGAGAAAAATAGCCGCGAATCGTGAGGAACGGCCGCAACGTGGAACGCGTACGGTTAGAACGAGAGACGCGGCGAGGCTAGGGCTGAGAGGGAGGTCGAGGGACCGAGTGATGGATGAACGCGGGCCCGTTTCTCCGGACGAGCCGCGGCGGACTGACATGTTTATACGAAGGCTGTCTGTAAAGGTGGCCGTACCTTTGCTTTCCCGCTCCTCTTTTGTACGGTACGTCTCAAGCAAACCGCCTCGCGAGAGACCGTGGTTCACGGTTGCGTCCTCCGCCCGCTGCGCCACCGAAACGGAGAGGGTGGGTGGTGGTTTAAGCGGGAAATAATACAGTCGCGTGATTAATTAAAGGTGACGCGTTCGCCCACCTACGAAGATCGCTCTCTGTTCCCGTCTCCTTCCATTTTTCCCTCCCTCTCTCTATCTCTTTCTCCCTCGGTCTGTCGCGGATCATCCCCGCGCTCGCCATTGTCCGTCCCTCGCTGGTAACCTACATATCCATCGTCGAGGCTTGAGCGTTGATAACCGTGTTGTGATTTCTCCGATTTCGCTAGATTAATAACGTTGTTCGTAATGAGACTGTACTTACGACGGGGACGACAGAGGATGCTTGTAACGGAATAGAGGGTGGCGTGGGTGGACTCGCCGTGGAGTTTAGACAGCGCGGCTTAGGGGAATCGCGTTTGGCGACGCGGATGACGTGAATTGCTGGTAAGTTTAGCTGGGATTAGGTTCTGGGATGAGACAACTTGGTTACGCGCACGTTACTGTGGGTATCGGATACCGCGAGGGTGTCTTATCGAGATTCTCGAGACGTTTGGTGGGATGTTTCAGATCCCACGAACGTGTCCTAAGAATATACGAAACACACGTTTTGTAAGTAGTCTTCGAGGCGTACGAGATGGCCTCGAAAGTCGACTGAGGTATCATCCAGACTCTGAGAAGCGTAGGGTGCATCATCCAGGATCGCCCGATTCCCAGCGATTGGTAGCCTGGTGAAATATACGACCCAGCGGGTCGATCGTAAGTCAAACGCGACGGAGCTCTCGGTTCGGCAACTGCGTCGAACTTGGCTGCCGGGAGCCATCGTAGCGTGCGCGAATCGGCAAGAAGACGAGGAAGAAACCGTAGGAAAGAAACCGGCGGGAGACGCCTCGGAGGAACGTGGCGTGAAAAAAAGGAAAGGAGGAGGGAAAAAAAGGGAAAAGGTGAGGGCGACGCGCGGGAAAGGGGTTAAGGTAAATGGGCGCGTGGAAAAGGGGGACGAAAGAGAGGGTGGAGGCGGGTGTGACGTATGGCGTGTCGTCAGTGAGCGTCACTTAGAGTGGCGGATGAGAAAACGTCGCGGGTGCGGGGAAAGAGAACGGTGCCCGGAGTCTAAGAACCGCCAGGACCTGTCTGCGACGGTGACGGCGCATTGTTGGCAGGGAAATCAGACGAAAAGGCCCGATAACTAACCGCATAATAAATGAACTGTTCACGGGAGTGTGCTAGGCGAGCGGGTGCCCAACCTCCCCCTGTCTCTTCCGTCGCGTATCCGTTTTCACCAGTCGAGTCTCTGATGCGCCCCGGAAAGCCATCCCTTTACGTCTTCTTTCGGATTATCTGCGGAGCCGAATTCTATGGAGCCTGACATCGGTGACGTGTGACGCACGGACCATCCGCGATATGACCTGATTTTTCTACCACCGTTCGAGCTGTAACCTGGATTGAGAGTAATAGGTAAGGGGCTGATTCGCAGTTACTCCATTCGTTTTCTCGCCAATACACTCGTACACTTTGTACATTATTTGTAAATAGCGAAAAAATTCTTGAAAATTTATTTGGATATTCTAAAGAAGGCAGAAATTCTGTCTTAATTCGGAAACTCTGCACCATCACACTCAGTTCGTCCAATCTATCGCAGGAGGAAGCCCCGACTTCCCCGTTGAGCGCGTCCCGAGGAGCGAGATAACGAAGTCGAAGAAAATCGAGAGTGCAATATTCCCCGGCGAGCAGCCACGAACCACGAAACCGATATCGGCCCCTCGGAATTACTTCATTGCGCTTATCGAGCAACGGCGGTTGGAGGCGAGGGGGAAAGGGTGGGCGCAGTTGCTCTATCAGAAACTCATCCGCGGCATCGCGGTGGATGCGCAGGTGATTGATACCTGTCACTTCCTGCCGTGCTCTTCCTCATCAGCATCGACGGAGGCGTTGTCAGCGACCAACGCCGGCTACGTTGCTAATTTACTGATAAGAAACATTCAGCGCGCGACTCACCCCCCGGTGCCACCCTCCTCGACCGGGTCAATACTTATTGGTTGATATCTCGACCGCCCTCGAGTCCGATAGCGATGGGAAAGCTGGGAATTACCAGCCTTTCAGACGATGGTGAATCGAACGACGGTAATCTGCCGGGTAAAAGTAACCCCTTGTTGTCTCAGGCTCGGATCGTGGACGCTTAGTCGACGCGAGAGGAGGGATATTTGAAAACACTTTGCTCTCTAAAGTACTTCTCGAGGTGCTATCCACTGGTAACGCGGAAAAACGTCTATCTCTGAAGGAAAAGAAAGAAACCTGTGCAAGAAGAGGTGTAAAGAATTTGTTGTGGCAGGACGAGCATTCGACAGGGCAGATAATCGCGGGAACGTGCGCTCCACTTTCCTATCAAGGCCACGGTAAATTTATAGCGCGGCGCGCCACCGATAGGGCTGACAGCGTTGAAAGGGGAGCGAGCGAGAGAGCGGGTAATGCTCGACCAACACCGTCGATTGATCTATCGACCGATTCAGAATGGAGAGCGAGAGAGGCTCGATTAAACCTTAACGAAATCTGGTAACGAAGAGTAGATTCCGGACGAAGTGAACAAGGTCCGTTTGAATTACCATAGAATACTTAACTTATTATAATTCGACCATTTCTTTCACCTTATGGAAATAAAGAAAAAATATCGCATCAATTACGAAACCCAATCAAAACAAATTCAAACTCCCCTTCTATTGGCATTCGAAGCGAGCTTCCCCAGGATCGAAAAAAAGGGAAGAACCAAAGAGACACGAGGGGGTGGCGAACGAGGCAAGGGTGTAGCGAAAGCCGAGGCAACGGTGCTTCGATAGAGGCGGGGGTGGGAAGGACGATAAGACGGCGTGAGTAATGAGCAATGCCGCGAGTGATATCAGCGACCGAGAATGAGAGGCTTCTCACCGCCTTTAAGGGTGGGATCGACGGAGACCTCCGGGGTGCGAGACAGAGAGGTCGTTACAAATCAACTTTTATATCGGAGGAGAGGAAAAAAAAGTTCATTATTGGTTCCCCGTAAAAAGCCACAGATCCACCGTGGGGGTAACGGAATCTTCCTCCCTCGCCGTCGAGGGTGGAGGCGAGCACTTCCGGCGCGAATATGAAGCAAAGAGAAAGGGGACGGTCCCGAACGGGCTCGTCGATTCTTTTCATCGCCGCTGATAACGAATACCGCTTTCGAGTTTCGGTCAAATGAAGTATATCTGTGGAAGATGCCATGGGGAGGTTATGGGCTATCTTTAAAGATATTGGGGATGAATAAATAGTGATTGCTTAAAAGTTTCAAACGATTTAGATTAAACTATTCGAAGGATAATAGATCTTGCAAAGACGTACGAAGAACACGGTGAACAGAAATCCGATCGAAGACGAGCTCACACGGAGGAAGCTCGAAATTAGCGGTAGTCCCATGAATCTATCAGTGGCCCGCGAAGAATTATAATTGCCGACGAGGAGGGAGGAGACGCGTTTAAAAATGTTCCAGCGCCCTGTAGTCCAGCGCCCCCCAGCATCCCTGGTTTGGCGCGACGCGTGCAGCAGCCCCTGTAAATCTACGCGGTGTCGTTTCCACATCCTGTTTCACTGTTTTCCACCAAATAATTTCAGCTTCATTCTTCATTTAGCTTGGCACAAACTGCCGCAAACAACCGGGCCCACCCCGCGCGAGGCCAAGTCGGCCGCCGCTCAGAGCCGCATTTATATTAAAATACTAAGAAAAACTTCCACCACCCGGGCCACCCTCCCCACGGAATCGTTAATTTTCTGCTTCCATTCGCTTCTCGTAAATCCCCGTGCCCCGCCGCGGGAAAATAATACGAGCAGGAAATGTTGACCATTATTTTCGGGGCTCGCCTAGCGGTTTCATTAAAATTACGATTTCGATTCGGTGCCCGCCCGTGTCTTCGTCCCGCGAGAAATACTACCACTGGCTTAGAACCGTCTTTGTTCCAGCGTTTACTTCTCTATCTCTCGCGTCGATGTTCAAGATCGGATGATTCTTCGAACGATTCGAAAGTGTTCTCGATCGGTTAGAAATTCATCGAGGAGACGTTCGAGACATCGGAGGGTCGTGGGTACTCGCGGTACGTTCGTCTACTTTGCGCCAGGCAAGAAACGTCGGTCAATGGCTGGTCACCATGCACGATGAGAGTGGACTTTTCGTGAGATCCGACCGGGTGCATCATTAAGATACCCCACACGTGATACTCTCCTACCGGGTGGACGGCGAAGAACCTGGGGGATTTTTTGCAATTACCCGGCTAAAAGAACCGGTTCCGCGATGCTCGATGGAATTAAACTTGACAAGAAATAATTTGACTACGACGGAATTCCGAGGGCAGACGCGATTTCGTTTCACGAGGGATGCATTAAGAAAATACATCGAAAAATCGAAACTCCGTAACGATCACTTGATACCGGTTAACGGAGGACCGAATAAATCGAAACGAATCGCTCGATAATGCCTGCGCAACGTGTTCCTCGAGGACACAATTAAACGGCGGACGATTTGAAGGACACACAGTGCTGCGTCTCGCGACTAGAAGCCGAAGCGAGGTAGCGGAGCTGGCTGCTCACACTACATTACGTTCCATTATCTGGCGTTCGCTTTTTCAAAAAGAATACCAGCCCGAGCGGACCGTGCATAAGCCCGTAACGGCCGCGACGCGACCTGCCGTGGAATTAAACCTCCTCTCCGTTACGCGTGACCTCGCGTCCCCGTGAGTACTCCGCGGTGTTCCTCCACCTGCGAACCACCTACGCGGGGCCACCGCCATCCGCCGCCTACCTACCGCGCCGCTTAGCCGCGTGGAACGGAATAAATACGATTGACAATGGAGAGCCGTCTTTGAGGAGACAACGAAGCGTGATTAATGATGCTCGTGGGTCGTCCGTTTCTTAAGTGGGAAGAAATCGATGTTGATACTACGGTGGGCTTCTGGTTTAACAGGAGAGAGAACCAGTCCCGACTGGCGCTGTCCTACGCGTATTTGTAGTAAAACGATCTGTCTTGGATAAAAATTTATAGCCAGAGAAATGTTCGTATCACGTATTAATCATGTTACCGGGATGTCTACGGTATTTTATTCGATTATTCCCAGCGCGGTATTAAGAAGCGCGGTGTAATAAAACGGACGAGAAGGAGAAGACGCGACGCGGACGAAGAGGAGAGGAAACACGGTCGAAAAAATATAATTGAACGCGGAACGAAGGGGAAAAGAGGCGCAGATGCGGTGAGAGAGAGAGAGAGAGAGAGAGAGAGAGAGAGAGAGAGAGAGAGAGAGGAGCATCGGCAGAGAAATTACGTTCACTGGGCCATCAAGCGTCACCGAGCCACGACGGTTCGAGGATCGAACCGGCAAGAAAGCTCTCAGCCCGCAAGAAGTCTCCGGGCGGTAACGCAATCCCGGTTTATTAATTTCGTTTCAGGGGGGCCAGGGGAGGGTCGGCGAAGTTTTCGCGGAGAGGGCGTACCGAGGAGAGGGACGGGAGCACCGGCTACGCGGAGCCACGAAATCACGTATGGAGACATTAATTTCTTACTTGAAAACTTGAGACATGAATTAATAGTAGGACGGTGTTCTTCCTCCCCGCTAGGCGTGCCGGCGACAGGATTCCCTGTTATTACACCGAACATTCTACAAAATAATTTTTTCCTCCCCCTCCGCGGCCGCCCCACCCTTCGCCCTTGGACCGGCCGTTGGATAAGATTAATGAGCCCGCGGGCAAGAACTTCAATAGCGACTCGTTTCGCAAATTAATCGCGGACATTTCTTTAAAACGTATTAATAACGCGTTGTACCCTCTGCCTAGCCGGGCTTTTTCTTCGCGACGAACGTTATAAATTACGATCGCCTACTTTTCCCCCCCCGGAATCTCCACTCCGGATAGTCCCCGAACGAAATACCGAAATACCAGCAGCGCGACGTTCGAAGCATTTTTCTCGAGATCGTTTAGATTTTATCAGCCATCGAGCACGACTGCTGCCACCCCTCCTCGAGAGCATCCCCTCGCGAGAGGCAACCGCAAAATTCGCGGCGGCAACCCGAGCGCGACACTGCCGCGAACGTTCCCTCGAACGGGAAGAAAAAGGGAACGGTGTCTACCTGCGGACGCAAGAAGCGCTCCTAATCTCCGATGTCAGCTCGAGGGGGTAGAAAAAAGTCGGAGAGAGTCTCGAGGGGAACCAGGCGCGGCCACGGGGATGGGAGCGCGTTCGAACGCATCGGGGGAAACATTGAAGTGCAACTAATTCGTGCTATTACCGGCTGGCAGTAGTACGGTTAACGTAATTACAAGGTGTGCTCCGCGCGCGAGTGTAGAACCGCGGCGAGGAACGGAGCAGCGCCTGGCTCCTCGCGTCCCGGTCTCTTCTTCCGAGCCGCAGAAGAATGATGATGCTACGTGCCTGTTGCTCCGCGTGGAATCGTGCGGACGCGCGGCTTGTTGGCCCGGCGTTCGAAGAGGGCCCGGGACCCACGGGGACCCACGGGGACCCACGGGGATCGGCGATGAGAGGAGCCACGGAACGTTCGAACGGCGGATCTTACCCGGCGCACTTGACTAATCGAACGTCAAACGCTAATAAGCAACCACCGATTGCCCGGGCAATTTCATTCGCCGAGGCGAAAGCGGCCCTGCCACGGCTGCTGCCCCTTCGGACTCGCTCCGCTCTTTTTTCTTACGACTTCAACCTGGTCCCCCCCCCCCCCCCCCCCCCCGCGCGCGTCCCGGATTCCTTCGCCTCCCTCTGGAGTCCTTCGACGTCCGCGTTTAATATCTCCCCCCTCGTTTCCTGTTTCGTCCTCGATTCCACGGTCCTGTTGGCGATGCCTCGTGCGATTACGATCTTTCGCGGAGAATCGCCGCTGATTTTTAGTAACGGAACGAACTCACGGAGGACTCGAGGTGGTGAAAGTTTCTAAATTGTTCCATGATAAGACAGGAAAATTGTATTCATCGGTGTACGAATTCTTCTGGTGTGAACTGAGTTACTGGTGGATTTGAAAAAAATGAATAGAACGACTAGAGGTAACTAGGAACCGACTGGAAATCGGTTGAAGGGTGAAAAGGGGATGCAACGCTTTGGAGTGACAAGAAAAGGGGAGGGGGTGAAAAGCTCGGTGGCACAGACGAAGATAAGGCCGTGGAAGCAATTTAGCCGGAGTTCCGAAGCGCGATGGCCGGCCGCGAAAGAGAAATCGGCCCTTTCCGCAACAGCAGCGGCTTTCTGGGCGAAATAACAAAGCGGTGAACGCCGGTGCACGCATGTTCAGCGGCGTGTTAGCAGATAAGAACCGCGGTCTCGCGTTCCATTAAATGGATTTTAGGCGGAAATTAGGTTTGTTAACGTGCATCCCCGAGTGGAACGGCCGCTGTTCATACATGAAGGATACAATTAGAACGTTAATTAGCGTTGCAGTACGCAGCGACGCGACGCGACGCGCGTTCTGCCCGCCTATTTTCCGCGATCCCTCCGCGTTCTCGCCTCCAGTTCCTGAACGGACGAGCCGGCCGCGCGGCTATCTGATGGAAAACGACTGCACGAACGACTGACCGACTGCGAAACACGCTGTCTTACACGCGCAGATATACCCAGACGATTTTTCACCGCTCTGCTCTTCTATTACACGAAAGTAGAGTTAACCTTAATTTAGCTGGCTGAGAATTGATCGCTTGACGGAACGAAATTTTCTTCCACGTACTACCTGAATTGTTTCTCCCTAACTACCTTGAAAAATGTGTAGTTCAACCTTTCACTAGTAACTATCTGTTCAAAATATATTAAAAATGTATACGAATCTATCGAAAAGTATACGAAACAGTAATTTACGCGCGTATAACCCTGTACACGTTAAAAGATTTCCATAGAGATCGCAAGAGGCCGGTTCGCACGAACCAGGTATCGAATGAAATCCGTTTCCAGTAACTTTTCCAGCTAGAGCCGCGTGAAATCGATAATCAGCGAGCATTACCCATTCGCATTTACAACGCTCACTTATCCCCGCCGTTCGTCCTACCGTCGCCGGTGACTTTCCAATTAACCGCGTAAACGTCGCCAGCGTTCCGCAATCGAAGTTTCCCAATCGCGACGGTGTCGAGCGTGGTCGCGTAGTCGCGGGAAATCGCTCGCTTCCTGGCCACGCGCAATTACCAGTCGGCCGCGATTTCAACAGGAAACCCATGCGCGATGGAAAATCGCCGCGCGAAAGAAAACGGCGGCCTGTACCCCTCCATTTTCCATCAGCTACCGCCCGTCTCCTCCGGTCCCCTCAGTAATTATTGATAATTACGTAACGCGGAGCAGCGGTTTCAACCTTGGAAATTCCGTTACAAGAGCACCCCAGAACAAACACCGCGTTCGAGCGTGACGCCTGGGGTGGGGCGAAAAGAGAGTTTGGTCGCATTTGCAAGTAGATTATCATTCCAAGAAGAGAGAGAGAGAGAGAGAGAGAGAGAGAGAGAGAGAGAGAAAGAGAGAGTTCCTTCTGGCCCCCGAAAACAACTGGGCAACGTCTTTTGCCGCTGACGTTTGACAAATAAGAAACGGGGTCCAGCCGTATCATTACCCATCCTTCGCGGTGGATTCGTCCCTGGCCGTAGCCGGGGCATCCTCAAAAACTCTTTCGGCGATCTAATAACGTCGAGGACGCGCCGCCTCATTAGTCAAGTCCGAGCTGCTCACCCTCCGGCTCTCTCGCCCTATTATTACAGCCGGTCCGCGTGTAACCGGTACCACGCTATACCTCTCGTCGCACGAGCGGATACCTCTATCTTCCTCGCATCGGCGAGCTCTTTCTGGTTCTTCTCTTTGCTTTTTCCACCGACGAAAGCCCGGAAGATTCCAGGTGGAAGATTGCGCGAGACGCCGCCACGATCCGATCCCGTCCTCGTTCGAACGCTCCAACGAATTCCACGCGACACCCTCTACCCTCGCGTCCTCTTCACTCATCGAGCTCCAGCGATTTAGAAATTAGCGGCAGCTTCGTATGCGTTCCATCCGTCGCGACGACTCGCGTGTACACGCTCGCGTACGCGGTAATCGATACAGTAATTGCTCGCAGAGGGAACGATGTATGCCGATCTCGCTTATATAAATTCGCAGCGTGCGTCAAATCTTCAATCACGTAACAGAGCAATTGCGGCAAGATCCCCGAAAAAGGAGGAAGCAGAGGCGCGCGGATGAAAAAAAGAGCACGGGGCAACAACGATGGAACGAGGGGACGAACGGGAAAGAGCAACGACGCGTAATCCGTAATCATAATTCAAGCCGGCTCCGTGCTACCGGTTCCGTTGTAACCGATGACTGCCGACCGGCCCCCGTGTCACGTCTCCCTCCCGTCCATCGCCTGAAATCGCAGCGGCCGCCGGAATTTTATGTAAAATCCGATGCGGCTGTTAGTTTATGCGGGCAGCATACATTGGCCGCGGTCCCACGGACGTGCCCTACGTACCAAACCCCGCCAGCGCACTTTTCCTCCCTTTCTACTATCCCGTTTTCCTTTCCCTTCGCCACCTTCGCGGAGCCGGCCGTCCGATCCCGAGGCTTCCACGATATTTCGAGCCCCGATCGCGATCAAATCCGCCTATATTCGACGGGAATCCATGATTCCCCCGTTACGTGCGCGGCTGAGATTTACGTCCGAATTTATTTCGGAGATAATAGCCTGGCTATTAAAATTGGATAACGATGTTCCTTTTCGGGGTTGAAGCGTTGCAGCTGAGATCTCTCGCATGTTGCAGGTACAACTAATAGCAATTCAAGTCGTGGAACTACTTTGGTAGCTATACTATTGAATTAAAAGAAATTGCAATTACATCTAAAACGAAAAAAGAGAATCGTTTCCAAGAGGAACGACAAAAAACCTCCGCTAGCTCTAAATCACACGCATCGTTAAAAATTCCCCGCGATCGTTGACCGACATTCCAACACGCTCATAAGCAATGGCTGTCGCTGGATTTGCATGAAATCGAGGCGTCGTCGGCAAGTAGAAATTACGAGGCGATCGTTCGCGTCACGTAGCATTACAACGTGCGATTTAATTGTAAGCCAGGCCCGCGGCCGGGATTTTCCGCGGACAGAGTGGACGCTGGGCGGAGAAGGAAAAAAGAAAAGAGGGCAAGGGACACGGAAACGGGACAGGGAGAACGAGGTGGCAGGGGGCGAGCGACAAACGGACGAGGGAGGAGAACACCAGGGTCCCGTTCGACCACGATCTCACGGACCAGACGAGGCGACGCGACGGATGGATGGATGTGAATGCAATTGTTTAATTGGGGAAACGGTACGTGGCACGTATAGACGAAACTGCTCGAGCAGAAGCCCATCCATCACCCAGGAGTCGCCGCCGCGGGCGTCGATGCCCATTCTACGCGGCTTCTTGCGAGCCTGCCCTCTCTCGGGACGATGGACCGAGAGACAGTGGTTCGAATTGGGTATTGACGTGCGTTCGCACGCGAAAACTGCCAGGGATTCTGCGGATAGAAAAATTTTATAAGTAGAGAAGCTAACTTCGTGGTCTAATGGACACGTAGGATGAGTTTGGAGTAGAATTTGCGTTTGATATCGGTGTCGATGTCCAGTCAGTTTGGAACCTTGTTTACGAGTACGGAATATTTTGGATAGGGTCAAAAATTGAATAAAGAACGGGATAAAAAGGAGGACGAGGGAGCAAGGCCGAGGTTGCGTCGACGTTTGACATGGCCGCCGGCCACTGACAGTCCTCCTCTCCCTTTCCAATCGTCTGACAGAGCGCCGTTGAAAAATGATGCGCCGTCAGTGGCTCGGCTAAGAGTACAAAATAGTTTTTCGCTCTCGGAAAAACACGGCTTTTTGTCGGCCTCGACGACCCTGAAACCGTTCCTTCATTTTTCTCCCTCGACATTCCAGGCTTGTCGCGAGATATATATGTCTCAAACAGAAAAAAAGCACGCAGAAAAATTAACAAAACCATCGCAGAAACGAAATCTCGTGTCTTGTCTCTCGGAGTATATCAATTTAGATAGCTTTCAAATTGACCCTCGAGCAAGGCGGAAGGAGGAACAAAGGAGGCAAACTTCTCCTCGCTCTTCTCATCCCACAAATGGCACCCGGGGAACCTTTCCGGATGGACATTTAACTCATTCCCGTTAAGTACATGAAATTAATGCGGCCCCCGGACACGGTTCGCCCTGGAAGAAAAGAAATTCTATGATGGCGCGCGCTGTACGCACAGGGTGAGGGTGAATGAATCTTCTTTCTGTCTACGCGTACGATACGATTGAAAAATACTTGCCCAGCTGAAGCAGGAACGAGCTGTACAGCTCCTCGATACTTGTAATTAACGCAGTCACTTTTTAAATTCGAAAATAAAAGATTCCGCGATGCAACAAATCCTGCAGCAAGAATTCGGTGAACAGCCGCATCGGAGGGTAGCGGTAGCGGCGGGTGAGGGAGGCGGAAACGGTCACGGGCCGTGTAGAATGTGGAACGAAGGGGTTAGGAACGAGGGTAGGGGGCCAGTACGCAGTATTTCTTGCCAGGGTCCAGGCTGTAACGCTCCCTGGTCAAACAGTGTGTCGCCTTTGGTATTTATCGGGCAAGTTCTCACCTCAGGCTCATTTGTCTTTTCGCCGCGGGGAGTTGTCCAGGAGGGTTAAGCCGGTAGGTGAGAGTTTCGTAGCAGGAAAGAGAGCACGGGTCTCCTTCGCGATGAGATACCAGTGAAACTGGCCACTGGACTCCCAGCGTCCCGTATTTCTCGGTCACGACGACCGTTGCGCGAGGCGTTCGGACGATGATCGTCGCTATGATAACCCGTGACAAGGGTCGGCCAGGACGAGAGGGCGCTCGGTATTTGTCGCGAGCTCTACGTTTCGCATACGGAGGAGAAATGCTGAACAGAGAATCGTATCAATTCAGGTGGCAGCTTATCGGAGGCGAGCTCGAGCGCGCATGCAAAGCGCGCTTCCCTGTTTTTTCTAAGGTTTCGTCGCGCTTAGACGTATCTCGCGCGCATAATGCACGCTCGGCCACGAATGGAAGGGAAAAAAAAGAAAGAAAAGAAAAGGAGATTACGCGGCACGGCCACGGACGTTATTAATGACACGCGCGCCGGCCGCATAATATTCATTACCACAAATAGTTGATTATGTACGTTGGCTCATATTTTACCAGCGGCCCGACAAAGGACGTTGCTACGCGGCGGAGGCCATGACGAATTAATCTACTGATTAAAGCAATCCCCCTTGACACCACTGGCTGCTACCACACATTTAATACGTCACCGGGAATCAAATCTCGTCCGCCCTTGCCCGATTTTTTGCCCGGTGCACGCGGAACGGGGAACCTCTTCTTCTTCTCCGCCGCGTCCGCTACGCGAATTCCACCGCCTCGCCTCGCTTCTCGCGCCACGTCTCGTTAACCAACCGAGAGCGGGTACGCACCGGGCCGCGGCGTTATTGCCATTAACTCGTCGATTCCACCTCGCGGTGGGTAGAACGCCGGATAGATTTTCCCGAGCGTGGAATGTTGATACCGAGCACGCTGATGGCGATGCGCAACCTTTGATCGGTGGGAGAGAAATGGCGGCCGATGATGACCAGGATGCGTGAGCGAACGTCAGAGGTGAACGCCGTGATTCTATGGATTCACCTGGGTACGGGTTGCCTTTACCACCTATCGGACGTCTGCTTAGGCCTTTGAAGAATCGTACGCTCGTTGCTCGACGGCCGGCGCGGAGATCTCGTTGCGATTTAATTTTACGCTTTGAACGCCGTTTCGATGATTTATGAAACGCGACGAGCACGGAGGAGCTTGCGAAACCTGGAAGAAAGGTCGAGGAGGGTTACGAGCTTTCGAGGTGAAACTCTTTCTCGACATCAGTCATCCGACGTGGATCCTGTACGTGGATCTCTGACCCGCTGCATCCCCCGGTTCGTCCATCGCGATGCGTGCGCGATCGAGATTCAAAGCCCACCGATTATAACGATTCGCGCGCCGAAGACAAACACACGGAGGGAGAGGAAGAAACGTTAACAAATCGGTTTTAAATGAATCGTCCGCAGCGGGCACAAGACAGAATCAGGCGGGCGGACCGGCCGCGAAACGTCCGTTTTATTAAGACGCCCAGCGGGATAACATATTACAATCCGCGTAACAGATTCCGTCAATGTTTATAGCCGGCGAGATTTCATCCATCACCATTTTTCAGCATATCTGCGATCATCCATCACGAACGCTCCGGAATCCCGGGGTGGGCCTGACGGCGCGATGTCTGCCCACAACTACTAACTGCTAACAACTTGTTCCTGTTGACACTATCGAAAGCGTAACCTCTTATAGATGATCATGCGCGATTTATCTCGCGACCCGATCGCGATTGTCCACGGGAAACGGACAGCGGCCCGGCGCGGTGAAAGAAACGCGTACGAATCGATATCCCGTCGCGCGATAAAAACGTGGAAACTCTCCGTCGGTGCTGGTTTTTCGGAACGCTGCGCCCCGCGAATAACGCACCGTCGATGGCTCGTTTTGTCCTCGACGAGGCGTAGAATAGATTCGATGCTCGAATTTAACGAAAATTTTTTAATTTCCCTTCAACGAACCGAGCATTTTCAATCCACCTAAACAACCAACCGAAATGTTATTAATTCCAAATCGAATTAACGATCATCATCGTGCGAACCGTCGCAACTATCTCGCTCGTATCAAATTGAAAGCATCGACGAAAACGAACGACATTAAAAAAAACGTGGGGGGACCAGGGTGACACCCATTTCGCTATCCAGGTGAAATCAGACGGGAATTCGTCGGTTTCCGCGATTAGGCGCGATCGTTAACGCCACGGCGGGCGACGTGTTCGAGGATCTCGACGCGGGCGAAGGTGATGCGGGGCAGGGTGGCCAGAAAGGAGTGGAAAGGCGAGTCGGAAGCGGTGTCCTTAAAGCTCCACCGCGAGAAAGGAAGCGCGTGCACGCGAACGCGCACTTAGCGTCACGAATTGATATCGAGTCGTGGGTCACGTGACTGGAAACATCAAACCTGGACGAGGTGTACGGTTCGTATCGGGGTTGCCTCTGGAAGCCGATTGGTCGCCCCGGCGATTCGCCTAGCGTATCACGTGGCACGCCTTCTGGTCACGCGAGTGCTCTTTGTTTCAACTTCGAAACGGGGGTAAAAAGTTTCGCGCCCTCGACCGCCCCGCACGAACCCACGCGGGGGGTGGCCCGATCAATTTACCCGCCAAGTTGGCGATTATCGAATTTTTGGTCAATTCGCTGGATGCTTTAAGGGTAACACGGTTTTCTACTTATCCGTTGCTGGAATTGCTCCTCTGCTTCGACGAGGTAGTTCGTCGTGGCCAACCCCTTTCGAAGAAAAGCAGTTTTTTCAAGTTTCATTCGATCGAGGTCGAGCGACTCAAAGACATCCCCCTCGTCGTTCGTTGAACGGCAGGAACGTTGCTCCGCGGACCTTGTTATTATCGCTATCTCGTGATCGAGTGCGCGTTGGTTGGTCCTCGATGGGCTAAAATTGCTCGAATAACAAGCAGCGTGGCTCGTTTCCGTGGCCCAATGGGCTTCGACGTACGCAACAACCTCGGGACGATAGCCGCGTAATTATATAGCGACCAACGAACCACCCCGACGACGCGATGTGTGCGTTACACGCGTGATCCCGAAAGGGAGATATCAGGGACGCGACTGGCTCGCGATTCGAGATAACCAGCGAACCACCGTTGACAGCTCGACTTTATATCGATCGTATATCTAGCCTTTCATCCTCGAATTTACTCGATTCCCTTAATACCACGTGCAGCGTAGACAAATATTTAAACGAACGTCCTGCACAATTTTTATTTAGGAAATTGTTGTGTATTACGAATAATTCTATCGATACACGAAAACGAAAGATGCTACACTGGTTTCAGATCTCGATCGTGAGACCAGCATCTGCTCGAAACCGCTCATCACAAGAACCTAAGTTGAACCAGTCGATTCGCGCAGGTTTGGGATGCTCTCGACGCGGTTCTACAACGGACGATTCCCATCAGGGCAGATGTCTTCATTTTTCTGGCCAAAGGCTATTCTCGTATCGACGTTATAATCACGATTTTGGTCGCTGAACGACTGCGAATTTTTAATGCGCGCATCTGCCCCTTGATTGTATAATCACCAGGTTATAAACCGGCCGGGAGCACGTATCATCACGATCCCGGCGCGCACTTAACTCGTACCAACGACGACGAGTCTGAAGGGTTGAAAAAAAATTTCGAACTCTCTCGAACCATCTACATTCTTTCATTAAACGTAATGCTGATGTCCGTCCCGGCTTTACACGTACGATACCAAGTCGAACAACAAAAGTTGAAATATAAAGGGCGACCATCCGAAGAAGGAGAGGACGAAATCCAGCAAACCTGAAGCAACGAGGACGATAACAGAGAGATCGCTGACGGGCATGGCCGTTGAGAAACGATACGTTTCTCGCGAGGAGAGCTCTCGCACGGGCAAAGTGGAAGTTATCTCTCCTGGCGGGCTAATAGAATAGCTCGGATGGCGCGCCTCCGAGGGGGTGGGTGGAGGTACGGGTTCTCGCGGGCGTGGAGGACCGGCTGGAGGCTTCTCCGCGGCGGTTTCCCGTCCCCGTTTCGCGGCATTCGAATTGCAAATACCAGAATGTTTGCATGTTGTTGTCACCGCATCGGTACCCGGAGGGGACAACCGGAGAAGCGGCGCGCAGAAAGAGCAGCCGGCTGGGGGGATGATGGAGGGCGGCGGAGGGAAGGCGAAGAAGAGGCGCAGAGGAGGAGGAAGAACTCCTCGAGAGGAAATGGAGAGGAACCGACTCAAGTCTCAGATAAAGACGAATAAAAATAAACGAGCGAGCGGAGAGATAGAGGGTGCAGGATGGAGACGGCGTTTCCTGCCCGAGGAACATTAGCGCCCTCGATACTCACCCCCCGAACCCACCCACGCTTTCGCCGAGGGGCCACGTTCCTCTGCCCAGGCGTTCGCTTCTCTGCGCTACCACCGCGTGACAGACGGGTGGCCACCCCCTCGATTCTCAGCTTGTCCTTCCACTTTTTCTCCCTTATTTAACCTTTCGACGAGCGACAGACAGAATTTCGAAGCACTGCGAATCTTGTATTACTAACGAATAGCATTTTCTTCGCGTTCGAATGTAAAAATATGGCGGGCCACCTTTCTAGAACGCATAAATTCAATGGCCTACCGTTTGACGAGCATCAAAAGGGAGCAGGAGAGGGTGTCGACCAAGGAAACCGGATGTCTCGCGAGATCCAGTCGCGCGATTTGTTTCGCTGTTGCTCGTAGCCAAGTTATAAACTTCCCCCTATCTACCGGCGTAGATACGTCTCCCGTGTTTGCCTGGGGAGCGTTTATCGCGCGATTCCATATTGAAAAGCGCGGAAGGATCCCGCGCGGAGTCCCTTTCAACTTCTTCGCGACCATTTATTGGGAGATCTAGATGCCACCGTCGAACGCAGACTGGTGTTCGTTTTTTATGGCACCCAGCTTATGGTATTCGATCATGGGAATCTTAAAGTTAACGTCGAAAATCGAGTCCTCCTCGTTCAGCGTTATTCGTATCGGCCTTGAATCACTGGCGAACGTAGCGTAATAGTCATTCGAAGAAATCTATCGAACCAACCTCTCGTCGAGCGAGCGAACCACCAAGAGACTGAACGAAGTTTTCTTCTCAAGAAACTTCAACGAAACACCTCCCGATCCCACGTTGATCGCGCGAGGAGGACGCTGCGAGGAAAACGCGGCGGATATCTGGCGTCTGTCCCTATTACGGCGGCCATTTCGCTGGACCCCGGACATGACGGTCGCCGCATTACGATAATACAGCCTAATAATAGAGTGGCCGCGAAACGAGGAAGACCAAAACGGCGGGACAAAGACGGAGGTAGCGACGTTGTCGTGGTGGAAGAGAGCCGTACGATTGGACGCCCCGGGCCCGTAATTGCGGCCGTACCGGATGATTATTGGTGGCGCTGAGGCCCCGATCACGATCGAGACTCGCAAGCACCGTGTATATATCCCGGACTCGATCGTTCCTCTACCATCGTCCCTTTCCAAGCCGTACACCACCGGCTAAACACACCCATTACACTGAAAATGCGACTTTGATGATTGGGTGCGAGCCTCTCCTTCGCGTGTTGTCGCTCGCCTCTTACCTACGCTCCTTGGACCGCTCCGCGTAGATGATGATTCCTCCTCGCTGGACGTGGGAGGGCCCACGGTGAATTGTTTCACCATCCCGGTGGTACGGCATTCCCCTCGCCGCTTTTTTCCTTCGTGATGTAATATCGTTGGATCATTGGTTAGCGATGGAAGGTGGAGGATCGAGCCTCGTCGAGCTGGCCTCGGTTGATGAGCTAGCGTTTTGTGTCCTGCGTCGTTCGTCCAGCTGTAAACAATAGAGATAGCGTTCGTTGATCGATTTGTTTAAATTATTAGACGAGATCGACAGAAGCTACCAAGAAGAGTGCGAGCATTCGCGGGGGATTTTAAGATTCTAGCGTTGGTTCAGGGGACCAGTTGTCCCGGGATTCTGGTTTTATCGCGGGTCGCATGGCAGCGCGCGGTCAACTTGCAATTAATTTCAATTATAAAAATATTATTGCCCTTTATGGCTCCGGCAGGTGCTTCGCGGTCAGAGGTCGGCTTTTTGCCCGGGCTACACTCGCGGCTTCCGCGTCTCTTCTCCCGAGAGCACGCTCGAGACCCCGTTCTCGTTCCTGAGATTAATTTCGCGCGGTCCGCTCTTGGAGGAAACGGACATTTTACGAGCATGCATGTCCTTTTACGGGTATGTTTCCACGACCAGAGAATGGTCGTTTCGTGATTCGCCGCAGACCGTTGAAAGTGGCATAGCTATAATTACTAGTTAACCAGTTAACTGAACTTGATTTCTTTAACAAAAAATAATCAATTCAATCCCTATAAGTAACATTTCATATGGACCATGTATCTGTATATACAAAATAAAAAAATTTCTCGAGATAGGTCAGCAAGCAATTCCATTTAGCTACCATTTTCCTCTCCTTATCGACGCAAAGTAGTCGAGTAAAAAGCAGCGTCGGAAATCTGCGGAATATTATACACCCTCGTCCATTTCAATTCATTACAACCCTTTCGCGGGAGCGCCTTAAAACAATCTACGGCCCCGATCATCCCCGCGGCGACCCTCGACGGGAAGCCCTGCTCGCAGTTACGTTTTTTCCTCCTCTACGCGGTTCCATTGGCGAAACGGACGATAGCAAGCCGGCAAATTAGCCGGTTAAAGTCCGTTCGCTACAATCGCGCCGGTTTTCCAGCGTGCCGCGGGCGTTACATCGATCCCATTGTCGTCGAAAGACGGCCGCACGGCCGGGCGAAGAAAAAGGCGGCATTGTTCCGGGGCTAATAGTCCGTTAATTCCCCGGGCGTACATTGTGCGCGCGATATCCCAGCCGCGGCTCTGGGGATCGGTTAAATCGAATCATAAAAGAATCATAATTAACCGGTCTTTTGTTGCCGCTGAGGAGCGAGGACGGGGGCGAGGAAAGCAGCGCGGGCCGCGCGCTCTGCACACCCTCGCGCGCTTCTACGCGGCCAAATTGCCGCTTCCGACTCTCGCCTGGCCCCGGTAATTTTGAATAATTCCTCGCGCGCCGGTCACCGCGTCGGATGTACATTTATAATCATAAACGGATCGTTCCAGCTGGAGCTACGTTTCCACGGAGTGACAAACCTTCGAGTTGTTATGGTTCTTTCGATATTTAGTCTTAATATTCACCCACTTGCTTCATCATCGCGTTCACGTCTTTTCTTTCAATCGTTTTCTTTTTATCGCGAGAATTTTTAATTATTATGAGAGAAAGAAGTAAGAGGGTATCGCGTCGAGAACCCCTTTGGCGCCTCCTTAATTCGTTAATCTGCCGGTTAGAAACACTCGCCAGGCTGATCCTGATTCACGTCCGGATCATTGCGGGCGATTTACCGAACGGTGATTTATCGTAACCACCGGAGACCAGACTCGAGCAATAAACCCGAGCAGCGTCTAAATCCCTATTTTACTTACCGACCAGTCGCGAGGAAACAGAACGAGGAGGGTAGGCGGGGGATGGAAATCCGGGCGTGTACTAAATTTAAAAGTAAAACCTCCGCCTTTGTTACCGGATCCCCGCGCTGAAAGAGAACGTTGTTCTGCTCCTTCGAGCCATTCAACAGATTTAAATGGACCCCGAGTCCCGCGACCGCGCTCTCCTCTTTTGGTTGTTTTAAAATACAGACGCTCCGCGGGTTCAACGATACGTGCCTCGGATTTATTTCGATCGAGCTCGTTCTCTGCCACTCTTCTTTTGCTCGTTTGGATGGTTTCCTCCCTTTTTTTCTTTTTCCTTCTTTTTTGGCGCAGCGGCAGAATAGATTCGTAGGTAGTCTAGTCGCGATATGGACGGTGGAGCAGAGTATCGTTCCAACGTTTGGCCACTGGATAGCTTCGAAGGTTGTTCGTGTTTTTTCTGCACGATTCTACGTTGCTGAGTTCGTAAGAGAATTTGACAATTTTGCTTTTACATTCACTCGATTCCAAACGCTCCATTTATCAAAATTAGGGGATGAAAGTTTCTTCTCTGCGCTGCTCTTATGTATTACATTATCAGAAGCATCGTTTATGAATAATTCTAAGCTACTACCACGATTTTTAAGACTCGAGCAAGCACGCTACTTTCGCAGCAGATCCTCCGGTTACGTTTAACTATACATCCCTTACGGAAGTGTGGGCGGATCGGCCAAAACGCGGGCCCCAAATACATTATCCTAATGAATTAGAAGTCGGCCGAGCCGATTCGAGACGCGGCCGAAGTTCAATTAACTTTAAGAATCAGGTGACATATTTAATTTCCTTGGAATAATGAGAGTGGGGCCGCGTGGAAGGGTGAGCCGGGCGAGATACAGCCGGCTTGAGTGCCGGAAGAAGGCACCCGGTCCTTCGCCGCAGCTCCGTGCTAGCTCGAGAGAGAGAGAGAAAGAGAGGAATAGAGAGAGAGAGAGAGAGAGAGAGAGAGAGAGAGCCGTCTCGAACTTATCGCCCCGCACGAACCAGCCCTGTGAGACTTATTTAGAAAATGGAAAACGTTCCCGTTAATCGAGCGGTCGCGCCGTGCCATCGTTGTTACTTCGTCGAACCGGCTTCGTCTTGCACGCAAAAATTTCAGATCAAAGCTCATAATCTCGACCGCGTCGGAACTTTATTAAAATGGGTAGCTGGTAGAAAAATGTTTCGTTCCACGAAACAATGAAACTCTCGACGGCGTTCCGTTCGCGCGCACCCGCAAAAAGGGACAGCATCGCCGGTTAAAACTCACGGCGGAAAGTCATAGTGGTTTTTAGCCCCGGGTGGGAGTTCGAGTCGCAGGGTTTTTTTGTGGGACGATTAGTCGCGGGAGAGAAGCAACACGGCCGTAACGGCTGGATCCGCTGTCACAGCAGGATTTTGTCAGGAAGCTTTTATCCCTTCGCAAGGAGTAAATCGTGCGGTCGCCGCGTACATCTATTTGTCACTCGGACCGCCTCGTGGACGTCATGGAGCGGGGAAAGGCAACGGACGTGGCCTTATCCACCGTGAGGCTCGCCCGCGCCCACCCCGCCGCCCCCTGGGGGCCACTCGATCTTTCCTCCTGTGGTCGATCCTCCGGGCCAGAGGAATAGGTAACCTTTCGTTAAAGAGGTAATTTGTGCAACGCACGCGGTGGCCGAGAGCAAACCAAACCAAAGATTAATGCACTACACTTACTGGGGCAATTTGCGCCAAGTGTCGGACCCTAGACCTGCCCTGTATACCTCCCGGGTAGATTTGTTCCAGGGCGGCGTTCTCGCGGGGAGATCCCTCTCTTTTCTAGCAGCCACCCCTGAGAGGGATCCCACGGAACGAGGAACGATAACACTCGCTGGATCCGTCGATGGATCCGTCATTGATCTAGCGCGCTTGAAAATGTGTACGAGACTACGAAATAAGTTGAATTCTCGTGGAATTAAAATCAAATGAACGGATGAGCTTAAGAAAAAATAAACTTATATGAAGATCCACCATCTTATTAGTACTGTGAATCGTTCGTTCTCGTTTCAGAGGTTGGTAGAAACAATTAA